>NW_023416313.1:88617930-89217930 GCF_014108235.1 Myotis myotis | reverse complement strand
ATATGCACTTATATTTTTATAGGTTTCAGTAGCTTAATTTAAAAAAATATTTACCTCTGTAAAACTAAAAATCATTATGGCATTAAAAATACATTATATGACACATAATATATTTTTCCCTCTCAATGTTTAATGTTCTCAAAGTGGTAGGAAGCAAAATCAACAAGCAGTATTAGGCGGGAAAAGATGGGCTGAGTGTTTGAGGAGACGGAAGAATGTAGGAAATTGTCATGTAGGAGGGCGACAGTGTAAAGAAACTAGGATAGTACACTATGATTTCCTAACATCCTGGAGATCCTACTCCAGCTTAGTAACCATTAACACAAAGTATTCATCATGATTGTATGCTTTTCTCCAACTATGATTAGCCACATGGGTGCAAGTGTAAAATAGGCAGAGGGTTGAATGTAATTGGGTCTCTGTTTTTTTAATTAATTAATTTATTTTATTTTATTGGAGAGAGAGAGAGAGAGAGAGAGAGAGAGAGAGAGAGAGAGAGAGAGAGAGGAGAGAGAGAGAGAGAAACATCCAGTTTGTTGTTCCATCTACCCAGGCATTCGTGGTTCCTTCCTGTATGTGCCCTGAGGTGAGATCAAACCAGAAACCTTGGCTTATCTGAATGATGCTCCAACCAACTGAGCTACTTGGCCAGGGCTTGGGTTTGTGGTTTTTCTTCAAGTACAAGAAAGTCAGAAAATGGGAGGGAGTTGAGGATTTATATAGAAGGGAGTGATGCTGATGCTGATGCATGGAATTAAAGAGGGTAGCGAAGAGAGTTAAGAGATTAAGGGGATAGGTGACAATTAAGTTAGTAGTTATGGGTTTGAAAAATTATTGGAATAGAGATACTAGAAGATTTGGGTTGAAAGATAGGACACTGAGGTTATCAATGAGTTGAAGTTAACTGGTTTTAACAAGAAAATGGCATGACCCTGAGAATGAATGTCTTCTTAATTTTGGTACTCGCCTCACCCTAATCTCATCCTTACTAAAATATTAACATGTTCTAAAGTAGGAAGACCATATTATTGGATAGAAAAAATAACAAGCTAAGAGGTAAACTTCTGAAAGCTGAGGATAAATGCCCTGAGGAATCTCAAATAACAGTAAAAAGGAGGGGTATAAAATGATGTGCGGGATGTAAGAGCCATCTGGCTGCGACACCTGTCACCCCATTGATCGTCGAGGTTGATTCAGCTGATCCGGCTGGTAGGTGGGTGTCTCCTTCCTCCCTCACCACTCCATGTGGGTCCCTGTGGAAGCTGCATCTCAGTGGAAGAGGCTGATGACCTTCCCTGGTAGAAGAGAGGACCTTTCTTCGGTCAAGGGTATACGAGTAGCTGTGCTCTCCTGATAGAACTTCTCAAGGTCCATTTGTGGGACAAGTAGGTTAGTCAAGATTCCAGACACATCTAAATGAGGCACTGTATGTAGCAGTCTGCTTGAGAGAGAGAGAGAGAGAGAGAGAGAGAGAGAGAGAGAGAGAGAATGATGTGCTAACACATGCTACATCAGGAAAAAGAAAGTGAGTTTTGCCTGAAAGCAACAAGAAGCTTGAACTCCACCTTCAGACCCAGTTGGATGACCCCAGAAAAAGAAAATACAGACCACCCTAGCCGGTTTGTCTCAGTGGATAGAACATAGGCCTGGGGACCGAAGGGTCCTGGGTTTGATTCCAATCAAGGGCAAGTACATCGGTTGCAAGATCTTCCCCATCCTGGGACTGGTCAGGGCACGTGTAGGAGGCAACCAATTGATGTGTTTCTCTCACATCAATATTTCTCTCTGTCTTTCCCTCACTCTTCCATTCTCTCTGAAAATCAATGGAAAAAATATCCTCAGGTGAGGATTTAAAAAAAAAAAAAAGAAAGAAAGAACAAAATACAGACCACAAAAAATAGAAATATAGTAATGAAACGCAACATTCATAAGACTGAAAACTGGCCCTTGAGCTCCCTACCTCCATCTGTCTTCTCTCTCTCTCTCTCTCTCTCTCTCTCTCTCTCTCTCTCTCTCTCTCTCCTCAGCAATCTGCTGCCTGCTCTAGATTCCCAGTTTGGCAACCAATACTTCAGTTGCACTCTCTCTATATTGCTTCTCTTCATTCCCCAATGATGGCTTAGTTTCCCCTCTGGCCTACCACTTGTGTTGGAAATTATTCTGGTACTGGACCTCTTAGTCTGGGCTCAGAGACCTGCTTTGTGTACATGCCTCAGCAGTCAGTCCTGTGAGGTGTGCACAGGAATCCTGGTATGTACATCTCCCTTCTTTGCCTACTCACATAGCAAGAAAGCACACTAATGGACCAATTTTAACGAAATGCTATTGATTTCTCTCACAGTAGAGAGTTATATAATTTGATCTACTGTCCATTTTGCTTCATGGAAATTTACAATGAGAATTAAAAATAGCAAAAAATTAAATTTCTGCAACAATTTTTCAAAAATAAAAATCACCAAAGACCACACTTCTCAATTTATCTCTTTAAAGACTGCTGCCAAATGATATCCCTTCAACTTCCAGCCAAAGAATGCATTCAAAATGTAATTTCTTGTGAAATAGATATTTATTGAAAATAATATTTCAATATATGGTTAATGTGGTTCTAGTGTTTTTTTGTTTAGATCATTTTATACTTTGGAAAGTTTCACATAATATATCACTAAGGTATATGATTTAAAATTACTTTTAATCTTAGTTTACTACTGGACTCTTTATTTTAATCCTCACTTGAGGATATACTTATTGATTTTAGAGAGAGGGAGAGAGAAACATCGATGTGAGAGAGAACATCATCAATTGGTTGCTTTCCAAATGTGTCCCAACTGGGGATGTTGAACCCACAACCTTTCGGTATATGGGACAATGCTCCAACCAACTGAGCCACTCTGTCTAGGGCACTACTGAACTTCTGATAAGAAGGATACGTTCTGATCACATACACATCAATACATAGATTTTTTTTTAGGGTCAGGACTTTGCTCCATTATTTGTTCACTTTAGTTTCTGTACAGCAAACTCTGTTATCCCAACTCTACTTACCCAAAGCACTGATAACCAACGGTTCTAATCTTCCTTAAAACAACACCCAGTGCTCTCAGCTGGTCAGACACCCTCCTGTAGTGTCAAGTGCTCCTGTTCCCTCTAATTGAGTTGCAGATTTAATCTACCAAGAGTCTGTTGAGTTTGCCCCCCAAAGTTATTTTTTAGTGTCACTTGTCATTTTAAATTTAAATAAAGATTATGTAAGCCATTTAAGTATATGTGAAAGACACTTTTTAAAAAACAATTTGTTTTCATGGAAATTAAATTGAATGCTTTGAAAAGTTTTGAATGGGGGGGGAGGAGACATATGTAATACTTTAAAAAATTTTAAAAATTTAAATTATAATTTGTAGTTGAATTATATGTGGACAGAAATAATTGGTAAGAGTTTGAGGAAGCTTTTGTTCCCTAAAGGCTTTCAATTTTAACTCTACTTTAAAGAATTTACAATGGTTAATTATAAGTGATGTATCATAAATGTAATTTATTCCAAAAAGACATTGAAGAACTAATTAAAGCCTTAGACCTATATGTAGAGTTTGATTTTTTCTTAAAACGTGCAAGTAGGAAAGAGCCAGTTTTTTTATTATCTTTTTTTTTCTTTATTATTAAGGTATTACGTATGTGTTCTTATTTCCCCACTGCCCCCACACCACCCCACTCATGCCCTCATCTCCCTGGTGTCTGTCCATTGGTTAGGCTTATATACATGCATACAAGTCCTTTGGTTGGTCTCTCCCCCTTACCCTCACCCTCCCCTACCTTCCCTCTGAGGTTTGATGGTCTGATCAATGCTTCTCTGTTTCTGAATCTGTTTTTGTTCATCAGTTTATGTTTGTTGTTCATTATATTCACAAAAGAGCCAGTTTTTAACATTTCTCCGAAGGTAGCCAACTGAGACAATCCTCTGAAAAAAAATTTCTCCTAATAACATTGGATAGCATCGAGTGTATGTTCCCCAAATTCAAATCTGGTTCATCTGATTCCAAATCCTTTGCTTTTTAAAAAAAAATATATTTTATTGATTTTTTTACAGAGAGGGAGGAAGAGGGATAGAGAGCTAGAAAGATCGATGAGAGAGAAACATTGATCAGCTGCCTCCTGCACTGCACACCCACCACTGGGGATGTGCCCACAACCAAGGTACATGCCCTTGACTGGAATCAAACCCGGGACCCTTCAGTCTGCAGGCCGACACTCTATCCACTGAGCCAAACTGGCTATGGCCCAAATCCTTTGCTTTTAACCACCAAGATGATATCATTTAATACTTGTCTAACTTTTTCATATCTTAGAATAAAAACAAAAACCTTTATATAACCCTCTAGCCCAAAGCCAGTTTTTCTCCTTTTCAAAGCCAAGTTCAAAAAAAAAAAAAAAAAAAAAAAAAGACTATGATATTTTTCGTTCATTCACTTTTCAAACTACAGCAGCCAAGACTGTGGCAAACAACCCTGGCAAAAGCCTGATTCCTCTTGAAAACTCCACCTATGCTTCTTTCACTTAGACTTTCCCAATAGATGCTTTTCATCCTCATTTTATTTTATCTCACCATGGCATTTGAAATTGCTTCATTCATCTTCAAATCAATTCCTTTCTTGGCAATTCCTCTTCCATCTGGTTTTTTTTTTTTTTTTTCAATCCCTTTGTAATTCCACTCTTCATATGCTTATTTTTTTTTGCAGGATTTGTCAATAACTCTCCCGTGTTTCTTTAATTTCTGGTTATAAGAGTAAAAAAAAAATGGCCATTATAGAATACTAGGTATTAAACATTACCTGGAAAGTAACATGGAATTTACAATCATGTATAATCATAGCACCTGGCGATTACTACTGCCATCATCCTGATATTTTCCCTGCCTTCTTTACATCTAATATATGTAACAGAAATTAAATAATACCCATATTTACTTCGGTTTTCTACTTTTTTCATTAAGTATTATTTTATAATTTTTCCAGCCAGTTTTATTAAATATTTTTGAAAATGTGATTTTTATAGCTGGATAACATTAAAGTATATAGATTTGTACTGGTTTATTCAAGCATTCTGCCTTCTCTGTTCTTTGACATTTAACTTGCTTCTGTACATAAATATCTTTTTAACTCAAAATAAAGAATTTTAGATTTTTAACTGTAGAGTTGAATTTATTCACTTTTATTGTTGTAACTAACATTTCCTTTTTATTTTTTTTTAGTAAAGCTAAGAAGGTGCTTTTTCCAAGCACTTACATATTTCAAAATGTGTTGCCCTGGCCAGGAGGCTCATGTTGTTGAATTGTCACCTGTATACCAAAATGTTGCAGGTTTGATTCCCAGTCAGGGCTTATACCTAGATTTGAGGGTTCCAACCTCTGTTGGGGTGCTTACATGAGGCAACCAATAGATGTTTCTCTCTCACCTCTCTCTCTCTCTCTGTCTCTCTCTCCCTTCCTCCTCCTCCTCCTCCTCCTCCTCCTCCTCCTCCTCCTCCTCCTCCTCCTTCTTCTTCTTCTTCTTCTTCTTCTCCAAAAATCAAATATTTCAGATTTAGGTTCTGATATTCAGAATTGTGAAGCAGAACTATTCACCCACCATGTTTTTATTTTTCACAGGTGACTTCTTTTCCCCTGTGTGTTTGTTTATAAGGATTTGTCTCCATCCACATACTTAAACAATTTTTCTTAGGCTATGTCTAGGAACTTGTAGCAACTTCATCAAAGGCCAGCAATAAAGAGAAATCAGACATTAGCATCTTTCTCTTAAGTCATAAAACAAGGATTTTCAATATGCTGTTAGTGCAGAACTGACTGAATATCAAATAATAGTAGTATTAAATTGTGATGTTGATGAACATTCTGACTTATGTAGAGATATAAACTTACTATAGGCCTGGTGCACAAAAATTTGTGCACTAGGGGGGTCCCTCTGCCCCGCCTGTGCCCTCTCGCAGTCTGGGACCCCTAGGGGGATGACTACCTGCTGGCTTAGGCCCGCTCCATGGGGAATTGGGCCTAAGTTGGCAGTCAGACATCCTTCTGGCAGCCCGGGAGCCCTTGGGGGATGTCCACTTGCCAGTGGGGAGCAGGTCTAAGCTGCAGTTGAACATCCTTAGCGCTGCTGAGGAGGTGGGAGAGGCTCCCACCTCCACCGCTATACTGGCAGCCTTCAGCCTGGCTTGTGACTGAGCAGAGCCCCCCTGTGGGAGCGCACTGACCACCAGGGGGCAGCTCCTGCATTGAGCGACTGCCCCCTGGTGGTCAGTGTGTGTCATAATGACCAGTCATTCCCAGTCGTTCTGCTGTTAGGGTCAGTTTGCATATTACCCTGTTATTATATAGGATAGAGGCCTGGTGCATGGGTGGGGGCTGGCTGGTTTGCCCTGAAGGGTATCCCGGATCAGGGTGGGGGTCCCGCTGGGTGCCTGGCCAACCTGGGTGAGGGCCTGAGGGCCATTTTCAGGCCGGCCACACCCCCTTCAGGGTGGGGGGTCCTGCTGGGGTGCCTGGCCAGTCTAGGTGAGGGGCTGATGGTTGTTTTCATGCTGGCCAAGCCCCCCAGAGGAGACCCTCACCCCATGAGGGTGTGGTCATCCTGGGTGAGGGGCTGATGGCTGTTTGCAGGCTAGCCACAGCCCCCAGCCACCCAAGCTCCCAGTGGAGACTGGATGGAGCAAGTATCTGGAATTTATTTATCTTCTATAATTGAAACTTTGTTGCCTTGAGTGGAGGCCACTGCTGGCCAGGGCAGGCAGGAAGCTTGGCTTCCTCCATCGCCGGGGCAACCAAGCCTCCTGCTTGCTCCAGCTCTGTGGCTGCCAGCCACCATCTTGTTTGGGTTAATTTGCATATAGTCACTCTGATTGGCTGGTGGGCGTGGCTTGGGGTGTAGCAGAGGTGTGGTGAATTTGCATGTTTCTCTTCTATTAGATTAGATAGAGACTTGGCAAGTATTAAGATATACACATCATTCAATTCTTCCCTGAGTTATTTGCTCAATTTTATGTTTTCAGTGATAATATATATGTAACTAACAATGATTTATAAGAATATTCAAGCATATCATGTAATTTAATCCTCATCACAACTGTGAGAGGGGAGTTGGGTTATGTTTCCCTATTTTATGAAATCAGGAAAATGAAGCTCTGAACAATTCAGTTACTGTGCCAGTTTAAACAATTACCGAGTCTTGGAGTAAGGTTTGTAACTGGGTCTTCTGATTCCACATACTGATGTTTATACCTATGTTAATATTTTACATAATTTATGACATTATGAACCCAACAGACAGAGGAACATCCTCTGTAGACTGAAGTAAGGATTGGTGTCAGTCCCAATATATGCTGAAAAGTCTTATTTTATCCACCTGGAATTCCACCATCCTGGTTTCATTAAACAGGTCTTTAAGGATATTTTATTATTATTATTTCTTCAGAAGACCCATTTAAAATATAAAATTTCCAAAAAAACACCCACATATTTTTTTCCTTAAGGAAAAAAACAACACTTGAGCATGTATTGATAAGTATGGAAGAAGAAAAACAATTAGTGTGAGAAATGAACAACGACCTAGGAAATAAAGGGTAGAGGTGTTAATTGAAAGAGAGCAGGCTAACGTACTCTATTTCATTAGGTAATTTGGTATCACTTCTTTTTGAAAGTGCTGTAATATTCTAAATAATAACTCACATGTTTTGAATTGTCAACTGAAATGGGGTAGGTCCTTCATCTTTTAAATATTATCCTATATAATAAAACCCTAATATGAACAGTGGAATGACCAGTCACTATGACATGCACTGACCACCAGGGGGAAGATGCTCAATGCAAGAGCTGCCCCCTAGTGATCAGTGTGCTCCCATAGGGAGGTCTGCTCAGCCAGAAGCTGGGCTCATGGCTGGCAAACACAGCAACAGTGGCAGCAGCCTCTCCTGCCTCCACGGCAGGCAGGCGGACATCCCCTGAGGGGTCCTGGACTGCAAGAGGGCGCAGGTTGGGCTGAGGGCTCCCTTCCCCCAGTGCATGAATGTCGTGCACTGGGCCTCTAGTCAATAATAATAAAAGGGTAATATACTAGGGGACACTTCCCCCTCCCTATGCAGGAGTCTGTACTTGTTCTTTAATGAATTTCCACCTTTGCTATACCAAAAAAAAAAAAAAAAAGGGGTAATATACTAATTAGACTGGATGTCTTCCGGACATCATTCCAGACATCCTTCCCAACGAAGCCAGGAGGGAAGACAGCCCTGGTCCGTGTGCCTGTGGGTGGCCGGAGGAGGGAAGCCCAGGTCCTGGGTGCTGGAGGGAAGCTGGTGCCGGCAGCTGGGGGAAGGAAGGCCTACTCTTGCATGAATTTTCATGCATTGGGCCTCTAGTATTATAATATAACCCCCTAAATTATGCTTTCAACAGATTTGTATATTTATTTTTTTAGCTTTGCTAAAAATTAAAATATGTATATATATAATATACACATTTTAGAACTTTTTAATTATTAAAAATAAGAACATTATATTGTAACAAATATGTAAGTTTTGTATTACATGATAGTGGATACACAGGCTCTTTGACTACTGTAAGGTACATATTATGATTAGTAGTCTGAAGGGTGTCTTTACTCTCAGGGTACTTTACTTGCACTCTTTTCCTAATGGACTTTGAAGGATCTGAGATTCCACCCTACTCTTCAACTAATAAGCTAGCTTGCCATATTTTAATGAATACTGTCCCAGATTCCTGGGATTCCTGATCAGAGATAAAAAGACTTAATTACTCACAGCAGTAGCATTAGCAGGAGGAGTAGCATTTTCTCCTGCTGGTTCCCCAAGGTCCATTTCCCACAGAGTAATGCTAAAGGGGCTAGGTGACAATTTCACACCTGGTAGGTTTTATTATAGAGCTCTGAACTTCAAGATCTCAAATCCTTTATAATGTGCAGATATGTCTGCCCTCTACTCTGAAGAATGACAGTGTCTCTATCTCCCAATAGTGTTTGCTATAAAAAAAAAAAAAAAAAAAAAAAAAAAAAAAAAAAGCCTTAAAATGCAGTCTAGAACAAAAGGCATTTGGTACCTCTCTCCCAAGATGTGCAGAAAGGCAAGATTCCCTTGGAGAATTTTCACCAACAATCATTTGAAATATGTTTAGTACTTTGTGATAATTTCTGACCGTAAAATAAATACTGAATCACATATTCACCTTAGCTTTATTGGGATATATGACCTTCCCTTTCTTTTACCATGCCAATATTTTATGTTTCGTGAGAATCCTATCTACACTAATAAAAGACAAACATGCAAATTGACCGTACCTTTGCTATGCCTTAAGCTATGCCCACCAGCCAATCAGAGTGACTATATGCAAATTAACCCAACCAAGATGGCGGCCGGCAGCCATGGAGCTGGAGCAAGCAGGAGGCTTGGTTGCCCTGGCGATGGAGGAAGCCAAGCTTCCTGCCTGCTGCGGCGGCTCTGAGCTCCACTCAAAGCAACAAAGTTTCAATTATAGAAGGTAAATAAACCCCAGGTACCTACTTTCAGCCAGCCATGGCCACGGAGCTAGAGCCTTGGGTTGCCCCTGGAGATGGAGGAAGCCAAGCTTCCCTCCCACCCACTCTGGCTGGCTCCCTGCTCCTCTCAAGGCTACAAAGTTTCAATTATAGAAGGTAAATAAATCCCAGAATTTAAAAAAAGAAAAAAAAAGGAGAGGCTGGGAGCTTCCGTCGCTGGGGGTGTGTGGCCAGCCTGAAAATGGCCCTCAGCCCCTCACCCAGACTGGCCAGGCACCCCAGTGGAGACCCCCCACCCTAAAGGGGGTGTGGCCAGCCTGAAAACAGCAATCAGTCCCTCTCCCAGGCTGTCCAAACCTCCATGGGGTGAGGGTCCCCACTTGAGGGGGCTTTACCAGAATGCAAACAGCCATCAGCCCCTCACCCAGGCTGGCCAGGCATCCCAGTGGGGACCCCCACCCTGAAGGGGTTGTGACCAACTGCAAACACCCATCAGCCCCTCACTCAGGCTGGCCAGGCACCCCAGCAGGACCCCCACCCTGATCTGGGACACCCTTCAGGGAAAACCAGCCAGCCCCCACCTGTGCCCCAGACCTCTATCCTATATAATAAAAGGGTAATATGAAAATTGACCCAAATAGCAGAATGACTGGGAATGACTGATCACTGTGACACACACTGACCACCAGGGGACAGTCGCTCAATGCAGGAGCTGCCCCCTGGTGGTCAGTGCGCCCCCACAGGGGAAGCTCTGCTCAGCCACAAGCCAGGCTGCCATCTGCCAGCACAGCGGTGGTGGTGGGAGCCTCTCCCGCCTCCTCAGCAGCTCTATGGATGTCCAACTGCAGCTTAAGCCTGCTCCCTGCTGGCAAGTGGACATCCCCCAAGGGCTCCCGTGCTGTCAGAGGGATGTCTGACTGCCAGCTTAGGCCCTATCCCCCGGGGAGCGGGCCTAAGCCATCAGGTGGTCATCCCCCGAGGAGTCCCAGACTGTGAGAGGGCACAGGCTGGGCTGAGGGACCCCTCGAGTGCACAAATTTTTGTACACTGGGCATCTAGTATAATAAAAGTCCAATATGCAAGTCAACTGAACAGTGGAATAACCGATCGCTATGACATGCACTGACCACCAGGGAGCAGATGCTTAACTCAGGATCTTCCCATAGCCTGCAGGCCCCAGGCCAGCCAAGGCAGGTGCCAGAGGGGCCCCCCACAGAGGGAGGCAACCTGCAGCAAGGGGTGGGGCCAGCAAACAGGTTGTGCCAGGCTGGCCAAGGCAGGTCCCAGCAGGGACCCCCAGATCACCCCACATGTTGCTCCATGGAGGGAGGCAACTGATGGCAGTGGCGGTTGCGGTGGCAGCAGTGGCGGGATGCGGGGCTGGCAAGCAAGCACAGCCAGGCCAGCCAAGGCAGGTGTCAGTGGGGACCCCCCGATTGCTCCACTGGTCACCCCACTGATTGGCCCTGATTGCTGGCCAGTCTGAGGGACCCTACCCGTGCACGAATTTTGTGCACCAGGCCTCTAGTGGTACATAGTCTTTTTGATGAATGGACAACCCTCAAGTTTGTTTTTCTTTTTGCAAAATCTTTTAGCCTGTGATAAAATTCAAAATTGGATTAATGGCAACAACATAGTATTTGCATGCATTGACCACAAAATAAATAGACCACAAGATAATTTATAACATTTTCTAATCTAGTGTGATGATAGTTGACAGATTACAATTTTTAGTTTTATGAATTAAATCTTTGTGATGATAGTTGACAGATTACAATTTTTAGTTTTATGAATTAAATCTTTGCTTAATAAGTGGAACCACTTATTTTTAAATAGTTTGTTTTTATTGGATTGCAAATAATTCCCTTTGTGCAAATAAGGTTTTTTTGGTAAGTTATAAAGAAATTTAAAAAGCCAGTATAATCTTTAGGAACATCACTCAGAGAATCGCAAATGAGTCAAGAAAATAAGGATTTATAATAATAGAGGCCAGTTATTTTTTATGGAAGTCTATGTGGAAAAATATTTTGGTGTTCTCATCTTTATACTTCAAAATCTCATTTATACTATTACAAGAGAAAGAGAGTTGGGTAACCATAAATAAAATTTAATAGACCCTTTAAGACCATGTCCTAAAGAAGTTTCTGGCATATAGTAAATTTTTCATTCCTGGAAGGAAGAGAGAAAGGAGACATAAAAGAGGGTAAAAGAAAGAGAGAAAGGAAATGTACGTAGAACTCGGGAAGTATGTCTCAGCGCTGCGGCTGATGCAATGGTGTGAGCACACTCCACCATGACATGCTTCCTCGGCACACCAGGAAGTAGCAACGCCGGCCTGAATGAACTCCTAGAGCCACGTGCACAGTACCCCAGCCTTTCAGCCATTGGTTGCCTATAGCAATGTGTCTCCCTCTGATTGGTCCCCTCATGCTATATATACCCCTGTAGTTCCTCAATGAAATGGATTTGTGTCAATGAACCTGGACTCCGGAGTTGTGCATGCAGACGCCCTAGCGCATTGGGGCTCCGTCGTACTCACCCCCGAGGGATCCCCTGCTTCAAGGAAAGATATTGTAATTTTCAGGATAAGAAACTTTTATATCCTGAAAAGTTTCTATCTTCATAAAAAAGAATACATTACTTGCCATACATAAAATGTTTCAAGGTTTATTTTTGTGTGAGAAAGTCCCTCATCCATACTGTATCAATTGATTACAGCTGATCTATTTCAACAGCCTATGTTAAGCTTATGGAGAATAAAAATATTTCTTCTTATATTGATTTTTATTCATTTTTACCACTTACTTCTTTCCTTTATTCATTTAGCAAATAGTTGCTAGGTATGTAGCCACTCTACTAGACACAGGAAACAGGTGTATATAACATGTGCTTTCACCCATAAAGGGACTCAAAAATCCCACAGTATGATCTATACCAGTGGCCGGCAAATTGCGGCTCACGAGCCACATGTGGCTCTTTGGCTCCTTGAGTGTGGCTCTTCCACAAAATACCAACTTCTGCGCATGGGCAATGAAGTTTCAATCGCACTGTAGGTGCGCGCCCGCATGTGGTATTTTGTGGAAGAGCCACACTCAAGGGGTCAAAGAGCCGCATGTGGTTCACGAACCACAGTTTGCCAACCAGTGATCTATACTAATAAAAGAGTAATATGCTGCCCTAGCCGGTTTGGCTCACTGGATAGAGCGTCGGCCTGGGGACTGAAGGAACCCAGGTTTGATTCCGGTCAAGGGCATGTACCTTGGTTGGAGGCACATCCCCAGTGGGGTGTGTAGGAGGCAGCTGATTGATGCTTCTCTCTCATCGATGTTTCTAACTCTCTATCCCTCTCCTTTCCTCTCTGTAAAAAAATCAATAAAATATATTTTTTAAAAAAAGATTAATATGCTAATTAGACCAGGAGGCCTACAGGAGATATTCTGGACGTCCTTCTGGACAAAGCCAGGGGCTTGGCCATCTTGCAAACTGCCCCAAACAGCCCTCAGCCCCTCACCCAGGCCAGCCACACCCCCTCAGGGACCCTCACCCCAATGGGGGCATGGCCAGCCTGAAAATGGCCCTCAGCTCCTTGCCAAGGCCAGCACTACCCCCAATGGGGGCCCCCACCCTGGTGGTGGCGTGGCTGGCCAGCAAACCTCCCCAGGCCCCTTGCCCAGGCCAGCCCTGACCTTAAGGGGCCCCCGACCCTGATCCAGGACCCCCTTCAGGGAAGACCAGCTGGCTCCCACCCATGCACCAGGCCTCTATCTATACAGTGGGGCCTTGACTTACAAGTGTCCCAACTAAAGAGTTTTTTGAGATACCAGCTGTCTCTCGGCCGATTTTTTGCATTGAGTTGATAGAGTAATTTGAGTTAACGAGCTCCTTAACGAGCTCCTTAATGAGCTCCTTAACAAGCTCGGTCTCGGAACAAATTAAACTCGTAAGTCAAGGCCCCACTGTACTAATAAAAGGGTACTATGCTAATTAGACCAGGAGATCTTCCAGGAGACCTTCCAAACATCCTTCTGGACAAAGCCATGGTGGCAGGGCTGAGGCAGAGGCCATTAGGGGTGATCAGGCCAGGAGGGGAGGGCAGTTGGAGGTGATCAGGTTGGCGGGGGCGGGGGGGCAGTTGGGGGCAAGCAGGCCAGCAGGGGGGCAGTTGGGGGTGATTAGGCTGGCAGGCAGAGTGGTTAGAGGGGTTCAGGCAGGCAGGCAGGTGAGTGGTTAGGAGCCAGCAGTCCTGGATTGTGAGGGGGATGTCCCAGATTGGAGAGGGTGCAGGCCAGGCTGAGGGACACCCCCTTCCATGCACAAATTTAGTGCACTGGGTCACTAGTTCCTGTATATGTTTCAAGATTGTGAACTTGTCCTTCAGCTTATCAAATACACAAAGTAAATAGATATGGGAAACTTATCAGTTATTAACATTTGTTAAGTTATTGGCATTTTTAGAGCTAATTTAAGCCAGTGTTTTTATCTTGCCACTGACTTTTCTAAAAAATAGGTCAATGTTTTTAAAGAATAAATCTCCAAATGAATTTGTCAATCTTATATCTCAATCAAATTTTTAAAAGAATGTCAGATAAGAAAATACCCCTTGGTGGAGGCTTGCCCTTTGGGGTGGGAATGGCTGGGGACAAGGGGGAGGATTCAATCGGGGGAAAAAGGAGACATATGTACTTTAGACAGTAAAAAAATAAAAAGAAAAAGAAAAGAAAAAATAAAATACCACTTGGAACAATAAGTACTATTCTTAAAGAATGCATATTATTTTTTTAAATTCACATATTTCTATCATTACACAAAAATGTACACACAATTATTTTATGGTACTATGAAAATCATGGAGAAGATTGTTAAGAAAAATAAAAATTCATATGTAATAAAATGTTTGCTACTGACACGTACACATAGTAGATGTTATTATTTAGAATACTGAATCTCCAAAAAGGAAATATCCCACCAGTTTTCCACTATAAAACAAATGTGGCACACCAATACACATCTTATATATACTATACCTAGTATATAATATATAGATGATATACACTATTTAAATATGGACAACTTGTTTTTAGTATATTAGGTGCTTATATCTTGATGACACACATGATTATGTAGCATAATTTAATTAAAAATTCCTGCTTTTCATTCTGCTTTTAAAAGTCCTAAAATATATTCATGCTCCTTTAAAATGAAAACAATTGAGAGGGGGTTGGGGAGAGTTGAGGACAAAAGAGGCTGGACAATACTTCTTCAAAACTAAATAGATCTACCCACTATTCAAGAATGACTCAAAGATTCATTATCGCTCAAATAACTGCCAAGCAATTGAAATGCCTCTCACTGAGAGGACCCTATGTGTAGCTTATTGCCTTCCTCTTCCATCGCCTGACTTCTCTGGGTCATTTCATTCGCACCTCTCTTTCAAGCCATCTGGGATCCCTGGAACAGCAGCGTTTTAATGCTGAACACCTGGCCTGACAGTGTTTGCTGCTCTCTTTCACCTGCCAGCCCTTTGTTCCTCCCCCAGATTGAATGAACGCTGCAAGTCCTGTCAAGCAGGCGCGCAGCGCTTTCCTGCGTTCAAGCTCTTCCTCTAGTCCTTAAACCGGGTAAATCCTTTCATTATTTTGCCCTACCCTTGTAGCTGTGCCATCTACTTTGTGATCTCTGGAAGCTAAAAATCACAGGAGAATTAAATCTAGATAAAGGCGATACCTCTAGAAGACCAGAGTGGAAGGGAGGAAAAGCATGGGTGAAGGAAATCATATAAAAACCCTCTGCTCTTGCTATAAAATAGTTATAAATCATCCAGGTTTGCACTCACATTTAAAAATTCAGAAGCTTTGGGACTTGAAAATATGTGTAATCAGTACGCAGAGAAATATCAAATAGCTCTCCCCAAAGCAGATGAGCCCTGTTTACTACCTGAGACTTGGTTTTTCATCCTTTGTCTAGCACCACCAGGCAGGCTTTGCAGCCCACCTCTTCAGCTCCTCCCACACACAAAGCTTTTACACTTCCAGAAGTGATTTCTGATCTGACATTCCCAGCGATATTGAGTCTATACCTCAACTTCCATCTGTTTCCCACTCTCAATCTCTATAGACTGTACAACTACAAATATGGGACTTAGCTTATCAGTCATTCTTCTTAATTATTCAGAAGTCTTTCCAAACTTTAGCCTTTTCCAAGTTTCTTCTTTCAGTCAATGCAGACAACTTTCCCAGTTTAAATTCAGACACAATTATATGTCTCAGTGGCTTCTGTTAAAATATCATTCACTTCAGTGCTCAATAAAACTTATCTGATTTAAGATTTCAGAAACTGAACAAGTGAGAGCAAAGAGAGTCTGGGGATTCATGGGGTTCAAGGACTAACTCCAGGTGTGTAAAGATTTACAGACTTTGTCAAATATGTAATGAATACAAACATTTTTTCAGATATTCAGAAAAATATTTGACAATCCAATTGTATAGGAGAACAAAGAAAAGTAATAATAAAAAATTCTTTGAATGTTACTGATAAAAGCACACAATACCAAATAAGCCAGAATATGACAGAATCTAGTGTAATCCTTTAGTAAAATTAGAATATTTCCATGAAAAGTATGGAGAGGCCAATTTCGAAAATAAGATAAGTAAAAGGGCTCAAAAATGACTAGACAAGGTTTATTTTTTGACGACTTAAACTTGATAAACCAGTTGTAGAGAGATTGTTTCAGAGGATATGTACAGGGGCCAAAAGAGTGGAGAAATGTTAAACATTGGTTCTTTCCCACTTCTTGCTCTTTATTTTATTTATTTATTTTTAAAATATATTTTTATTGATTTCAGAGAGGAAGAGAGAGATAGAAACATCAATGATGAAAGCAAATCATTGATTGGTTGCCTCCTGCACGTCCCCTCCTGGGGATCGAGCCTGCAACTGGGGTATGTGCCCTGAGTGGGAATCCAATGGTGACCTCCTGGTTTATAAGTCGAAGCTCAATCACTGAGCCAAACCAGCCAGAGCCTCACTTCTTGCTCTTAGACCTGCTCCCAGGTTCCTTCCTGTTGTCCCTCCTGCTCCATGTCTTATTGCTTTCAGAAATATAACTAATTTTTATAATTGAGAAAAATAATCAGAATTAATCTATTAATGATATAGCTCTAATAACTCAGGACATATTTTTAAGAGAGAGAGAGAGAGAGAGAGAGAGAGAGAGAGAGAGAGAGAGAGAGAGAGAATCTGAGGATTGAAAAGAGAAAAATTTGCAAATATAATCTCTGTATATACTATGACCTTTGCTGACTGAAAGAGAACAAGAATTCTTGGTGGTGAAGATGGCATAATACACCAGAAAATAGAAAAGTGATGGTGAAAAAACAAAATTTGCAGCCTCATATACATCTCATATATAAAATAAGCTTAGTTACCTTGAGATTTTAAACTAGGGAAGTAAATGAGTCCTCCAAAGAGAACTGAACTTTAATGAATCAAGGCCAAAAGTGGACAATAGGAAGAAAGTTATTCTGAGGTTAAAGATCAAGATGAGAGGGTAAGGTGAATTGGGAAGAGCAAATAGAAAGGATACCAGGGAGCTCTATCACTGTGAAGAAGCCCATGAGGATAGGGTGGGGAAGTTTAAATAGAGGGCAAAGGAAATATACATATGGGTCTATTATATGCCATCCAGTTGGATCCCAGAAAATCTCACAGAGTAAAAATGGTGTTGAAATGAGATAAAGATGTTTTAATTAGTGATGGGGAAACTCTGGGCAGAGGACTTCAGTGGCATATTTCAGGAATTCTTTTACTATCTCTGTTCTAATGGACATTTCTCCCAATGTTTTGAATGAGGACACAAATGACAAATAGATATAGAGGTAGTAAGAATAAAGTGGACAAAGTCCAATAACTGATTTATCAATTTTCCAGTTCAACTGGTTTCTCATTTTTTTTCTCACTACTAATTTTGACTCACTAAACTTACTCTTCCTCTTTTCTCCCATATAACCCTTCTTAGAATTTTTTTTACATCCATTACTGTTTCCTCAACAATATTCACAATTGAGATCTCTGAAAATTGACTACCACCCCTCCCATTCCACCAGAACTATTCTTGCTAATCCTATATAATAAAAACCTAATATGCTAAGTGTCCGGTCATCCGGTCAGCCGTTCAACCAATCAAAGCATAATATGCTAATGATATGCTAAGGCCACACAACTGCTCACTATGACGTGCACTGACCACCAAGGGGCAGATGCTCTGACCAGTAGGTTAGTTTGCTGCTGGGGTCCGACCGATAGGGACTGAGAGAGACAGGCCAGACACACCCTGGAGCCCTCCCACAGTTCCCCCCCGGCTGGCCAACCTCTTGCGTCCCTCCCTGGCCCTGATTGTGCACCAGTGGGATCCCTCGGCCTGGCCTGTGCCCTCTCACAATCCAGGACCCTGTGGGGATGTTGGAGAGCTGGTTTGGGCCCAATCCCGCAGGCCAAGGGACCCCATTGGTACACGAATTTGTGCACTGGGCCTCTAGTGTCCTTATAATAGTATGCTAGTTGTCAAATCTTGTAGACTTGTCTCAAATCTCATCAGTCTTTCTGGTATTCACCTCCTTTGACAAGTTCATCCTTGTTATGTTCTTAGTCACCTCTTTTGGGTCCTCCTCCTCCTATCCCTGTAAAACACCGGAGCTCTTTGTAGTCCCTTTGTCTTCACACTTTCTGCTACCTTTAGCAATCTTACATTCTTTGTGATTTAAAAAAATATCTGCAGCAGTCATCTGAGTCCCAGACCAAGTATCTTTTCCTGAATGTTCTAGAGGAAACTAGAATTTAACAAAACTAAGTCAACAAATCTAATGATTTCCTTCTACTTCTATCTTAACCTTCTCCAGAAGGCATGGGCTCAAAAAAAAAAAAAACAAAACAAAAAAAAAACACCAAAAAAACAGAAAACACACAGTCACTCATACTAGGTTATAAATTCCTTTCTAACCTCATGTTTTATGCCCAGTGATGAGTTGAGATTTAGTTGATTTTAGGCTTAACCAACTAATATGTGCATAGCAATAGGAAGGCATTTGATAGCAGTTTACTTGTTTTTTTATAAAGTCATCATTAAAATATAATTTCGAAGAAACATAAAAACACGCATTACAAATTCTTAATGTTCATTCCCTTATTAGACTACTCCCCTTATATTGCATTATTCTTATTTTTATTATGTCATAATACTCACAAACTTAACTTTCCTCATTGTATCATTATTATCCCAAGGATACAAAGCTTGTGTTCTGTAAAGGACAACTTCCAACATTAGAAAATTGATTATTTCTATGTAAAAAAAATTGCATGTTTAGTCTTTCAAGGAAAGAAATGCATCTTAATGTAAAAATAAATGTTCTTTAAAAAGATACATTTAACTCTTCTTCTTGAAATTTGGATGATATAAACATACATGTATTATTAGGGACATAAGTTGTTCAACTATAACTAAACAAAACTTCCTTCCCTTCTTATATTCAACCTTTCTAAGTAGGGCAGAGAAGAAACTGGTTTGCCAGTTTCTAAGCACATAAAACCATTGCACCTAAATTTAGAATTTTAAAAATTCTTTTCCATATTCCAATTTGGCTTTGATAAAATTTAAATTCTTCAGCTGCACTTTAAAAGTTATTCTTTTTTTCCCCCCTCTTTCTAGGCTTGGGAGTATGGTAACACTGTTTGTGTATATAGCACTTTATGTCATTATATGTGTTAAGTCTGATCCTACAGAGGAAGTAGGCTGTTATAAAGTCAGCCAAGGTATGTTCATTGGATTTGATGCAAGGATTAGAATAGCAGAATTAGAAGAAGAAAAATTGTTTTATCCAATTTATAAATGACATAGAGGAAATAGTCCTTCCTGCCTGTCCTCTTGACCTATGACTTGTAAGCATAGGTATGAAAAGTATAGGCTAACTTGTTGTACAGCATACTTCATCACTCAAGGTTCTTATTTCCAATATTTCAAGCATAGCTTTTTCCACTAAAAAAATATGCATGAGTTCAGTTACCTGGAAGGTCTTTCTCCCCTTGTATCATTTAGCTACACCCTGCCCACCTACCCTATTAAAAAAAAAGTTAGTGGCTTAAAACAATAAGCTTATATTATTTCTCAAAAGTCTACATTCAGCTGGATGGTTTTCTGGCCTTAGCTAGGCTCACTTTGTACCTCTGTTCACGTGCAGGTCAAGTGGGTAGCTCTAGGCTGGCCTCTCTCACAGGGTTGATTAGCTGCAGGCTAGTCTAGGGCACTGATCTTCCAGCAGGCTAGCACAAGCTTAAGGTAGAGGCAGGATTCCAAGAGCAGAAGTACACAAGGCCTTGTGTGCTCAGAACAGGAACACCTTCACTTCTGCTTCATTCTTGGCCCAGATGCAAGAGATGGAAGACAGACTCCCCTTACTAACAGAGCTGCTGCAAAGCCACATTGCAAAGAGATTTGTTCCAGGTATTATTGTGGCATATATCCCAAAACATAGTGGCTTGAAAGCCACCATTTCATGTTTCTCACAGATTCTGTGGGTCAGAAATTTAGATAGGATTTAGTGGCTCATCTCTACTCCACTATGCCTGGGAACACTTGAAGCCTGCGAGTGACTTGGCAGCTGCGGGCTTGAATCATCTGAAGATTCATTTATTCACGTGTCTGCAACCTGGGCTGAGGTGACTTCGAGATTAGGAGCACTGAATGGGAGCCTATGTGTGGCCGCTCTGTGTGGTTTGGCTTCTTCACCATATGGCAGCTGAAAGGTAGTCAAACTCTTACATGCTCATCCAGGCCTTCAACCCCAGGCTCCAAGGCAGAAGCTGCATTGCCATTTATGACACAGCCTCGCAAGCTGTACAGCACACTTTATCAGTTGAGGCAATCACAAACCTGCCCAGACTCAAAGGGAGAGGAACTGGGCTTTATCTCTTGACAGGAATGTGCCGAGACCCCATTGTAGATGGTTATGTGGGACAGGAGGTCTCGCTGCAGTCATCTCAGAAAAATACAGCCTGCTGTAATCCACATTTTAGCCACATCAATTCACATTCCCCCAACATGCAAAATACATGCATCCCTTCCCTCAAACCTTCCTTATGCATCAGCTTGTAGTCCAGTAACTCATTATCTACATCAAGTTCAATTGTGGATAAGGCTCCTTCGGTGTAATTCCTTCCTAAAGTACAGTTCCTCTACTTTTCTCTAATTCTGAGGATCTGTAAACCAAAGAGACTCTCTCTCAGGTTACTGTGGGACAAGATTTTTAGGTGCCGTAATTTTTAACAGAAACCATCTGGGAGGCCCTTAAGTCTTTATAAAGATTTTATTCCATTTGAAAGGATCTATAAAATATATCTGTTAATATTTCTGTGTTCTTAACAAAGGGTTATATCCTCAGACCCTTGACTTTATCCTGACCCTGTAACAGTTGAAACAGTCATGTGCCCATCTCAACCTCTTGATAGGAGAGTGGCAAGGTTACATTACAGAAGAACATATAATAGAGGAGATCTTGTTGGAAAACATAACCTGTCACAAAAGGGATACCAGAGGGCCATGAACTGGATAAGATATCAATGTAATTAATCTACTATACCCCTCCTATAAAGTTATTCATCCATTTTTTGAACAAATATTTAGAGTGTCTTATATTTTCAAGTAAAATTCTGGGCACCAGGCATAAAACAATGAACAAAAGAGACAAAAATTCTAACCTCATAGTTCTTTACACTCTCATTAAGGGTGTTAGACAATAAATAACAAGCGCAATAGACAGCATATTGGATAGGAATACATACAAAGAATAGCAAAGCACAGGAAGGGAGATGAAACATACATGTGGTGGATTACAAATTCAGATAGAATTACTAGGAAAGGCCTCACTGAGAAGATAATATTTGAGTAAAGACCAAAGAAGGTAAGAGAGTAAGCCTTACAGATGTTGGAGGAAGAGAGCTCCAGGTAGGAACTACAGTAGGTGCAAAGTTTCTAAGGTAGCAATGTGCCTAGCATGTGTTGAAGAAATAGCAATGGAGGGAATAAGTGGCTAAAAATGAGGTCCCAGTGGAAAGGTGGGCCAGTTCATGTAGGGACCTATTGGCCATAGTGAGTAATTAGACATTTACTTCAAGAGAGATGGGAAACAATTAATGGATTTTTATCTCATAAATGAAGTGAATTAACTCCCTTTTAACAGAATCACTCTGGCCCTTTTGTTGGGGATAGAGTGAAGGAGGCATGGACAGAGCAGAACTGTTGCAGGAACTATTGACTTAATACAGATTAATGGGCTACAGTGGTGGCAGTGGTGGGGAATCAGATCCTATATGAATTTGAAGGTAGGGACAACAGGACCTGATGAGGAAGTGAGCTTGGACTATAAAAAAAAGTCAAGGATAATGCCCATATTTTGGGGCTTGAACAGCTGGGAAGATTTACTGGAAAGATGAAGCTAGGAAAGTATGAAGAGAGGAAGAAAGCTAGGTGCCTGAATATTCTGCTGAGGTTTCAGAGGAGCATCTAATTCATAAATTGATTCCTCTTTGCCAGGTCAATAACACCTGTGGGTTGCTTGTTTAAGAAACAAAGGCATAGATGAATACATTTTATCCTATGAAAAAAGGGGAAAACTTTTCGTCACCCAGTACTATATAGGCAGACCTCATGTTACTGTGCTTTGCTTGATTTTGCTTCACAGATGTTACTCTTTTTTTTAATATATTTTATTGATTTTTTACAGAGAGGAGGGGAGAGGGATACAGAGCCGGAAACATCGATGAGAGAGAAACATCGATTCAGCTGCCTCCCGCACGCCCCCTACTGGGGATGTGCCTGCAACCCAGGTACATGCCCTTGACCAGAATCAAACCTGGGACCCTTCAGTCCCCAGGCCGACGCTCTATCTGCTGAGCCAAACCAGTTAGGAGATGTTACATTTTTAATAAATTGAAGACAAGACCCGCCACCAGTAAAACGATTATGACTCACTTTATTGCAGTGATCTGGAATGGAATCTGCCATGTCTTCGAGGTATGCTTGCATCAAACAAAACTGCCCAGGATTGATTCAGGCAGCTCGCATATTTCCAGCACTTCAACTATTCCCTTGTGAATGGCTTCCATGAGGCTAAAATTTCCACCTGAGTTCCCATTCTTTTTACCTTGGATATTTTCAGCTGCTAAAAGGATAGGATTCTAAGATGCCAAAAACTTTCTGGGTGAGCACAGGGTAGTCGCAAATGGGACACTTTGAGGTATAACTGCTGGAAGAGACCACTCCTCTTTAATTTTGCTAGAGGCCCAGAGCACGAAATTTGTGCACTCAGGGGGGCCTGTGCCCTCTCCCAGTCCAGGAGCCATTGGACATCCTTAGTGCTGCTGTGCAGGCAGGAGAGGTTCCCACCACTGCTGCTGCACTCGCCAGCCTGTGAGCCTGGCTTCTGGCTGAGCGGCGCTCCCCCTGTGAGAACACACTAACCACCAGGGGCAGCTCCTGTGTTGAGCGTCTGCCCCCCTGGTGGTCAGTGTGTGTCATAGTGACCGGTCATTCTGCCATTTGGTTGATTTGTATATTCCCCTTTTATTAAATAGGATTGATTACTAGCTGCTGCCAGTCAGATAGTGCTTACCCCCTCTGCTAACTAATTTCAAGTACACTTTAATTTCAGAAAAAAAAGCAAAGGTATTTCAGCTATTAGTAATAGTCATCAATTAACTATCTTGCAGAAGAGCTTCTAACTACTCATTGAAACTTTGTTACTATCAATACATTTATGGAGGACCTAACAAATATCAAGGACACAAAAAATGGTATTTAAAAAACCAGTCACTATTCTTGTGTGGTTTACAATGAATTAAAACAAACACAAAATTTTCAGGTTTCTACATTTGCTTAAGTTCTAGGTGTACTTTACTGTACTAAGGGGAGAGAAGATATAATAGGCAAGAGAAGAAACAGAAAAAAAAGAGAGTTACTATGTTCACATGAATAATATGTTTAACTACAGGCTTCTAAGTGATGTTTTGATGAAAATGGTTTTGAGAAGTTTGTTTCCTCAAAATTTACTGTTGTTTAAGTCTTTCTGAAAGAGTTACTTTTAATGTGCAGAGAGGACATCAGGGCATTTTTGATTGGTAGAGACAGAAGTTAGAGTGATAAGAGAAGCAGAAGAAAGATGGAAGCACCATGAAGGTAAGGGCTATGATTACAAATCCCCAGGACTCAGGAGGGATATTGACACATAGCAGGTGCTCTACAGTAAATATATACTGTAAGGATGGGTGGATGGATGGATGGATGAAAATGTAAATAAACTGAATAAAGGCATTAAAAATTGCAGTTATGAAATCTAGGCTAAATATCTTCATCTGGGATATAGTAGTGTGGATTGTTCCTTTCATTAGTGTCAGAACCATGAATCTTGCCCTCTGGTTCACAATTTCCTCATCTCTTACAGAAGATGATTGGATATTTAAGGTCATTTCTAGGTCTTAATTAAGATACTTTAATAATAATGATGATTTTTTTGAGCCTCATATTCAGTCATGGTTCATCTCTAAACAAGTCATTTGATAATCTATTTTTAATAATAACAACATTAATTCTAACCTACTTCATACATTAATTAATTAAATATTCAAATTTAACAATTTTACAAGTTAAGATTTATTATGTGCCTCATTATATAGATGAGGAAACTGAGATTTAGACAGGTACATAATTTGCCCAAAGTAATAGAAGAGAGTATGATAGAGCTGGGATTCTAGATCAGGTCAGTATGGTCCTGATTCCCATGCCCTTAACTGTTTTCTATTACTAGAGGCCTGGTGCACAGATTCATGCATCAGTGGGGTCCCTTAGCCTGGCCTGTGCCCTCCTGCAATCTGGGACTGCCAGTTTCAGTCCGATCCCCGCAGGCCAGGCTGAGGGGCCCACTGGTGCATGAATCTGTGCACTGGGCCTCTAGTATGTATATAAGATCTTTGGTTAATCTCTTCCCACCCCCCAAATCCCCCCTTGCCTCTGAGATTCATCAGTCTGTTCCATGTTTCCATGCCTGTGCATTGAGTGTCTGTCCCCTGGTGGTCAGTGCACGTCATAGCTACTGGTTGAATGGTGGAATGGTGGAATGGTCACTTAGGCTTTTATATATATAGATTCTACACAGCTTCTTCTGTGACAATAGTGTTTGTGGGAAGGATCCAGTGCTCGAGAAGAGGTGAAAATTTGTTTCCTTACAACTAGACTGGTCATCAGTGTTGCTGGGCTGGACACAGGATTAGGATTAGAAAATTACACCAAGCATGAAACAATGCAAGGATAACTATCCTGTGTCAGTGAGCCCAGGAGTCAGCCATTAGACAAGAAGACAGACAACAAGACATAAGAAACTAAGAATATGAGGCATTCTGGAGCCATCATGGAGTGGGCAGTTTGAAATTTTGGAAAAGTAGGCAGAAATCAGAGAATAAGTTAAAATAGAATGGTCAGAAGAACAGTAAGCAGGAGAGCAGAACACACTACAGTGTCTGCCGACCTTAATCACTGAGGCATATCCTTCCTTATGGGAATTTTTACCATTGCATATGACAATGGACTGTGGGTGTAGGCACAGCATGAAGAAGCAGAATTGGCAGCTCTGGGCTGAGGGGGCAGGGATTAGTAATAACTGCAGGTGAGCAACTCCTGACATGCTAGCGGGCCTTCTTAGCCCTTGAGAGTTTTCGCTATCTGCCCAATACCTTTTCCGGGGAAATTGGTTCGGAAGCATATATCATAGCTTCCCAGGTAGAAGAGTGCAATTATGGATTGCGGAGTCCACCAGGGCTGACAAGTTGGGTTTTTTTTCCTTTTTGTCCCCCTGTCAGGAAAAAGTGACTTACAGCGCCTTTATATTTGTGTCATTTACAGGACTCTCTCCTCTCTGCTCCTCTTATTCCTACCCCCACACACTTTTGTAATTCTACCTTGAAAGTTGCTGCTATTTGCAAGACACTGTGGTAGGTGGAGGACATGAAAAGATGAATGAGCTATTATTTCTGCCTCTGTGAAGTTCACAGTCTATACGAAATAGAGGTACCTAAATCAATAATCACGGCTAACAAGCATGGAGTGCTGTAATGAGTTTTAGAGTACTTATAACAAGGCAGGTGCTATTATATTTATTATATGGACTAATTCATTTAACCCTTAAAACCACCCTATGGGCAGGAGCTGTCTTATCCCCAGTTTAGTTGTGAAGAAACTGAGGCACTGTGGGGCTAAATAAATCACTCAAGGTTATTCAACTAACAAAATCAGAACCAGGATTTAAAACCAAACAATATGGCTCCAGACCTGGTATTTAAAACTAATGGCATTCGTTTTGCCTTATCACAGACAAAAAATTGCTGAACACAATTATAAGGATGAGAACTGAGACACGAAGGTGGCAAGATGATCACATGAAACATGATTTAGGGTGAGTGGGGTCAGTGGGGTTCTGTCAACTGTTGCATGACTTTATACACAGTTCTAAATTTTTCTGGGTCTGAAGTTACTCATGGAGAGAATAATACCTACTTTTAGGTGTTACTGCAAAAATAATAAGACATTGAAAAAATACCTACCACAGTGTCTGGCACATATTAGGTACCTAGTAAATAGTACTTGCAATTGTGATGTTTGTTGCTGCTTTATTATAGGATATTTGTAAGTGTTGTAAGGACACAACAGAAATAATAACCGGTTTTGTCTGAGTGAGCAGGAGAGGTGGTGAATGGAAGGTACTGTGAGGTTTGCCAGAGAAGGTGGCACTTGACTGCATGTTGAAAGATCAGAAGAAATTGTCTATTTTCTATTGACGTATAAAGGGAAGAAAAAACATTCTAATTAGAGGGAATGATGTGTATATAACATGTTTGGGAAATGTTTTTTGATGTGAATAATTTATGGTGTGAGCGTGTGTGTGTGTGTGTGTGTGTGTGTGTGTGTGTGTGGCAGGAGATGACACTATAAAGTTTTGGAAGACACAGGTCATGAAAGTCCTTGCAAGTCATTAAAAGCATAAAATACTAAAGGTTATGTGGTAAACAACTCAGTAGTTTCTTAGATCCTTCTAAAATAGTTTTTAAATAGAGTAATGCTCAGTGGTTGAGGTCCTGGTTCGATTCCTGGTCAGGGCACATGGCCAGGTTTTGGGCTCCATCCTTAATAGGCATCATTGATGTTTCTATCTCTCTCTCCCTCTCCCTTTCCCTTTCTCTCTCTGAAATATATATATTTAAAGCCATATATGGCCTACACAAGCCATATAATATATATATTAGTGTCTTTTCTTCCTCCTAATATTTAAAAACACATTAACAGTGCTTCATAACACAGGGATACAGCATTGTACAGCTGGTCAAACTTTGCTTCGTTTCACCCTAGAGTTTACATGTGTTCCCCTCTATTTATCTACAGCTCATGAGAAAATCAACTAGAAGTATAGAGGTGGACAATGAAGAAGAAATGCTGCAGAAGTGTTCCCTTTAATTACTTGTGGAAGATTGGCCTTTATTGATCGCCATACCTTTGACCCATACAGAAAATGTCAAAACCTCATTGCCCCAAATTTAGATAAGAACCCATTTTTATTGTTAAAATTAATATTTCCTGAGAAGGTGGGGCCAAAGTAGGCTTACTGTTGTGAGTATGCAAAATACAGAGTTCATTATTGTATTATTAGTTATTAATACTTAATAATTACTTATTACTTATTGTATTATTTTCCATACGCACAACTACATTTGCCCCAACCTGTAGAGGACAAGATTCTTGCATGTCTAACTATTGCACAGGCTTGTTTGACATCATTTGATGTCTCTATTTCCCAGGAATAAAACAAACAAAGCATACCAAAAAATAAATACTTCACCAGTAAGATATTACTTTTTGAAATAATTATTAAATAAAATAAGCATAAAAGATTTTCAAAGAATGAAGTTGAAAAACAAAATGATACTGTTCCCTTACAGCCTTGGTCAGTGGGGTAACCCCAGCTGCAGTGGCTTTGCCGCCATGACTAAACACCAGTGAGGAAATCTCCATCTGTTCTCCTCACCAATTTGTATTTTCAGGACAAATATCGGACAACTGACTATTCAGCAGTCATTGCTATTGCAACTGACACTTCTTTCATCTCCTTCCTTTTCTCACATGTCCCCTGGGATAAAGTAAATGAGTACATAGTAAATATTTATATAGCTTAATCTACTGCTTACTTATCCTTTTATTGGAGATATTGAAGTTGTTGTTTTAGTGAAATATCAGATTATCTTAATCTAGATTATTCAAAGGAATGCCTGCCTTGCACTTTGCATGAGTGAAGTTTTTCACTATTCCTTAGTGAAGAAAGTTAATACAACTGTCCCTTGTGCTTCTTTTCCTTGGGTTTGCAGACCACAAGATTAAGTACTGCAACTTTTTTTCTAGAAGTTAATCAGGATAACTCCTTGATCATTTTTGCCCACCTAATTTCAGATATATTTAATCCCATTTTCTGGTATGTGAGTGCATTAATAAACATCAAATTGTTTTTCAATATTTGACTGTCATCTTATCAGAACTTTTGGTAACAGTATTTTCCTCTCACTGTAAAATAAAAATTTAACATAGCTAGTCCTCAAATATTGTATGAGTTTTTGACTCTGTTATATTCTTACATTATTAATAAAGTCTTCTTTAAATGGGTGTTAACCTCTCTGTGTTCATTATTTATGCTTTATTTTCCTTCCATAGAATGACTTTTAAAAAATATTTATATGCATTATATTGATCTATTTTTTAAGTAAAAGTCATTTTTGTTCACATATACTTTCTCAAAATCATTTATCCTTCTTTCTTTATGCATGTTAGCATTACCCTTAAAGTTATATCATCTGCAAATTTCATTAACACATTGTTTACTCCACTTGCAGGTAGTTAATGTAGATATTAAACATGACTATACCTAACCTAAATCCATTCATGATTTAGTTGGATATTTCTTGAAAATAAAATAACATTAGTTATCATTGCTCCTCATTTGTAGTTCTTCTATCAATTTTCTTTTCTGGTAGCACAAGAATGTTCAATGCAACTTACTTTTAACTTTTAAGTGTCCATTTCAAATTAATAAAATCAAACATGGTCTGCCTGCTGCATCTCTTACATTCATTAATGCTAATTCTGTAAAAATTGTGGAAACCTCATTGACCTGTAAAATTAATCTATAAATATAAGTTGTCTTGGAAACATAATACAGTTATCTTGGGGGTTTAAAGGTCTGTAAAGTTATTTATTTTTTAATCTGGTCTGTCTGAGAAGCACCATTTATATTTCATCTGCTAATATTAATTCATCCGCAACTAAGGCATACTTGTGATTTTTTGTGATATGAATATGAACATACCCACAATAGAATTTAGTTGGCTTTCCACTCTATTCTAATTTTACTTCTCTTCTAATCTGAATGATTGTGTTAAGTATTTCTTCTAGTTGGGGCAGATAAAAAGAGTGAAATGTGTATTAATTATTTACAGTATGTTTTTCCATAACAAAACAGATATTCAGACAGCAAACACTACTATAACCTTTGTTTTGTTGTTCTTTTTATGTTGGCCACCATTTTTATTGGTTGCACATAGCATGGTAATTAACAAATATATTTTTTCTTTGTCCCCTGTAGTCCAGAGATTAACATCATCTAATCACAGGTAACATAAAATGATAAGTTAAATGGCACTGTCTCCTACATGGCTGTGAAGATGTTCCCAACACATGACTTAAATCACATGATCAATATATATAAAGAGTCAAGGTCTGTAATGTCCAAAACGCCCAAACAGATGACTGAACACCAGAAGTTAGTCCTGCAGTCAGTGCTGGGTCACTGTGGTGACCCAGCACTGACTGCTGCTGCTGCAGGTGTGGCGACCCAGCACTCACTGCTGAGAGGGCTGTGGATCAGGCCCAGAGAGAGGCCCGGAGAGGGAAGCAGGGTCTGATACGTAGCCCCTGTGGCAGTCAATGCCCCCGTGGAAGTCAGTCCTGCAGTCAGTGCTGGGTCGCCACAGTGACTCAGCACTGACTGCTGCCATTGCAGGTGCAATGACCCAGCACTGACTGCCGAGGGAGCTGTGGATCAGGCCCAGAGAGAGAAGCAGGATCTGACCCACAGTCTGCGTGGTAGCTGTTGATCAGCCTTTGCCTCATGCTTTCTCTCCAAGCCTTGCCAGCAGCTGTGCCTCTCTTTCTTTCCAGGCCTTGCCAGCAGCCTTGGCGGCTGCTTATCAGCCCTGCCTCTCTGATCAGGCCCAGAGATAGGCCTGGAGATGCTGACTGTCATAGAAACTGACCAATCAGAACCTAATCTGGGTGAACTGCGAGGAGTCAAGGGATGCCTAGGAGGTGGAGCTTTTGACACTGATTGGCATAGAAACCAACCAATCAGAACCTAATATAGGTGAACTGTAAAGGCAGAACATAAGGTGGGGGCTGAGGAGGGGTTTTAAGTGCAACAGCTGTTTGGTGTAAGGTGTAAGAAAACGGTTCAATTTTTTAATGACCGGTTTGGCAGTATAGTGCATATGGCTGACTATCAGTCCAGATATAGGGATTATGTATTTTTGTCTGCCAAGAGCATCTCCTCCTGCTGAAAAAGGCTCCCCGACCCCTTTAAGCAATCGTATCCTATATAATCTATCTATACTAATAAAAGGGTAATATGCTAATTAGACCAGGTTGACTGGTCATCGTCCAGACGTCCAACTTTCTTCTGGACAAAGCCATGTGTCCAGGGGCCGAGGCAGAGACAGGGGAGGGCAGTTGGGGGTGATATCAGGCTGGCAGGGGAGGGCAGTTAGGGGCGATCAGGCAGGCAGAGGGGTTAGGGGCAATCAGGCAGGCAGGCAGAGGCAGTTAGGGGTGATTAAGCAGGCAGGCAGGTGAGCAGTTAGGAGCCAGCAGTCCCAGTTTGTGAGAAGGATGTCCAACTGCCAGTTTAGGACATCCTCCAAAGGGTCCCTGATTGGAGAGGGTGCAGGCTGGGATAAGGGAACCCCTCCCATGCATGAATTTTGTGCACTGGGACACTAGTTATGAAAAAAGTCCTATAACAACAAAATATATTTTATTAACTGAATCACCTCCTTTCCTCTGAAGTTTTTACCAATACACATGAAGAAGTTTGGCACTATAATAGTTATTTTCCTGTGTCCCATTACTCCTCCCCAAGCTTATTAGGCTAACTAGTCATGATAATTTCATTCCTTTTAGGGATGGGGAACACTAGGGCAATGTGGGCTAATGAGAGACTAGAAGAGACTTATTGGGGGTTTTGAAAAAAGAGTCCCTCCTCAGGAATTCTGTAACTTCTCTCTTTTCTCCCTGACATTCCCCACCTCAAGCCACGTGAATAGGCACAAAGCCCAGATTACCACTGGCAGCAAACTTGCCACTATGGATAAATCACTTAAGTGCCGGGGTCCAACCCCAGCAGGTCCAGGGGTCCCCAAAGGTGTGGACGGAGTCAGCGAAGAAGGAATGACATGGAGAGGGCGTTCAGATGATCATCATAGCAAGGTTCTCTAGCCACGTTCTGGTCAGGATCTCCAGAGAGGTTCTGCTTAGGATCTCCAGCCAGGATATGTGTCCATGTTCTCTTGCTAGGTTCTCCAGGTCCTCCAGCCAGGTTCTGTAGCCATGTTCCCTCGCTAGGTTCTCCAGCCAGGTTCTGTCCAGGTTATCCAGCCAGGTTCAGTCACCAGGTTCTAGTCAGGTTCTCTTGCCAATTTCTGTAGTCAGGTTCAGTCCAGGATCTTTTGCCATGTTCTCTCGCTAGGTTCTGTCTCTAGGTTCTGAGGCCAGTTTCTGTCCAGTATCTTTTGCCATGTTCTCTCCAGCGAAGTTCTTCTGTCTCTAGAGAACGTTCTGTGTAGGTTCTGTGCCTAGGTTCCGTCTCTCTTGGTTCCGTATTCTAATTCTGTCTTCTGAGTTCTGTGTCTTGCTGTCTTGTTGCATCTGTATTTATACCAGTTGATTCCAATCCTATCAATCTCTATTCCAAAGGTTAGGGTGTTTCTTATCTCCATTCCAGGGAGTAAAGATTATGTAGCTTAAGCATGATTGTTCATAGTTAAAGTGATTAATTACCCGCCTGGCACTTAGTTAAGAGGTTTTATTCCCTCCCTAACTTCAGGGAAAATCCCTACCTGGGGAAACAACCTTTCTCAGAGACCTTGGTTAAAACACATAGTGCTAAGAAGGTGAGCAAACATATTAAGAACAGTATGCCATATATGCCAGGTCCCTTGAAACAGCAAGGATGGACCGGCTCCCGGCACTTAAGAAATATGAGTGTGGGCTGCCACATAGATAGAAAGAAGCTTGTCCTTATGACCCCACTGAGCCCGTGGAACAAGTCAGGACCTAGGCTGAAGCACAGCATAGCTGGATCTGGGCTTGCTCATTTGCAAACACACAGATGACCTTTCTCTGTAAGTCTATCCAAAAGAATATCTGTTACACAGAGCTAAAGCCTCCCAATTAAACATTAAGCATGTGCTTTGTAAGCTTAAATTAAGCATGTGTGAAAGTTTGGTATAGATTTTGTAACTAGATTTATGTTTAACTTGGAAGATTTTGTATCTTAATGTATATTCTAGACCACAAAAGCCTATTAAGGGGAGGTCTTGTAACCAACTCAGGGGCAGAGAGATAATAAATGCAGAGCCAGGACTCGAGTCCAGGTGATCTGGCCCCAGAGCCATTCCTTGAACCATTATACAGCATTGCCTCCCAACAGAATGTTGACTGAGGACAGTTGAGGGAATTTTGACACGTGTGTGCAAAATGGAATAGAACCCAAAGCAGCTAGTGTCTAAAGAAATGAGTTTTACAAAGAATGGAGTGGTCATTAATGTGAAATAAGAAGAACAAAAATTAAGCCTTTATATGAATTGAATGAGATGAAAAACCAGATACTCTAGTACTCGCTGGAGTATACATCTTGTGGTGACTTAAATAATTAATTAAAGGAGGAGAAAAGCAAGTGTTACATATGTAATTTCTTAGGTAACTAGAACTATTATTATTATTTACCTATGTCACATCCACAATATGGAACCTTTTGTATCCCCAAATCTTCTCTATGTGTTCTCCAAAATGGAAATGGTATGTTCCCTTGAAACCTTCTTCCATCTCTCATTATCTCTATATGCAGTATGTCTGTGAGGTAACAACATACATGTTGGAAGAAATCTGTCAGTATTTCCTGAACGGGTATCCAAATTTCCTTTAATAACATGTTCCAGCCAAACTTTTCTTTCATAAAAGGATGTCTGAAAAGAAGGAATAGGATTTTTAAATTGTTTTCAATAGTGAGCTAGAGAGAGAGAGAGAGAGAGAGAGAGAGAGAGAGAGAGAGAGAGCTGGGGAAGGGAGGAACAGACATAAATTTCATTACAGCATAGTTTACTGAGCATTATCATTCCTATTAGACCAGTGTGAAATCTGATGCCCGGAAATATTTTAAGGCACTTCTCTACAGCATCATAACTAATAATTAAGCTCATTCCAGTCCAGACTGTTGCTTTTAGATGGGGTTTATGCTTTTATTGCCTTCCATGGAGACAAACAAAACAGAAGAGAAGAAACATCCTGGGAGAGGCAAACAAGTATAGTTGAAATTTCTTATCTCATATGGTTGAGTCTTTGGGTTGAGCTAACTCACAGAGTAAGTAGGTTACTTACTTAATAAACTGAAGTGACCTGAAATTGTCATAATTTTGTAGGGGAAATGTGACTTAGTGACGTTGTGCTCTTGAGCACTGTGATTTGTGATCTGGAATTAACAAACATTAAGAATGAAGCACTACCAAGCTGCTGAATTTATACTACACTGGTTATTTCAAGAAACATGTTCAAGTGCCTACGCTGTATTACTCACCATGGTGTTTGCCAACAATGTAAGAAAGAAGAATAGTAACTACTGTTAATTGAGTACCTCCTTTGTGCCAAGTGCTTTTACCTGTTTTCAAATGTCATCTTTACTGTGATACTTCATGGTAAGTGATCCTATCCACAAGCTCTGTTTTATTTCCACTCTGAACTTTCCTACTTTTGCAGAGCTTGATTGAAGATGATCTGACTCAAAGCCATCGGAGTCTGACTCGAACAACTATGCGCTTTCTGTGGTTATATCCATGCTCTTTCTGGCTTATGGAAAATGGAAAATGCTTATGATCAAATGAGTTACATTTAGGCAGCTGTCTCTGTGGAACATGCTGGTGCCTTCCCCACCCCCTGCCCCCAGGGGCATTTTCCTTCCCTCTCCCTCTCCCCTCTCCCCTCTCCCCTCTCCCCTCTCTCCCCTCTCCCCTCTCCCCTCTCCCTCTCCCCTCTCCCCTCTCCCCTCTCCCTCTCCCTCTCTCCTCTCCCCTCTTCTCCCCTCTCCCCTCTCTCTCCCCTCTCCCCTCTCTCCCTCTCCCCTATCCTCCCTCCTCCTCCTCCTCCTCCTCCTCCTCCTCCTCCTCCTCCTCCTCCTCCTCCTCCTCCTCCTCCTCCTCCTCCTCCTCCTCCTCCTTCTTCTTCTTCTTCTTCTTCTTCTTCTTCTTCTTCTTCTTCTTCTTCTTCTTCTTCTTCTTCTTCTTCTCTCTCTCTCTCTCCCCACTAAACTTCAAGGGCCCTTCTTTTGCCTCTGTAACTTGTTTCTTGAGCCCATTTATTCTTCCACTCACTTCATCTACCTCTGTGACTTTCTAAATAAACTTCCTCTTATAAAAAATAAATAGATGAGTTACATTTAGCAGGGCAAAGAAACAAGCCTACAATTGTAACTCAGTGAAGGAAATGTTATTGTGGTGTGTATGTTCTAATGCTCCACACACTGTGTTTATACTATAGCTCATTTAATAGTTCACAATGTGTACATAAGCTTTCTGTCTTGGTGAGTTTTTATGATTTGTAGGAAGCTTGTGTTCAGCAAAGGTGTTTAACACCGTAGCTGTGTATCGTGTATGAAGGATGATGAGCTCATCTTTGAGACTGTCAGTTAACATAAATTTGAAGATTTAAACATTTATAACTACCTTTAAATAGGTGGCAAGGTTAGCATATAAATTGTGAACTTATATATGTGAAATATTACCTGGGAACAAGGAAGCCAGAATAAGCTGAAATCTGAACTTTACTTTGTAAGAATGGAAATAAAAATAAGTATGTTTTAGTAATGCATGTTATACTATATTGACATTTATTTTTTCTTCACCTTTTTAAATGGTTAGCCTTTCTACTGGGAGAAATTGCAAAATGAATTCAATAATAATTTCTAACACCTATATAGTTCTTACTCTGTGTGAAGCAGCTCACCAAGTGTTTTGTAGATATTGCCCTATTTAATACAAAAAAGACCCTCTGAGGAAACTAATAGTATTATCCTTAATTTACAGAGCAAGGAACTGAGGAAGGAAGAGGCTACATGACTTGCCACACAGATGCTGGGTTGCAGAGCTCTGATTCAAACCAAGGTCCTCTGGTGCCATGTTTCTGCTCCTAACCCTGCCACTCACTGCCTCTCCGTAGGCCAGAGGGGCATACTGCATATAGAACATTGAGGGCTATGCCACCTCTCCTGAGTGACTTAGAATCTAATTGCCGAGAATACCGGAAAGAGAGCCACAACCTACCACCCTCTAAATGTACACCAGTATTAAATTAATTTAAAAGAAATACGATATAACAGAAAGGGAAGGTGGACCAATTTCTTATTGCCAGTATATACCACATAGGACATATATTTTGATTCATATAAATTGCCTAACACAGTGATGGCGAACCTATGACACGTGTGTCAGAGGTGACACGTGAACTCATTTTTTTGGTTGATTTTTCTTTGTTAAATGGCATTTAAATATATAAAATAAGTATCAAAAATATAAATCTTTGTTTTACTATGGTTGAAAATATCAAAAAATTTCTATAACATTGCACCAGAGTTAAGTTAGGGTTTTTCAAAATGCTGACATGCGGAGCTCAAAAGGTTCGCCAACACTGGTCTAACAGTTCAGTGAAATACTATTAGCATCCCCATTGAACAGACGGAGACTAAATGACTTGTCCAAACCCATGCAGCAGGAGATGAGTGAAGTCAGGCAGTTGAACTCAAGTGTGCTGTCCCATGGACAAGCAGCAACAGCATCACCTGTAAGTTTGTCAGCAGTGAAAATTCCCAGGCCCAACCCAGACTTGTTGAATCAGACTTAGCTCTCTGGTTTAATTTGTGTTTCAATCATCTTTCTCAGTGATTCTTGTGCACACTTAAGTTTGAGCATCACCCAGCTAAAGATATGAATTCTGTGACCTGCTGTGACCTAAACTAGTTGAATTTCATGAAGAAGAAGAAGAAGAAGAAGATGAAGAAGAAGAAGAAGAAGAAGAAGAAGAAGAAGAAGAAGAAGAAGAAGAAGAAGAAGAAGAAGAAGAAGAAGAAGAAGAAGAAGAAGGAGGGGAGGAGGAGGAGGAGGAAGAAGAAGAAGAAAAGATAAGAGTTGTTCTCTGAAGAATTTATGAAATATGGGTGAGTAGAAAGGATAGAGAAAGTATTACAAGAGGGGCCTTTTACTGGACATGTCTCCCATGATGGCTGCAATGTTCCTATTCTCCATCTAGCTCTAATGATTTCATCCAAAACTCCTGTTTAAGCTCACTTACTGGACTAAGGGTGGGTACCTGATTCAAAGGTGGACCATCTGCAATGTCATCAGTAAAATATGCAGAGGCTTTGCATGAAGTGATTAATTCTGGTGATTAACTAAGTGATTTTGAATTTGTACTATGGACTCTGCAGGGAAAATTTTCAGTGTGGGTCGCAAGAATAATGGAACATGCAACATAAGAAAAGCAAAGAGACAAGCTTTTCCCTAGATCTTTTATCCAACTTTTTTGGGGGGAGGGGGACTTAGCTTTTTCTATTTGAGTATTCTCAAATTTCTCTAGATACCCTGAGTAAGTATAATCTCAGTCTAACTATAATCATTTATGTAACAAAGAAAAAGCAAGGATACTTGAAGTAGCAATGCATATGGAGGGACAGCTAGGAAGCCTAATCTGAATGCCCGGCTATTATCATCATGAAGTGCAGGAGACAGGGCTAGTGAGGATGATGTCCAGAAGAATGAAAAAAGTTCTTAGGCTAGCAAGTCACTTCTGCACTTCCTCTCCCTAAACTCCATTCTCTTTTTGGAATTTCCATATTCTTCAGTGCACCAACAGCACCACACCACAAGCATAAAATTTTATAGTGGCAACTTCTTTCTAAAAAAAAGTACTTATCACTAGTAGCAAAGGCACTTTCTCTTTGGATGAGGCAAAATTGTCCTGGGAAATTCAAACACTGGCTTCTCTTGTTCAGAGATGCCAAGAAATTGTCTCTTCTGGGCTCACAGAGCAGCCCTGCCCTAGACCTCAAGCTACTTTGCAAAGCCTGTCTCTGCTCCTTCTTTTCTTTGCCACATTCCTATTGTAATTCCTCCCTTCACCCCAGCACAATGCACAAACAGATAGAAATCACTTATGCAGAGGTGACTATGTGGTTCCAAGGCTGCATCCTTAGAAAAATGCAATGACTCTAATTTTAGCCTCACGTCTAAGCAAAAATGAGGGTTTGCTTTGTGAATGGGTAAGCTTCTATATGATTTGTAGAGCATTCTTTTATCATCTTCTATGCATATGTTTGGATCTTGGGCACTTTTATCACAGCACAGGCCTTGTTTTCAACAATCTGGATCCAAATCACTTTTTCAGAATGAGGTCTTAAAATGGTCCTGAGATATGAGGTCTAGTTTTGTCCTAGAGGTCTGGTTAAAATAGTGACCCCTTCCACTTAAGACTTTCCATGAAGGAACTGGAAAAGGAAATAAAATTAGCTCATCTCATCTCCTATCCTATGCTTTTCAGTTTTTCACTTTTACTGGTACTAGTCCCTTCCATCTCAGCCTTTGAAATTAGTGTTTTATTTACCCTCCTAACATATAATACCAAAGATAGCTAAAGAGCTAGGACTGTAAACAAGGCATCAAATAAACTTAACCAAAGATTCCATGAAAAATAAACAGAATTATTTATGTCTTTGTAACCACTGTACTTGTATATACATGTGTAATTTTGTGTGTGTGTGTGAGAGAGAGAGAGAGGATAGTTTATTCAGCATCAATATTTGGCTCTTTTTTTTTTTTTTTCAAATGGAAGCATGAAGAATACCTATAATTCTAAAGGACAGCATTCATCAGTTCATCTAAAAATGACACTGTTTTCTATAAAGATTTTCTCTTTTCTAAAGATATTGGATTAGTTCCATCCTGCCTTATTCTTTTCTTTAGAAAAAGATGGTGTTAAAATGCCACCAAGTAGAATATGGGGATTTATGCGAAGGTCTCTACATCTGTAAATGTACATTGTGTACGAACACTCTAAGGGGGTTTTAACTTCTTCCCTTAAAAAGTTAGATGGATTCATTTCAGTTGTTCAAATCCAGCTTCATGCTCTGACGTGGCCAGATCACCATCGCTTGCATTTAGGACACAGGTGTCTGGTGATAATGTACATTGGCACTTTTCCAGTATTGGCTGATGACGGGACTTTCTAAAGAATCTTATTTGAGATATTAGTAATGAATAACTAAAATGTTCAATCCCCAGACAGATGGATTATGCTAAGGCTTTCATGTATTCAATGATTTCTAAACTTATATTAATTTCCAGATAATACGAGCAACTTTCTATCTAAGAAATACTTTAATTGTGTGATAAAAGGAAATATTGCCCCTGAAGATAGAAGATCAAAACATGCTATCACAGCGAGTAATATTAGTTCTCTAAAAAAGATAACTTGATTGCTTTTGTATAATTTAAAATGTGTCCAAATTAAATGTGCCTGATTTTTATGAAATAGTTATCAACATTGGAGTTTTACATATCATAAATTAAGTTGTGACAGCAAATGTATCTAATTGTTATGTCATGGCAGTACAGGTTATGTAATGCTGAGTAGTCAACAATTTTTAAGAAATGTGTTTTCTTTATATATTATTTTCTGATGAGTTCAGGTGAGAATGACTAGCCATAATTATATTGTGCAGATCTGATTATGCTTCCATCAAGGTTCCAGCACCAGAGGGTTAGGGATCTCACTAATTGGCCCCCACAGGTCACCTCCCAGGGCAGACAGCAAATTGGAGAAGGATAGAGAGCACATCTGGATGGGAAAGCAGAAGTTTACTGCACAATGTGGTAAAAAGAAATGGTAAGCCCTAGCCGGTTTGGCTCAGTGGATAGAGCGTCGGCCTGCGGACTGAAGGGTCCCAGGTTCGATTCCGGCCAACGGTACATGCCTGGGTTGTGGGCTCGATCCCCACTGGGGGGTGGGGGGGCGTGCAGGAGGCAGCCGATCAATGATTCTCTCTCATCATTGATGTTTCTATCTCTATCCCTCTCCCTTCCTCTCTAAAGTCAATAAAAATAAATAAAATATTAAAAAAAGAAAAGAAATGGTCAATTCTACTGATTTAATGCCTATTTTTTAATTTTTTTCAAGTTATTGAGATATAACTGACATATAACATTGTGTAAGTTTAAGGCATACAATGTGATGTTTACTACATTTATATATTGTAAAATGATTATCACAGTAGGATTTGGTAAGACCTCCAACGCCTCACATAATTACTTTTGTGTGTGTGTGTGTGAGATGAGACTAAGATCAACTCTCTGGAAGTTTCAAGTACATAATAAAGTATTGCTAACTATACAGTCACCACGCTGTGAATGGTATCTCCAGAGCTTATTCATCTTATAATTGAAAGTTTATACTCTTTGATCAACATTTCCCCAACCCCCTACCCTTGGCAACCACCATTCTAGCCTCTGTTTCTAAGTTTGGCTTTGTATATTCCACATATAAGTGATACTAAGCAGTATTCATCTTTCTCTATTTGACTTATTTCACTTACCATAATGTCCTAAAAGTCCATCCATGTTGTGACAAATGGCAGGCTTACTTCCTTCTCATGGCTAAATAATATATCAGATCTTTAACCATTCATTTGTTGACAGATTTTAGGTTGCTTCCATATCTTGGCTATTGTAAATAATGCTGCAATAAACAAAGAGATATAGATATCTCTTCAAGATGCTGATTTTATTTCCTTTGGATATATACGAGTAGTAGGATTGCTAGATCATGTAGTAGTTTTATTTTTAATTGAGAAACCTCTGTATTGTTTTCTTTCTGTCTTTCTTTTCTTTTTCTTTTTTTTCTTTTTTTTGCAGTTTCTATGGCTTCCTCTTTATTTTATAATTTTTTAAAACTTTTATTGTTTAAAGCAGCGGTTCTCAACCTTTGAGTCGCGAACCCTTTGGGGGTCGAATGACCCTTTCACAGGAGTCACCTAAGACCATCGGAAAACACATATATAATTGCATATTGTTTTTGTGATTAATCACTATGCTTTAATTATGTTCAATTTGTAACAATGAAATTGGGGGTCACCACAACATGAGGAACTGTATTAAAGGGTCGCAGCATTAGGAAGGTTGAGAACCACTGGTTTAAAGTAATACATATGTCTCCTTTTTCCCCAATTGACCCCCTTCGCCACTCCCACCCCCCCAGGACAAGTCTCCACCATCCCAGTGTCTGTGTCCATTGCCTATGCTAATATGCATGCATACAAGTCCTTTGTTTGATTTCTAACCCACCCACGCCTCCCACCTTCTCTCTGAGGTTGGACGGTCTGTTCAGTGTTACTTTGTCTCTAGATTTGTTTTTGTTCATCAGTATATGTTGTTCATTATATCCCACATATGAGTAAGATCATGTGATATTTACCTTTCTCTGGTGGCTTATTTCACTTAGCATGATGCTCTTCAGATGTATCCATGCTGTTGCAAATGGTAGGATTTCCTTCTTTTTATAGCAGTGTAGTATTCCATTGTGTAGATGTACCACAGTTTTTTAATCCCCTCAACTGCTGATGGGCACTTAGGCTGTTACCAAATCTTAGCTATGGTGAATTGTGCTGCTATGAACATAGGGGTGCATATATCCTTTCCAATTGGTATTTCTGGTTTCTTGGAATATAGTCCTGGAAGTGGGATTACTGGGTCAAATGGCAGTTCCATTATTAACTTTTTGAGGAAACTCCATATTGTCTTCCACAGTGGCTGCACTAGTATGCTGTTCCACCATCAGTGCAAGAGGGTTCCTTTTTCTCCACATCCTCGCCAGCACTTGTCCTTTGTTGATTTGTTGATGATAGCCATTCTGACAGGTGAGAGATGGTTGTTCCTTTGATTTGCATCTTTCAGATGATTAGTGACTTTGAGCATTTTTTCATATGTCTCTCGGCCTTCTGTATGTCCTTTTTCTAATAGTGTCTATTCAGGAGAAACCAAGATGGCGGCATAGGTTAACGCCGGAGATTGCTGCCTTAAACAACCACTTCAAAAAACAACTAAAAGATGGAACGGACATCATCCAAAACCACAGGAAGGCTGGCTGAGTGGAAATTCTAGAACTAGGAGGAAAGAGAATATCATACCCAGACTCAGAGGAGGTGCAGTGCTGAAGTGAAATACTAAGGTGCGGAGTGCGCGCAGAGTGGGCTGGCAGCGGAGGGCGTGGTTGTTGTTTTCAATCAGGAGGGAGTTTCAGACTCTGAGCTCCAGATCCGGGCGAGTCTCTAGGGACCCAGACTCAAATGGGAGAAGCGGGACTGTCTGGCTTCAGTTGGAACTCTAAGGCAGCTTTCTCTCAGAGGTTTGCAGTGGTTGCTGGGACTTTGTGAGGCAGAGCCCCTAGGGATGGAATTGAGAGCAGCCATAACTGCTTGCTCCACCAGCCCTGTAGATCCCCGGGGACCCGCCCCGCCCAAGCCCTGCCCAGAGCCATTTGCTGGATAGCCTCAGGCAAACGCTAGATTAGCACTGCCCTAGAGATCCAGCACAGAAGCTCTCCCACAGCGGACTCTCATAGCCAGTTAGTCTGGAGGACAAATCACCCCCAGTATTGCCGACAACAATCAAGGCTTAACTACAACAAGACTGCGCACAAAGACCACTAGGGGGTGAACCAAGAAAAGGTAAAAAATGCGGAGACAAAGAAACAGGACGCAAATGTCAGAAATAGAAGATATAGAGCTCAAAACCACACTTTTAAGGTCTCTCAAGAACTGTCTAGAAGCCGCCGATAAATGTACTGAGATCCTCAAGAAATCTAATGAGACCCTCGATGTTGTGATAAAGAACCAACTAGAAATTAAGCATACACTGATTGAAATAAAGAATATTATACAGACACCCAACAGCAGACCAGAGGAGCGCAAGAATCAAGTCAAAGATTCAAAATGCGAAGAAGCAAAAAACACCCAACTGGAAAAGCAAAATGAAAAAAGAAACCGAAAATACGAAGATAGTGTAAGGAGCCTCTGGGACAGCTTCAAGTGTACCAACATCAGAATTATAGGGATGCCAGAAGATGAAAGAGAGCAAGATATTGAAAACCTATTTGAAGAAATAATGACAGAAAACTTCCCCCACCTGGTGAAAGAAATAGACTTACAGGTCCAGGAAGCACAGAGGACCCCAAACAAAAGGAATCCAAAGAGGACCACACCAAGACACATCATAATTAAAATGCCAAGAGCAAAAGACAAAGAGAGAATCTTAAAAGCAGCAATAGAAAGAAACTCAGTTACCTACAAGGGAATACCCATACGACTGTCAGCTGATTTCTCAACAGAAACTTTGCAAGCCAGAAGGGAATGGCAAGAAATATTCAAAGTGATGAATACCAAGAACCTACAACCAAGATTACTTTATTCAGCAAAGCTATCATTCAGAACTGAAGGTCAGATAAAGAGCTTCACAGATAAGGAAAAGCTAAAGGAGTTCATCACCACCAAACCAGGATTATATGAAATGCTGAAAGGTATCCTTTAAGAAGAGGAAGAGGAAGAAAAAGGTAAAGATACAAATTATGAACAACAAACATGCATCTATGAACAAGTGAATCTAAGAATCAAGTGAATAAATAATCTGGTGATCATAATAGAATCAGGGACATAGAAAGGGAATGGACTGACTATTCTTGGGGGGGAAAGGGGTGTGGGAGATGTGGGAAGAGACTGGACAAAAATTGTGCACCTGTGGATGAGGACAGTGGGTGGGGAGTGAGGGCAGAGGGTGGGGCGGGAACTGGGAGGAGGGGAGTTATGGGGGGGGGGGAAGAGGAACAAATGTAATAATCTCAACAATAAAGATTTCATTAAAATAAATAAATAAATAAATAAAAGTGTCTATTTAGGTCCTTTGCCCATTTTTTGATTGGATTGTTTATCTTCCTTTTGTTAAATTGTATGAGCTCCCTGTAAATTTTGGAGATTAAACCCTTATCTGAGATAGCATTGGCAAATATGTTCTCCCATGCAGTGGGCTTTCTTGCTGTTTTGTTGACTGTTTCTTTTTCTGTGCAGAAGATTTTTATTTTGATGTAGTCCCATTTGTTTATATTCTCCTTAGTCTCCATTGCCCTAGGAGCTGTGTCTGTAAAGATATTGCTATGATGTATGTCTGTTATTTTGCTACCTATAGAGTCTTTTAAGATTTTTATGGTTTCCCATCTGACATTTAAGTCCTTTAAGCATTTTGAGTTTATTTTTGTGTTTGGTGTAAGCTGGTGATCTAGTTTCTTTTTTTTTTTTTTGCATCTATCTGACCAATTTTCCCTACACCATTTATTGAAGAGACTGTCTTGATTCCATTGTATGCTCTTGACTCCTTTGTCAAATATTAATTGAGCATAATGGCTAGGATCTACCAGTATTTCTGGGTTCTTTGTTCTGTTCCACTGGTCTATATGTCTGTTCTTGTGCCAGTGCCAGGCAGTTTTGAGAACCATGGCTTTGTAATATAGCTTGGAATCTGGTATTGTGATCGCTTCAACTTTGTTCTTCTTTCTCAGGATTGCTATTGCTATGGTCTTTTTTTATTCCGGATGAATTTTTGGAGAGTATGTTCTAGGTCTGTGAAATATGCCATTGGTATTTTAATGGGGATTGCATTGAATCTATAAATTGCTTTTCGTAGAATGGACATTTTAATGATGTTGATTCTACCAATCCATTAACACGGTATGTTCTTCCATTTATTTATGTCTTCCTCTATCTATTTTTTCAACATCCTGTAGTTTTCTGAGTACAAGTCTTTTACTTCCTAGGTTAAATTTATTCCTAGGTATCTTAATTTTCTTGGTGCAATGGTAAATGGGATTTTTTTTAGTTTCTCTTTCTGTGAGTTCATTATTGGTGTATAAAAAAGCCATAGATTTCTGGGTGTTAATTTTGTATCATGCTACATTGCCAAATTTATTTATTAAGTCTAGTAGTTTTTTGATGGTGTCTTTGGGGTTTTCTATGTACAATATCATGTCATCTGCAAATAATGACCATTTTACTTCTTCTTTTCCAATTTGGTATCTTTTATTTCTTCTTCTTGTCTGATAGCTATGGCTAGCACTTCCAGTACTATATTGAACAGGAGTGGTGAGAGAGGACACCCCTGTCTTGCTCTTAGAGGAAATGGATTTAGTTTCTGCCCATTGAGTATGATGTTGGCTGTAGGTTGACCATATTTAAGGCTTTTATTATGTTGAGGTATGATCCCTCAATTCCCACTTTGCTAAGAGTTTTTATCAGAAAAGGGTGTTAGATTTTGTCAAATGCCTTTTCTGCATTGACTGATATGATTATGTGATTTTTGTATATTTGTTTATGTGATGTATCACACTTATTGATTTGTGGATATTGTACCATCCTTGCATCCCTGGAATAAATCCCACTTCTCATGGTGTATGATCTTTCTAATGTAATGCTGGATCCAATTTGCTAGAATTTTTGTTGAGGATTTTAGCATTTATGTTCATCAAGGATATTGGCCTGTAGTTCTTTTTATTTGTGGTGTCTTTATCTGGTTTTGGAATTAGTGTAATGCTGGCTTCATAGAAAGAGCTTGGAAGTGTGCCTTCCTTTTGAATTTTTTGGAATAGTCTGAGGAGGATAGGTTTTAATTCTTATTTGAATGTTTGGTAGAGCTCCCCTGTAAAGCCATCCAGACCAGGGCTTTTGTTTGCTGGAAGCTTTTTGATTACTGCTTCAATTTCTTCTGTAGTTATCAGTCTATTCAGGTTTTTTATTCTTCCTGATTGAGTTTTGATGTATTGTTTTCCATAAAGGCTGTACAAATTTACCATCCCACCAAAAATACACAAAAGTCCCCTGTTCTCTACATCCTTGCCAATACTTATCTCTGGTCTTTTTTATAATAGCAATTCTATAAGGTGTGAGGTGATGCTTATTATTTTGATTTGCATTTCCCTGGTGATTAATGATGTTGTCAGGACTATGCACAGGTGAGTAGGTGAGATACGCAGAATGCTGGGGGTGCCCATTGGCCAGTTAGAGGATCTATGTTCCTTTAATGTTCTTCAAGAATCCTATCTGCGGCTCTCACAGCCTCTTTCCACCCATGACTCAGTGTCCTGGATGGGACAAGAGAGAGCCTGTTTGGCAGCATCCCATACAGATGGGGAAGCCTGGTACCCACTCACTTTATCCCATGGGAGAAATCATGGACTGGGAAGATTTCTCATGGCACTGAGCTGTGCACCTAGGGAAGGAGTGATGTGGATAAACTCATGCTGTTTTGTTTTTAGTTTCTCTAGTGCATCCAAACTGTGCAAGAAGTTCTCTCCTGGAAACCTGGACTTCCATAAAGCCTCATCCATGTGTGATTGTCTACTTGCCACAGCCAAGCCTGGCAGTCTGTATGCCTGTTATCCACTGCATGGTGAGTGAGACTTCTTTTAAGTCCTTTGTGGTATGGTGCTGGATCCCACAGTCCAACAAAGGCACTTTGTCCATGGGTGGATGCTGAACTATTGCTACTGGGGAGGGGGTTTATGATGAAGGATGACTTATTCAGCCATGTAGCTGACCTTGCTCTCTTAATATCTCATTTTAAAATACGCTTCAAATAATAGGATGTCTTACTCTGCTTGGGCTGCTGTAACAAAATATCATAGACTGGATGGCTTAAACAACAATCACTTATTTCTTACACTGCTGGAGGCTAGGAGGCCCAGGATTAGTGACTGGGGAGAGCCCTCTTCCTGGTTTGCAGAAGGCTACCTTTTTTGCTCTATTCTTACATGTTGGAGACAACAGGTTCTGATCTCTTCCAATTCTTATAAGGGCACTAATTCCATCATGAAGGCTCCACCTTCATGACCACATCTAAACCTAATTACTTCTAAAAGGCCCCTGCATCAAACACCATCACTTTGTGGATTAGGGCTTCAACATATGCATTTTGCAGGGACACAGTCATTTAGTCCACTGAACAGGGAAAAACACCTGCCATCACCATTCATTCAGAATACACTTTTGAAAGACAGTGTCTTCTTAGCCAGTGAACTTTGTTGGTCTCCTTTCATTCTAGACCTTTGTAGGAAGCATACGACACTGCTAACGAAGGTCATCTGAAAATTAAGAAGGATTTAGCATGTTTAGGATGAACAGGACAAGAGTCAGAAATAAAATGGGCAGTCTCATTGGCAAGTGGGTGGCTGAGCTAGCAGATTTTGCTGGTTCTATTCTTTGTTCCTCCTCCTCTGGCGTACTGATGTGTTATAGATAAGTTGCATAGTATTGCCACTCTAATGTTGCTTAACAAACCACTCCAAAACTCAGTGGCCCAAAACAGCAATACTCTGTTCTCATAGATCTGCAAGTTGACTGGGGATCAGCTAATCTAGACTAGACCTAGTTAGGTGGCTCTGCTTCAAACTGTAGGTCTGGTTGGGCTTGGTTCACTCTATTCATTCTAGATAAAGAGGCAGCAGCAATGTTCTCCTCATGGAGATGGAGGCTATACAAAGAAGGCAAGTATAAAATGAATAATGCCACTTCAGATTTAGGCTCAAAATGGGCACACTCTCCATATGTAACTGGACAATGTGAGACACATGGCTAAAGTCATAATTAAGGCATAGGGAAATATTATGCTTCAGATGAAAGCATGGCAAGAATATGGATGCAAAAAGGGATAAAAAACACTGGAAGCAAAATTTCATTCTACTGCACTCTGTATGCAATTACTCATTTGCAAACCCACCCTCATGCAAAAACAAAACAACAAAAGACACACAAACAATCAAAACACTCACCCTCTTCCCAGAACCCTTAAGTCTCATGCCACATAACAATAGACTCAATGTCCAGGATCTTTAATCCACTTCAGTCCAGATGTGGCCTTTTAAAATCTAGGAAACTGTGAAATAAGAGAGTAATTTATTTTACTCAAACACGATATACTACTGGAACAGAGAAAGAATAAGTGCAATAATCACTCTCATTTGAAAAGGGAAAGAGAGGAGAATGAGATGCAGGTATGTGGTAGGCATTAGGCTACAGAACTGTGAAATCCCATTGGGAAAATGTTGCCAGGCACCCCTGTTCTAGGGATAGGCAGTGGTCTCAAGATCCAAATTCTGCTTCCAGGGAGTGGTTCCCTAGGCCGCTATTTTCCTGATTTGTTGTTCTATCCCTCTTGGGTGTCCTTTCCCCCCAATTGTCCTCTTTCCATTTCTGAAAAAAACTTTGTCTCAAATGCACTGTATGGAAGCTGAGCCACATTCTAAGACTGTCCCTGCTTGTAGATATTACATCTCCACCAGAGGCCTTACATCTCCGCAAGACCCAGGCCATCTCAGTCCTGGATTTCAGGACTTTCCACAATCAAATCTCTCAAAATTACTGTGGGTCTTATATATGTATTTTATCAGTATGTTTTATGGCCCCCAAAACACAGTCACAATTTTTCCAATGTTCACTTCTCTCTCTACTCTTAAACTTGCTAGGCCAGTAATCTTTCTTAATATGACTATCTTCCTAAGAAATACTTTACGTTTGTTTTTGTTTTTTTTTAAAAGTTGCTTCTAAGGATCAAAATCCAAAGTATTTTACCAGAAAAAGATATTAATCTTCTCTTAAAATATATAACCTAATTCATTTTATAATTCAAAATAAAAAAGTTAAAAACTAAGCTTGCCAGATTTGTATAAAATTATTATCAATGTGAGTGTTTTACATTCACCAGTGGTTTAAAAAACAGGTCCATTTGTCTGAAAAGCCCTTCTTTAGATGCCTTCTCCCACCCCGACCCCAACCCCTTATTTGTAGCTGAAAGAGATCTACTAGGTCCCACCTTAATTCTTTCAGAGATCTTAACAAATATTATGAGGGCCAAACTCTGATTTGTTCTGTGCCCCCAGGCTGTATACTAATATTGGTTTAATCTTTGCTCCCATCCTATGTCTTAATCTGAGAATCTTTTACTGGTTGGAGAATCTGAAGAATAGTATAATTTTCAAAGCCAGCAATTTCTGGATTTATAACATTCTGCTTATAAACTGGTAAATTCTTTTCTGCTCTCATGTCCTTCTTGTGGAAATATATACAGCTAAAAGAGATAAGCGCACCATTTTCATATTTTGCTTAAAAACCATCTTGTCCAAGTCTACAAGTTGGTGAGGAAGAGTTTTTATGTTCCAAGTTACAGCAGATGAAATTTTAAATGTTTTGCCTCTTTAAAAGATGAGTCATTATTTTTTCCAGATGTAAACTTCCAGAAAAATTGCAATTTCCTTGCTATTTTCCTAATTTTCACCCACTTCTAATTGAATTGAAACAATTCAATATAAGTATATATTGTCAATTCATTTTTAGATTTTAATACAAATCTAAAGGCATGTATTTATGTTTTAGTTACATCTGCACCCCACTTTCAGTATCAAGTTTGTAACAGCTAGTTACTGCTACAACGTGGTTGCTGAACAAAAAAGCCCAGAGCTCAGAAGCATAAAGCAAAATAACCATTTATTTTCAGAGATGTGAAGTTGCTGATCTAGGCTGGGCTTGCTTGGATGGCTTCTGCATTAAGCTGCAGGTCCAGCTAAACCTAGCTTATCATTCAGGTCTACTCCACATGTGATTATTTCAGGGCTCTGACTGAAGGGATAATAGTTACCTAGGGAAGCTTTGCTTATGATGATAGCAGAGGTGCAAAGAGAATGGAAACACTTGAGGCCCTTAAGGCCTAGACTTGGAACTGGCACTTTGTCACTTCTCCCCCCCCACCCCCACATGCTATTGACCAAGCAAGTCCCATAACTAAGGCCAGAGTCCAGAAGCAAAGAAATATATTCCAATCGGTGATTAGACCATGGCAGGAAAAGATTGTGGCCAATTATTTAGTATATCACACTTTGAGAGTTCAAAATAGCCCTGGCTGCTACTCTGCAGATAGTTTCAAGAATTTATAAGTCCAGCAGAAAGAGCACCTGCTTCTTTATTTCTAAATCCTTAATACTAGAATGATAACCAGCTAGTGCATAATTATTCTATAGTTTCCAGTTTGACACTGGTGAACAAGTACATATTGTCAATTCATTCTGAAAAATACCTTCCATTAGCTACCATCGTATGCTGGAAACTCTAATTTGAATGAATAGAATATTAAGGCTCATAATGAAAGCTATCTCCTCCTTTTTTTCTCATTGTCATAATATTGCAATTGCTGCTAGAATCTTGAAATGCTTATCTTCTCTGCAATCACTTACATAGACACTTTCATAAGCCCTAGGTCATCCCTCATAAATGTCCCCAAATTTTGAGAGGATGAAGCACTTTGTATTCTTATTGCTCTTGAAATTTCCACCAATATTTCCATCAAGATTGATCTTAGAACCCCATTTAGGTCATTCACTTGGTTGACAACCTTGACAATCTTAGTTGAATCACTTATGGAACCAATTTTCTCATTGTCCCCATTAACATTTGATAATTTTTACTCTGTCATCCAGAACCAAAATCCAGTGACTCACTAGAAATAATGGAAGGCATTCTAAATTTGGAGTATCATCTAATGATGCACTTATTTAGGGTACAATGATTAACACTTATCTACATTTTGGTCAATATATTTATATCACCATAAGAGGGTTACAAAGGAGCTATTCAACTTGGAAATATTGCCACTAATAAGTAACTCTTTTCTAGCTTAATCCCATCATCGTGTGTTTTGTTTACTTATTCAAATTACCTAATTCCTAATTCAAATGATAAGAATAAAATATTTAGAATAAATTTAACAAAAGATGTGTAATCCTCTATACTTAAAAAGTATACTAGTAAACACTTGTTGAGAGAAAGTAAAGAAGATGGAAACAAATGGAGAAATATGGCAGATTTATAGACTGAAAGGTCCAAGTATTTTTGTGTCAATTCTCCCCAAATAGATCAATATATTAAATATAATCCCAATCAAAATTCTAGCAGGCTTTTGTAAAAAATGACAAATTGATTCAAAGAGTATAATGCTAAATGGGTGGCAGTAGAAAGCTCACACTCAGATTCTAGAAGCTCACCCCTACTATTTTCTATCTGTATGTGAGACATTTGATCAAATAAAGATTCATTACTCACTGATATTCTTCCTAATTCCTTATTTTTGTTCTTTCTGCAATTTGGAATATCCCACTACTTTTGTGTTGACTTTTAAATGTCCTACCAACTATGTCTCAGTAGCACAAAACAATATGAAACTCAGACCATCCCTGAGATTTTCTTATCTCATTTAATAGTCATAGTAACCTAACTTATGGGTGTTTTATGAAGAATAAATGAGATCATGTAAGCTAATTAGCATAGCCTCTGGAAAATAATAGGTATTCAATAATTCTGAAGTATCTAAAGGCTGGGGGGCGGAGGATGATAGATATAAGAATTGAACACAAGCAATGCTTTTGTAGTTCACATTATATTGGCTGTGGAATGATTAAAGAAGATTAATTCTTTAATTACAAATGCAAAAAAAATGATTATTTGGGAGAAAGGTAAGTCTATGGTATACCAGTTAGGATTCAAGCAGGCACATAGGGCAACTATGACAAGAAATAAGGGACTTATAGAACTGACTGACTTGTGGGAGCTGGTAATGACAGCTATGAAAAACTGTTGCATCTGTGTCTGGAGGAGGTTGAAGTCATGAAATGTAAGCAGGGGATCCACTTAAGATAAGTGGATGACATGGGTGAACTCAAAGACAAATTGGAATCTGAAAGAATAAACAGGAACCCACAAGACTAGTTGGAAACTGCCCACAGCTATCACTCATTGCATCTAAACCTGACCACATGGTGACCTGCATATAAAGCTGACACATTTGACCTCAAAGTTGTATATGTGCTGGCCCAGGTCTCAGAGAAGCTGAGACCATCTCATGAGAGTAGAAGGAGCTGCAGACCACGCTGCTGCTGGACATCAACCAAGTGTCTCTGTAGATCCGCTACAATATGTGTAGGCTGCAGCCATGTGTAGGGTCCCGCACTAACCTTCCAAGCATAATAACTGCTGCTTCACTTCCATTCTTGATCCTGCATAAACTTTCCTATAGCCAACCCCAACTTAGAACCATACAAGGAAGAGAATTCTGGGAAATATGCTTCAGTTTAGCTTAGCTGTCACATATAAAAGTATCACAAATGGAAAGACAGCTATAGAGTTCTTTTCAATATTTCTCAATAAGACCATTTCTCAACCTCTACGGTAAATTACCATGCCTTATTTTTATCATTGAACATTAAATCCTCGCATAAATATATAAGAATAAATAATTTGCATGATTTTAAGATATTAAGATCTATCATATTTTGATAAACACATAAAAGAAAAATTAACTTTCACTTGAATATTTGTTACATGTCCAACGATATTCCTCTCAACACATTTTACATATCATAATAATTCTCGCAACTGCATTGTAGATTATTCTCTAATTTACCATGATTTTCATTTAAAAATTAGGCTCAAGGGTGAAATATCTTCAAAAGAATCAAGAACATATGGTAAAACTAGGATCTGAACATGGGTATCTGATGTGCAAGATAATGCATTTTCTACTGCAATACAGTGAGCAAGAAGAGAACATGTGGTTAAAAATGTTAAGAATAAAATCAAGAATTTCTACAAGCTTGAACACGTTAGTGGCAGGTATGTGGAAGCAATGGTGGTTAGATGGCTTGAAAATCTCTCATTAAAAAATGGCATTACACAGCCACAGAAGAGAATGTTGAAACGTACAATGGTCTTCACATATGTGAATCATAGGATTTCATGGTTGTCAAAAAGGTGATGATTCTGTGATTGACAGGAAGACACCAACACATACAGGCAAGGGATATAAGTTCACTTAATGCAGATGAAAGATATGTAATTTACTACACGCAGACAACTATACAAGGCAGGCAAAACACTGGCATGCCCAGTCAGAGAGGCACGCCAAGCCCCCTGACCCTCAAGTTCCCATGAAGCAACCTTTCCCCTTAGATACTACCTAATCTGAGTGAGAAGCTGGCACATCCTTCAAGCAGACATGGTTTGTCACTCTCCAGGGTTTTGTAACCCCTGGCTATTTTTAGCAATTGTTGAAACTCTGGATATGTGCTTAACTCCTCACCAGGTTCCAGAAGTTAGAAAAATCTCAGCACAATATCTGGGTGAAAATATTTCTAACCTAGCACACCCCTAGTTTGCCCAGTTTTTAGGCCTCCCATGATCCATTCTGCTGGATCTAAAAATGAGTGGGTAGGCAAGAGGAAATGATCTTAAACGCTGAAACTAGCAGTCTAATTTAGATATAAATAGACATTTTATGATAGTGAGACTTTTAAAAAATTTCATCTTTACTGTTCAAAGTATTACCTATGTCCCCCTTCCCCACCCCCACCGACCCCCTCCATCCTGCTCCTGCCAACCCTCAAGCCTTCTCTGTACCCATTGTTTGTGTCCATGGGTTATTCATATAGCATATAGGTTCTTTGCTTAATCTCTTCCCATGCCCCCCAGCCTACCCCCTTCCCTCTGAGATTCATCAATCTGTTCCATGCTTCCATGTATCTGGACCTATTTTGTCTGTCAGTTTATTCTGAAACACCAATCAGAAAGAATATATGCACTCCTATGTTCATAGCAGCGTTATTTACAATAGTTAAGATCTGGAAACAGCCCAAGTTACTATCAGTAGATGAGTGAGTAAAAAAGCTGTGGTACATTTACACAATGGAATACTATGCAACTATAAAAAAGAAAGCTTTTTACCCTTTGAGACAGCATGGAGGGACCTGGAGAGTATGCTGAGTAAAATAAGCCAGTCAGAGAAAGACAAATATCACATGATCTCACTCATATGTGAAACCTAATGAACAAAATAAACTGATAAACAAGATAGTGAGACTTTTAAGAGACCAGAATGAACTATAGAATCTCTATGACTTATGTCTTTTACAATAGAATAGGTCCTTTTCTCTGATTTAATTTCATTGTGTTTCTAGAATTTTCAAAATATATTTTAAAATTTTATTTACTTATTTAATCATTCATTTAGAAGATATTGAGAGACCACCATATACCAAGTACTGTCTAGATGTCAAAAATAGAAGACTTGACTGCTGGGGTTTGAGGAAGAGAATATAAAACCCTTTCTGATACACACCGAATAAAGTTATCAGACTTCTACATGCTGTTATTTGTTCTATCAGAACAAATCTGTAATTTGAAACTTCCCTTCCTTTGTAAGTAATATATCTGTTTTTTATAAGTATTTTTATGAACTTATGTATAGTTTCTTTGTTATATTGGCTGCAACTGTGGACTCCATGTGGATCAAAACATGGCCACCACAATATTGAGTTGGCAATCCTTAATAGACAGAACATTTTCAACATTATGGGGGCAATTCAGAAGGTTATTTTTCTCAGGAAATATTTCAAACACTTTGATTATCAATCAGATACTAATAATTTTTAATTTTCTGTTCAAGCAAAATGTAGCAGTCAAGTTTTATGAAATAATTATGAACACTTCGTGAAGACATAAAGGCATTCATGATAATTTTGTGTTACTTTTCACCCTTTTAATCCTTTTTTCACCTTCCAGGATATGTTCAAATATTAAACTAAGTACCTGCCATATTACTATACTTTACAGATACTACTTAATATTGCCCTCTTTGTTTTAATAGTTTTTTGGGAACTTTTCTAGGTTTATATTGAGGACTAACTAGATCTATATGCATCCTCTTGTCCTATGATTCCTCTCCTCACTATTCATTCTAGTAGTATGGCAATCTCCTGCTTCAAATTTCCCCATCAAATTTGTAAATACAAAAAGACAAATAGTCACACAAGGTTTACAACAACAATATCAAAATGAAAATAGCAGCTTCGCAACTCCTTAGAGGCAACTGCTTTCAGTCATTGTAATTGTCTCTTTTGGTATTGTCTTCCATATGACTAAATAGATGTTGAGAAATTTCTTGATTTTGCAGTTTTAGATATTATCTATTGACTTACTCTGAAAGATAAAAATCTATCTTCTTTATAGTGTCTCCAGCTCTTCTTTATGCATTACATGCACACCTCTCTTCATAGCAACTTCCCTATAGCCATCTGATAATTTTTGTTACAATAATATTAAATTTTAACATTATTAACACTATATAAATATCATAGCTCATTTGCATAACATTATATTTCACATGCTTTCCTTTACATCTACATATTTTCCCTGGGTTTTTATTTTCTCTCCATACTTTTCCCTTCTTAGGGATTCCTCCCAGTTTCATGGACCACAGATCTGCCTCCCACTTTGTTTACACCTTCCTCTTGGTAAACACACACTCTAGTAACCCCCTGAGAAAGAGCAAAGGACAGGCAAATTTCTTAAGGACTTGTATGTCTGATGTTGTCTTTATTATACTTATATTCGATTGAGAGTTCAACTGGATATGAGAATTCTATATATTCTCTCAGAAGGATTTCCTTCAGAATTTTGAAGACATTGCTACTTTTTTTTTCTAGTTTCCAGAGTTAGTTTTGAGAAGTCTTGATACAATTATGATTTCCAACCCTTTCATGAAAACTGTTTTTGTTTTTTCATAAAGTTTTAGAAACATCCTTCTGGGCCCAGTTATGTACTGGGATCTTCTTACTAGCCCCCTTGAATCTGAAAAGTATCTCCTTAAATTCTGGAAAATGCTTTAGAATAACTTATTTAATAACTTTCTATCATTAATTTATTTATCTTGCCTCTTTTAAAACTATATTTTGACTGTTAATCTACAGTGAAGATAGATAGATAGATAGATAGATAGATAGATAGATAGATAGATAGACAGACAGATAGATGATAGATAGATAAATTTCAGAGGGGAATGGAGAGGGAGAGAGAGATAGAAACATCAATGGTGAGAGAGAATTATTGATTGGCTGCTTACTCCTATATGCTCCACACTGGGGATCGAGTCCATAACCTGGTCATGTGCCCTGACCGGAAATTGAACTATGCCCTCCTGGTTCATGCTCAACCACTGAGCATGCTGGCCAGGCACAGAGAACTTTTATTATCTTTCTTCCTATTTTATATATCTTTTTGCACTTGTGGGGAGATTTGCTCAATTTCATAATTGAATCTTTCAGATGGATGTTTTGTAGTTTCTGTTATTTCCAAGAGCACTCTTGTATTCATTTCTTTTTTTTACAGCCTCCTCTTCTTATTTCAAGGTTTCAGCAGCCTCACAATTTATCTGAAGACATTAATTATATATTTTTTAAAATTTCTGCTCTCTAAATTGTTTAATGTTTCTTTGAAGTTCTTCTGACATCAGTTTATTTGAGCTCTATCTTCCATGTTATGGGACTTTTTTCCTTCATATCTCTGAGGTGCTTAGCATTCCAACTAAACTCATATGTTAGTTTGAATGCTAAGAAGCTGGTTGCATGTTCTGCATCCATAGACTGGGCTTGGTTACTGAATCTCTGCAATGTAAGGTGATCAGGCTGGAATCATTGTACAGAGGATCTGAAATGCTCACTAATTCTAGAATGTCTTCTACCAAGAGGAATGGTTTACTTTCCTACCTGAGATATATAGCCTGGCTACTACTCTTCTTCGATTCAAGTACGGAGCCTCACCATTCAGAATGTAGATTCTCACTTTATCACCCTGTTTTCAGCACGGCTCTCTACCTCCAGCTTTGTGTTTCTTTGGCACAGATTCCTCAGAGATTAAACCTCTGGTTTTCAACCAGTGCAGGGGATGTCACTAGCTTGGTTTCTAAGGATGGGATGTGAATGTGCTATGACCTTAGAAGCAGAAACAGCCTGTCCACATAGGAGCAAGGTCTTTTTTTAGCAGAATAACAATTGGTTCATTCTACCAACTAGGGAAATAATGTCCTTGAACTGCTCTGCATGCAAATTGCATGTTCTTACAGACAGCTTTCTAGAAAGTTGCTAAATTAATATAAAATAATATCAGTAAATTCTAGGCCTATACAATGCAATGAGCATCAAGTCACATACAAAAAACACATATTCTTTAAAAATTATCCTAAATCCCTCATAATGCCTCCTAAGCCTGTTTTTGTGATTCCTGTGGTCCTACATCATCTGGTCCTACTCAGTTCTCATCACATCCCTGGTTTCAGGTCTTCACACGTGATTCTTTTCCGCTAAGCCCATTGGTGTCCCTGCTAGAAATTATTTTCCCTTAATCCCAGCACTGTCAGCGCTCTCTCTCATAACTTCTGTCTTAATGAGGACATGTTTCTTCCCTCTTTGTCAGTATCATATTAATTAATATGCTTAAGAGAGAAAAATCTAATGGAACTCCTAAAATTAGAGGGGAAAAAATCCCACTCATTTTCAAAACAGGACATTTAAACTAGATTTAGCTCAGTTTCCTTTCCTGGCGAGGTTAGATATCATCAAAAATCCCTATGCCTTGGAAGTCTTCACGCAGAATGGAGGGTCAAATTTTAACCCATCTCTTCTACTGAAATATCACCTCTCTCTCTTCTCTCTCTCTCTCTCTCTCTCTCTCTCTCTCTCTCTCTCCCACACACACACACACACACACACACACACACACACACACACTGGCAGTTAAAAATTATGACCAAAAGCTTCTTGTAGCTCTCAGTTGCCATGAGGGTGTAAATTAAGACAGCTGATCTCTAAGGTAACAAGGGTCCAGGTCAAATAAAGCCTTTAGATTGAAGTCAACACTTCTAAATTAAAAAGAAATGGTATCCTGGATTGGCTCTGAAATACAGGTGTTACATACTCTGTATGATCGATGGCCTTAACCAAACAGGTTTTATTTTGAGCCAAACTCTTGCTTTGTTCTCCTTATAAAGCTTTGCCTGAATTATGGAATAAAGTTTTAAAATATAAGAGGAATTCAGATAGACAGAAAAGATAGATACTTAAGTTTGTACCTGGTTTGGGGGGTAAAGGGCCAGGAATTAAGGTCATGCCTTTTCCTTATTTGTCATCAAATGAAATTAATGCCTGATGCTAAACACTTCATAGATATTAGGGGCTGTGGTGGTTTCCTCTTGGCATCATATTCCTAAAACTGCAGGATACAAATGTAAGTAACTTACTCTTTTGCACACTTATTTCCTTCTTTCTCTCTCTTGCCTCCTCATTCATTCTCTTCATCTTTCCAGTGTACCCCCCACTCAGTGCCTCATATCCATAGCAGAAACACAAGTACATAGTGAGAAAAGCATAGAATTTAAAATCATAAGACTTGTAAGTGTCCAGCTTCATCACTTGATAGCTGTAAAAATCAAAAAAGTCATTGAACCCCTGTGAGCCTAATCCCTGTTCTCTAAACTGGAAATAATCACCATATAGTTTAAGAGCTGGGTGGAAGATCAAATACCACATTCATTAAAGCATTTTATACCATGCAAGTGTTAGTTATTAACATTCTTTAAAGAGTTTGAAGGAAACAAGGATTCATACGCATATGAATGGTAAATGTGCCAACTTGACCTCATTAAAGAACATAGATGTCTACATTTAAGCTCAGTTTTTTAAAATATAAGTTTTAGGTTGAATTTTGACAGAATTTGGAAAATTTCAGGCCCAGTAATATTGAATGGTAACCAAATTTTGTTGGTGATGCTATGATAGCAAATAGCATGAAGATGCATTTTAATGGCCAATTCTTTACTTTTATCCATCAAAAAGGATATTAATTCTAATACCCAACATTTCTTGAGCGCATACTATCTTCCTGGCAGTGACTTATGCTTATTATCTCATTAAATCATATTACAGTCCTATGGGATATGGTCCCCACTTTACCAATGAAGAAACGGAAGCCCAGAAGAGCATTTACCTGATAGAGAAGCAATGGTGCAGGATGGGAACACAGGCACCATTCCCGTGTCTGGATTCATAACAAGCAGACCGGAAGACGGCTCTATTAGAATACGCACCACATACTAGGGAATTGCTAATCAGTGAATGTGGGAAGGAAAGGGCCCTGAGGGATGAAGAATCGGAGGCCATCTAAAGCTGGCAGATTGTTCCCCAGCCGCTGACCAGCTGACATGTTCGAAATTCAGCGTTCTTTTACTTGGCCAGCCCCAGCCAGCCCTGTGCTATCAAAACCAGGTGGGGGAGGTTTCCTGGCAACTAGAACAGTAACCAGGGCCTAAGCGTCCCAGTCCTCAGTCTTTCTTTCCCTAATTCTGCCATGCATGTCTTTCCTTTCTTTGTCAAATATCTTCTTGCTTTCCACAAGCTGAGAGAAAAATTAAAACAAAGCTTGTTTCCCGAGGCCGGGATTCAGTTACCTTTACAATGTGACTTTCTATTATTGTTGGATTTTGATTTAAACTGCCCACCCTCCATTTCTCAAACAGATGTAGGTTGCATTTTTTTTTTTTTTAAAGGAACTTAAAAGCACATTCCTTTCTGTTTGATTATCCTTTTGGAAAACGTGAGCATACCCTTTGAGGAAAAACTTTTTTTGTGTGTGAAACTGGGGTCACAGGGTCCCTATTCTGAGTTCTGCTCTCCTCCGGGAGATTTGACCCCCACTTCCCTGGGCTGCCCTGAGGCAGCAGAAGGGGAGTGACATTGGAGCCCAGCCTCAAGGACAAAGGAGGCACCTTCTTCCTGATGCTGTTTCTCTCGCAGGTAAAACGAGAAATCAAATCTTCTCCTCTCCCTGCAGCACTGTCCTCGCTGAACATGACATTAACTCCCGCAAACGAGCGTGGTGGCAAAGGGGGAGATTAGCTCGCGAGGCCCCCGCCGCCGGGCTGGGAGAGGGAAGCGGTGGAGGAGGGGCGCCGGCAGGCTCGGGCCTGGTAGTTCCATCAGCGCCGCGCCTGCGGATGAAAAGCGCCTGGGGTGGGGGCAGGGGCGAGCCCAGATTGTAAACATCTCCTGCCTGTTGCCTAGAAGCAGTGGCAGCAAACAATCCCGAGGCTGCTCCTGGGTTTTCAAAACGTCCTTTAGACGCAGGGCTCTGCTTCTTTTTAAAATATGCGGCCGTTTTCAAAGGTCACCAGCCCCCGTGCGAGGAGTGCGTGTACCCTGATCATTTCCTGGCCACCACGTGTCACTGCTCACCTGCCCTGGACCGTGATTGTGGAACAAGACCTCGTGGACGTGTGCGCACGAATCCTCGGGTTTCTATACACCTTTTCATGACCGCTCGGGGTTAGGCACCCAGATGTGTGAGATTCCACAGAAAGGCAAAGATAGGCCGCGTTGTTGACAGGGAACATTTGCGGATACAGTTTCCTAAAGCAGCTGTGATGAAGGACAGGAGCGATGTCGTATAAATAGGTTAAAAATATGATAACGGTAATGCTGTGGGCGGTCTTGGCAGAAATGCACTATGCAGTGGCACACACAGAGCAAGAAAAGGGCAGGCAGTGACGGCGGGAGAGTGTAATTACCTGCGCACAGGACAAGATTACAGCAAGTGGAGGGAGGAGGGCTGCACCCGTGCAAGCTGCTTTCTTATATCCTGACTACATCAACCCGCAAAGAGAGGAGAGAATGCCGGGTTTAGGATTAAATAATATCCAGGACGCAAAGGAAAGAGAGACTATGGAAAGCAGTGGTTAAATCTCATTAAGCATATGGTTGAATCCCAAATAGAAGCGAGAGGTGTTTAGAGACAACGTGACCATTTAGAAAGACAGAAAATAAAATACAATTCAGAAGGAGACGAGCCACTGAATTAAGGTCAGGGGTAAAGAGCAGGGAAGCGGTTTTTAAAAATGCAGCAGCTTCGCCCAGAATGCTAGTCCCACTAATAAGTGGTACATTTGTTTAGCATTTTACAAGATCAAAGTGGAAAAGTAATTTCGAGAATGATGCCGCAAAGAAACGCTCCCCCTCCCTGTTCAAGATCCAACATTTTTAAAAGAATGGAAAAATCAAATCCACTCTACTTGGAAGGGAACTCTGAAAGGACCCAGGGGAGGACAAGAGGCAAAGAAATGACCGAATCAGAGGACAAGCTTCCTTTATGACATTAAAAGCACACAACCGAGCAAGGCCTCCATCGGGCCATTAGGAGAGGAGAGGGAAGTGGGTGACAGATGAGACGACCCTGGCTGGGAGCCTGGATGGATTCTCTGCCTGCGCGTTTATGAAAGAAGCTGAAGGTCACATCCCGGAAACCTGGATACATTTTCGTGAGGGGAAAAGTAAAATGTTAAAAGGGTCTCATGATCACACAAGAGCAGCTAGTTGGGCAATTAGAACTATTAAAAGTTGACAGGGCACAAGACCCAGATGAAGTATGTCCTGGCAATCTGAAAGATGTGCACAAGGAAACCGGAAGGCTGAAGAATGGAGCTGGGAGCTGTGCTGGGACTAGGTGTTTACACAAAATCCTTAGGCTCTTTAGAAATCTAGCCACCAATCACCAGGCCTCGTGGCTCAGTTGAGCATCGACCTATGAAGAGGAGGTCAAGGCGGTCAGGGCACATGCTGGGGTTGCAGGCTAGCTCCCCAGTAGGGGGCGTGCAGGAAGCAACTGATTAATGATTCTGTCATCATTGATGTTTCTCTCTCTCTCTCCCTCTCCCTTCCTTTCTGATATCAATAAAATAAAATAAAATTTTTTTTAAAAAGAAATCTAGCCACATATCATCTCAGTCATGGTTACAAAGCAGATAGTACTGACCCTCATTTTGAAATTCATAGAAATACATAATCTGGTGAAGAGTTCGTGTTAGCATTATCAATCACAAATAATTGGCATTTTCACAGAAACGGGGCATTTGTGTGCTATTCCACACAAGTAAAAAATGGAAGCCACTTACTGCTTCCAATTTTCTTGAGGTTTTTTATTTATTTATTTATAATCTGCGTTAAATGAGGTAGTATAGGAGTTAATCCAAACTGCCCCTAGACTCAAGGGAATGTGTGTATGTGGAATGGAAAGAAAAAAGTGTGGTAATTATTGCCCATTGACCGTCATCACCATCACATCAAAAGGCGATTATTAAACATATGCTTGTCTACAACACTATAGCAAGGGAGGTGTTTGGTGGGCCAGCCATTCTCTCTCTGTCTCGGGATCAGAATTTCACACTGATTCTTCTCATGCCTTATCATCATTGTCTTAGCAACTGCAAGCACACCTTGGAGATATTGTGGGTTTGGTTCCAGACCACTGCAATAACCCAGGCATCACAATAAAGTGAATATTGCAATAAAGCAAATCACATAATTTTTTTTGTTTTCCCAGTGTATATAAAAGTCACATTTACACTGTCCTATAATCTATTAGGTGCACAATATCATTATGTCTATGCAATGTACATACCTTAATTTAAAATACTTTATCGCTAAAAAAAAATGCTAAACATCATCTGAGCCTTCCGTGAGTCGTAATCTTTGCTGGTGGAGGGTCTGCCTCAATGTTGTTGAAAGCACAATATCTGTAAAGAACAATAAAATCAGGTAGGTCACCAAATTATTTTTAACACAAAAATAAAGATGTTTTACTTTCTGTGGATGTGTTTAGACTAGGCAAGTGCTTTATCCACCAGCCTCCAGCTGTGTTTCTATGAACCAATAAAATAATATGACTAGGCACAGAACTATGGAGTTAAAATCTGAAGGACAAATGCCATTACTTAATGTTCATTAATCACTTGAAAACTGCATTTTCTTTTCTTCTACCCTCCCTCCTCTCCTCCTTCCTTTCTCTCAGTCTGTCTTCCTTCCTTCTTGCCTGCAAATGCTTATTGAATTTCCTAGAACAGGCTGTAAGATTTAACAATAAGAGCATGCAAACACATCATTACTGTTCTCAAATAATCCCCAGTGTAGTGACAACATTAATATTGTGACAGGGGCTAAAATGGTGCATAGTTCGGAGTGTCCAGAACCATTTAAGGAAGAACATCACACAGCTATGGGCTGTGCAAGGTGAGGGTGGAGCATAGAAAAAAACAATAGAAATAAACCAAGTGAAGGCAAATGAGAAAGAATGTTGTAAATATGAAGCGTATATTTATAAAAGGCTTAGAGGAGAGGCAACACAGTGAACTGCAAGGAGACATGACCAGATTAGTCTCTCATTTTACATTTTTATATTTTTTTTCTACCAAATCTTCCCTCACTAACTTTATTTATTATTGAATTTAATTTCTTATATTTAATTGAAAAAAGCAAAAGTAGGAAATGGGACATAGTGAGTGGAGAGCTGGGTAGTTTTGAAAACAGATATAATAAAAGTGTTCACTGGGGGGTGGGAGTGGCTGGGGAGAGATCAATGGGGAAAAAGGAGACATATGTTATACTTTAACCAATAAACAATAAAAAAATTAAAAAGCATCTCCTCCCTCAAAAAAAAGTGTTCATACATTTCAGAAATACATGCACTTTTGTTTAACCTTTTTTTATTTTTCATCTGAGGATATGTTTTCCATTGATTATTTTAGAGAGAATGAAGGGGAGGGGAGAGAGAGAGAGAGAGAGAGAGAGAGAGAGAGAGAGAGAGAGAAACTTTGATGTAAGAGAGACACATCAGTTGGTTGTCTCCCACACAGGGCCTAGGATGGAGCCTGCAACTGAGTATGTGCCCTTGACCCTGAATCAAACATGGACCTTTCCTTCCAAGGGCCAACATTCTAACCACTGCGAAAAAAAAGCCAGGGCTGTTTACCTTTTTAATTAATGACTGGGAAGAGTATACTTAAAAAGTGAAATTTCTGTGTCTTACCAAAAAGTAAGGATGGTGAAGAGAAGTGGCGGCATTGACATGGTTGGATATATTAGGTTCTGTGGACCCAAGAGGAGTATGAACAGTTCATGCACAAAAAAGAAAAATCATGGCTATGGCTAGCTATAATTATATGGAATAAAGAGAGCACATTGGAGAATATGGACCAGGGTGATAGTATGGGGGCCATCATATGAAGGTTGACATGAAAATAACACATTTTAATTTTTCTTACCAAGCCATTTCATTAGAAACTAGTGAAATCACTTTTGCTGAAGTAAAATAGTTCCCCCTCATCTGCAGGGGATACGTTCCAAGATGCCCAGTGGATGCCTGAAATCACAAATAGTATCAGACCCTATATATATGATGTTTTTTCCTATATATGCATATCTATAATAAATGTAACTTATAAATTAGGCACAATAAAAACTTAACAACAATCTTATCTAATAAAGAGGGAATATACTAATTGACCCTCACACCATTGCAAAGATGACGGCACCCACAGCTGATAAGGAGGGAATATGCTAATTGCTGCCCCACCCTAAAAGATGGTAGTGTCCACAGCTGATAATGAGGGAATATGCTAATTGACTGCCACGCCCTCAAAGATGGAGGCACCCACAGCCAAAAGATGGTGGTGCCCAGCCCCCTCACCTTCACCAGGGCAGCAGGCACGTGGCAAAGCCAGAATTCCCAAGTCCCCTCAGCCCCCCAACCGCCCAGGGCAGGCCCAAGGCACAGGCAAGCCTCAGATGGCAGCTGCCCAGCCGCCCAGGGCCACCCAAGGCTCAGGTAACCAGGGCTGGCCGAGACTTGCACTGCCGGCAGTGGCAGCAGTAGAGGTGTGATGGGGCGTTGCCTTTCTCTGATCGCTGAGTCACCTCCCACTCCTGAGGGCTCCTGGACTGTGAGAGGGGGCAGACCGGGCTGAGGGACAATACGCCCCAATGCATGAATTTTTATGCACCGGGCCTCTAGTAACTAATAATAAGATAGAAGAGATAATAATATACTGTAATTCAAGTAATGTGAATGTGATCTCCCACTCAAAATATCTTATTGTATTGTACTCTCCCTTTTTGTCTACATATGAGATGAAGTGAGGTGGACAACACAGGCATGGTGATATTGCATCAGTCAATATGATAACTGAGGAGGTAAAGTGACTAATAGGTAGATCTACTGAACAAAAGGATAATTTACTTCCTGAGAGAAACAGAGCTGGAGGGTGTGAGATTTCATCATGATACTCAAAACAGCACCCAATTTAAATCTTATGAATTGTTTATTTCTGGAGTTTTCCATTTAATATTTTTAGACCCCAGTTAACCTCAGGTAACTGAATCCACAGAAAGTGAAACCACAAATAAGGGGGGAATACTGTACTAAAAATCACTCACTTGCAGTTCTAAAGCTATATTGGGATTCAAGGTCTGAATACACATTCATTGTTCCTCTTCCAGGGCCTCCCAGAATCCTAGCCAGGAAGCAGGCTTTGATCAGTTGAAACTGTATTTTCCATCTTCACCTGAATCCACGGTCACTGTACTTACAGTCCTCATTCTCAGTGAAAGTGAGCAAGCAGGGCTCTGAAAATGGAAAGCTATTCTTTAGTACCTCCAACTTCTCCCTTTTTTCAGTCTTCCCCATTTAGTTTCTCTACTGCAATGTATCAAACCCTGCATTTTGGAGACACACCTCTAATTACCATTTTCCATAGTGTATGATGTGCCAACTTAAACAAGACTATTTCTATGAAGTCATCACTAATTATGGAAGACAAATCATTATTCCTAAATGAGAGGAATTTTAAAAGTGAACTGAGCAAATGACAGAAATTTTCCGGCAAAGAGTTAGGGACAGGGAAGAGGATGCTATGGGACTTATCAGAGGCCATGTAAATATGACATTAAAAATGTTGAACCTCCAGTACCTTGTTGGCCATAATGCTGGAGTAGGATCTTGAGCACATTGGCCAATGTTTATATTTCAGTTGCTGGATGGTAGGGTATTCATGTTTGTAAATCAATTATATGACAGTGACTTCTTTCACCTATCTGACTCAGAAAGTAGGTTCTCCATTAAAAACAAAATGTTTTTGCATATCACCTGTGTTATTTCTCTGCTTACTTGTCTGATTTCAAAGCCAGAGTGAGTAATGCCAAATAGAGGAGTAAAAATATTAGAGGAGTAAAAATATTAATTGATTGCCCTACCCGGTTTGGCTCAGTGGATAGAGCATCGGCCTGTGGACTGAAGGGCCCAGGGCTCGATTCTAGTCATGGGCACATGCCCAGTTGTGGGCTCGATCCCCAGTAGGGGGCATGCAGGAGGCAGCCAATTGATCATTCTCTCTCATCATTGATGTTTCTATCTCTCTCTCCCTCTCTGAAATCAACAAAAATATTTTAAAAAATATTAATTGATCAACACATATATATGATTAAGAACACTGAGCTGATTTTAGAAAATTAGAGTACTGGGCCAAGACCTGCCTTTGACTTGCTTCCTGAACTTTGACAAATCAATTAAAATTTTCTCTCACCTAACTTGTCACACCTCTAAAATTAGAAATAGAATCCTCTCACTACCTACCCAAACAATTGCTAAAGTGAAAGAGATGGACCTTAGCAATAACTTGGAGATAAGTACCATATGGTGAGCATTACTTTAAAGCAGTGACATATATGGCAGATCCCTGTAAGCATTTCTGCAAATAGTACTTAGGTCAAAAGAATCTCTCCTCGAAGAAATGGACACCTAAAGCCAAACTACTAGAATACAACTATTTGAGATATTAACATGGTCCCTAAAAGAAAAAGTTTCATTGTGAGGGAAAGCTTTTCATTTTCAACATCTCTCTTATAGATTTTCTTGTGTGCTGCCCTGAATATCACTGTTGTTAATAAGGCAAAATCCAGAATGATGCTTTAGTATTTGTCAAAATATGGCTTTTCATAAAAATAGGGCTTCAAAATATGGCTTTCTTCCAAACATGGCCTTCCATCAAGCAACACAGCTTTGGTCATTCCAATATTGTTTCCAATTTACTTTATTCTTTGTTTCTATAGATACTGTCCACACTTTACTCTGATTTTATCAACATCAGATAATAAATGATATGTGTGTATTCCAAAAATAGAAATGATTTATTCAAAGTCTAAATGAAATTATATAAAAGATTTTTATAAGTATTTCAAAAACTATTTTATAAATTCTCCATAACTTTAGCATCTATATATATAGTTCATTTCAACTTACAGCTCCAGATGTCACTTGTGTTTATAAAAGTTCCTACACAATTTACAGATATTTCTGAGAATGCAAAGAATAATATTAAAAAAACTTATTATTAAAATATAGGTAGGAATAGTCTGGGAGAGATAAAAAATATTCACAGTTGAGATTTAGCCTATTAATGTGGACAAAAGTTGATTTTTAAAATTCATTGATACCTTCTCCCTCTCACACAAAGATAATTTTGGTTGGCTCTATACTATTTTAAACCTCATTTCAATTTGTATATGGTATCATAAGAATAGCTTTGAAATTAATAAGCATATGTTGCTAATGCAGTATAGTTGAACATGTACATAAAATATATTGAGTCAAGTGTGTTTAGATGTGATATCTATGAATACTTTGTAAGGCTCCTTGGGACTGATTTTGTAAACTCCAAATTTAAAAACTTACATCAAATTTTCCAAACTATGGGACTCTCTCATTTTATTAGATAACGTCTAAAGTCCTTAAAAATATTCCACCACATGGAAAGTTAAGTTTTCACATTTCTCCAGTCTCAGAAAGGCCCGCCCCAGTATAAGGAAATCTCAAGGCAGAGACTAAAGTAAGCTGTAGGAAAGATGGTTCAATCTCTTGCTCTAGATCTAGGTCTCCATGTGACTGAATGAATCAAATTTCTCTTAGGCTGACCCTGGAAGAAGAGTGCAGAATTGACAACTGATCTTGAAAACAAGGTAGAGGATACCACTAGATAATGTTTTTAATATAAGAAGACATTTACAATGCATTATTAATATGGATGAGGCAAAGAATAAAAATAGTATGTATAGCAAGTCATCATTTTTTTGAGCCAGGAATAAATAAACAAAAAAAATACAAGCTTTAGCTGTAATTTCTAATATTACTACAATGAATAAGTTTTATTCTGTCATAAAATAAACCATATTTTTAACTTTAAAAAAATAAAAACCCACTTGTATAATCCTGGCCGCTGAAGCTCAGTTGGTAAGAGCATCGTCCCATACACTGAAAGGTCACAGATTTGATTCCTGGTCAGGGCACAGCCTAGGTTGCGGGTTCAATCCTGGCCTCAGTCAAAGTGTGTGCAGTGCAGGAGGCAGTAGATGGATGTCTCTCCTCTCTCTCTCTCTCTCTCTCTCTCTCTCTCTTTCCTTTCTTCTCTCTCTCTAAAAACAAACAAACAAACAAACAAAAAGAACAATGAAAATGAGGATTTAAAAAAAAATCAGCAATTTTCTCTTCTTAGATATTCTCCTAGCATGCAAATGTTCTCTTTAGGCATAAATTTTCCTGCATGTTACATGCATATTTGCATAAATAAATAGATCTAGTAACTAATATCACATTTAAGTTTATATAAAATTAACCAGATCTTTTAGCATTATTCAATAGTAACAAATTTTTCTGAGACCCTTAAGTTACTTTTATTACATGTTAACTGCCTATATCTTTGGAGAAGAGTGAATAGTGAACCATGGAAGATACAGCAGCTATCTCCAACTATTTGAATGACTGTCATGCTGTATCAGCCAGGGTTGCTGGTTGGAAGCAACAGAAATGGATTTTGAGTAGTTTAAGCAGACAAGTCAATTATACAGCAGCTAACAAAAATCAATGGTAAGGCTGGAGAGCCAGGCTTGGAAAATGGGCAGGAACAAGGAAGGTTTATTAGCAGCCAGGATCCCACTCTAAATCATGCCACAAAACCAGTCCAGTGAGCACACACTGTTGCCACCCACTGCAGGTGTGACCTTATGGCTTGCACTGCCATCACCCTGACTCTGAACCCTGGACATCATTGCTGCTCTGCTGCACCGCTGAGCCTAGAAACACACCCCTGCAAGCTCTCTCTCCATTGCTTGCTACAGGGCATTGTCTGTGGCCCGTCTTTCCTTCGGTCACTAGCACCAGATTTAAAGTTGAGCTAAGGAAGACTGGGAATAAATGTTCCTGCCTTTGCCTCCCCCTCCGCAAGATTCACTAAATGGGTGAGATCTCTAAATACTGGAGGTGTTCAAATATTGGGCAGCCAAGGAAAGATATAAAATATCCACCATGTAAGTGGAAGAAAGAACAGTTTTTCTGAGTTGCTACAACAGAAAGCAGGACTAGGAAGTGAAATGCAGGGGAAGGAGGGAGTTGGGGTTTGCAGATTTAAACATGATAAGAAACCTTCCAGAAACTAAAATTAGTGAAGAATGAAACAACTGCTCCACAGAGTTGGAAATTCCTCTGCTAATACTGGCATTTAAGAAAATACTACATGACCATCAGAAAAGAGTGCTGTAGGAAAACCCAGTGTACGTCATCATGTCTGTGATTTTCCCCTTCTTCTGAGGCAGGGACTCTGCCTCAGATTATGGTTTTTGTCTGTTCCCATATTCTAGGTTATGGTCAGGTTGCAGATATCTCCAGGGGCCAGGGGCAGCCAGACTCCCACCAATAAAGGCCATGTCATTATTTTTACTAATTTTACAATATATATTTCTGTAGTATATATCTACATCTATGTATATATGTGAAATATACATGTATATGCTATATGACTTGATATGTATGTGATATTACATATATAACATATATCACATCATGTCACATAGCATCTACATGTATATTTCATGTAGATAGATATACTATATAAACATATATAACTATGTGGGTAAAATAAATATGTTGTTATGCATATATATATATATATATATATATATATATATAATATTTCCTATTTAAAAGTAAAAGTGCTAGTGGGGTAGATCTGTAAACACACGGTATAGATTATAAGTAACAACAATAAACCTAATAGATCACCTACTGATATTTACACAAAAAGGAGTGCAATCAGACCCTGACATTTAGAAGTGACTGGTAAATGCAAGGCTTTGTAATTATTTCACTTTTGGATATTATTATTATTATTATTATTATTATTATTAGAGGCCCAGTACACAAAATTTGTTCATGGGGGCGGGGGGAGTGTGTCCCTCAGCCCAACCTGCACCTTCTCCAATGTAAGAACCCTCTGGGATTTGGCCTAAATGGGCAATCGGACATTCCTCTCACAATCTGGGACTGCTGGCTCCTAACCACTTCTGCCTGACAGCCTGATTCATCAATAACTAACTGCTCTCCTGCTGGCCCGATTGCCCCCAACTGCCCTCCCCTGCTGGACTGGTCACACCTAACTGCCCTCCCCTGCTGGCCCAGTACCCCTAACTGTCCTTCCCTGCTGGCCATTTTGTGTCCACATGAGGGCGGCCATCTTTGACCACATGGGGGCAGCCATCTTGAGTGTTGGAGTGATGGTCAATTTGCATATTACTCTTTTAATAGATAGGACTAGAGGCCCGGTGCACAAAAATTTGTGCACTGGCGTGGGGGGGGGTGTCCCTCAGCCCCACTTGTGCCCTCTCACAGTCTGGGAACCCTCGGCAGATAACGACCTGCTGGCTTAGGCCCACTTCCGGATGGCAGAGGGCATGCCCAATCCCTAGGTGCCTGCCCCAAAGCTCCTGGTTGGGCTCAGAGCAGGGCCGATCAGGGGGTTGGGGCACTCCCCCCATCACACTCAGGGCTGGGCCGATGGGGAGGTTGTGGCTCTACCCCATCACACACAGAGCAGGGACCATGGTGGGGTTGGGGCACCGCACCCTGTCACACACAGAGCAGGGCCAATCAGGGGGTTGGGGAGCTTCCCCCCTATCAGGCACAGAGCAGGGCCGATCAGGGGGTTTGGGCGCCTCTCTCTGTCACGCTGCTCCAGGGGCCAGGAGGCCTCACGGCTCCGCTGATCCCAGTGCTGGGAGGACTCGCTGCTCCACTGATTCCAGTGCTGGGAGGCATATTACCCTTTTACTATATAGGATAGAGGCCTGGTGCATGGGTGGGGGCCAGCGGGTTTGCCCTAAGGGTGTCCTGGATCAGGGTGGGGGTCCCCACTGGGGTGCCTGGCCAGCCTGGGTGAGGGAATGATGGCTGTTTGCAGCTGGTCACACACCCTTCAGGGTGGGGGTCCCCACTGGGGTGCCTGGCCAGTCTTGGTGAGGGGCTGAGGGCCGTTTTCAGGCTGGTGGGTGACTGAAGCTCCCAACCGCTCCTTTTTTCCTTTTGTTTTTATTCTGGAATTTATTTACCTTCTATGGCTGTCACTGGAGCTGAGAGCCAGCTTTAGCTCAGACCTTGGCTGCTGAAAGCAGGTTTCTGGCCTTTGTTTACCTTCTGTATTTGAAACTTTGTTGCGACTCCAGCTCTGAGATCCCAGCCAGCTGAAAGCAGACTTCTGGGTTTTGTTTAGCTTCTATATTTGTAACAATGTTTCTTAAAGAGCAGCTCAGAGCCCAGCAGCAGCAGGCGGGGAACATTGGCTTCCTCCGTCACTGGAGCAAGCAAGCCTCATGTTCGCGTCAGTAGCCTGGCTGCCGGCCGCCATCTTGGTTGGCAGTTAATTTGCATATCGCCCTGATTAGCCAATGGGAAGAGTAGCAGATGTATGGCTAATTACCATGTTTCTCTTTTATTAGATAGGATTATTACTAGAGGCCTGGTGCATGAAATTCATTCACGGGGGAGAGGAGGGGTCCCTCAGCCCAGCCTGCACTCTCTCTAATCCAAGACCACTGGCTCCTAACCACTCACCTGCCTGCCTGCCTGATCGCCCCTAACCACCCTCCCTTGCTGGCCTGATCACCCCTAACCACCCTCCCCTGCTGGCCAGATCACCCCTAACCACCCTCTCCTGCTGGCCTGATCACCCCTAACTGCCCACCCCTAATGGCCTGGTTACCCCTAACTGCCTCTGCCTTGGCCCTTGCCACCATGGCTTTGTCCAGAAGGAGGACTGGATGATCAGAAGATGTCTGATTGACCTATTCTAATTAGCATATTATCCTTTTATTAGTATAGATTATTGGTGCCATTGATAATATAGTTATTGCTTTAAGTGCTTAAGCACTGTGTTAAGGCTTAGGTATGTGTGATTTAATTTAATCATCACATTAACACATTAAGTGTTTTTCTCATTAACAGATGAGGATGTGGTCTCCAAGCTGTTACCCATGTTGTCTAACTTTGCAGAGCTACTGGTGATGGGATCTGGGATGGAATCAAGGCCTGTTTGACCCTAGTGTTCCTGCTTTTAGCAACTGCCTCTCCACTCACTGATACTCTTGCATCTTCTCTGATAATTATGTCCTAGCCTTTCTGCTATTGCTTCTTAGCCACCAATTGCTGCTGTATTTCTTGATGTATAACTTCAATATGTTCTCAAGATATTTATGTTGTCCACCTGCTTGCATCCACATAGCAAATAAATATTCAGTTTTACAACCACCCCTTCCCATTGTGCATAGACCCCTCCCCATAGAAATCAGGGCAGTAAGCCTCCCTTCAGTGCTGGGAGAGCACAGCACCTGGGCTCCAGACCCTCATAATTAGAAGTCCCTTAGGTTTAGCATAATCCACAGACAGTGCAGATGCGACATCTCAGGAGGCTGCCGGGGTGTCAAATTTGAACCCCAGGAGTCCATGGAGGGAAGTTGCAGAGGAAATGGAATATTTAGCAACAGAAGACAAAACACTTAGCAGTCTACTTAGCAGTCGCACACAATTTTCCAAAGACTAGCTGTAATTCTTACAGTTCTAGAAATTAATCCTGTCAAACATCATAAGCCCCAGTCCTAAGGCAAACTCTACTTATAAGCCATCATTTCCTTGCCTCCAATGCAAAAATCTACTCTCCTACACCCATAACAAGTGGTTCTTCACTTCTGCTTAATCACTGGGGATGGAGAGCTCAGATTTATCTTACATTGAATGAATAGCTTCCTGTTGCTGCTGGCACCAAGCTTCTCAGGCCTAGAAATCTGAATGTATCAGGTTGCCAAGGAGCTTCAGAAAATAAAACAGCACGCCTGCTATTCTGGTCACTATCCTTCATTATCAAAGTATCTGGAAACTAAATTAATAATCAGAAGGATGCTCTCTAAACTTAGAATAGAAAATAAAATGACATATTATTATAAAATTTTTTCTCAAGTCATGGAAAAAGCCTCATGAATTATTCCTTTCCAATCACAGAGAGAACATTTCTAATAAGTGGAATGTACAAGGTCTCTCTTCCTCTCCCTTTCTGGAAACATGCTGAATAAATGCCATCTAATTTCTCAAATAACTAGTTTTTATCAGCCACCAAATTCATCACCTCGTGCCAGAAAATATTTTACCAGGGTGATAAAGAATGTGCTAGTGTTGAGGGGCATTGGCACATTGAAAATTCAATAGTGACTGCCTTTTGGAGGTTAGGGCCAATCATGGGAGATTCTGTTACAAAACTGGCCTCCTTAGTACCCAGAGAGATGACAAACTCTGGCATACCAGAAAATAGATGGCAGCACTTATGTTGGAAGCAAAGAGAACAGAATTATTTTTAAACAAAAGCAAGGTCCAAAGGATAGTCCCCAGAAAGGAGTGGTGTGTAGGGGTACGGGGCTACTAACTTTCAGGGATCTATTGAGGTGGCTCATAGAACCTGTTTCCAGAGGCAAGAAAGATGAACCCCCAATAAAAGAGCTGCTTACTATGTAATGAAAAGGGATCAAGAATGAGTGAGAAGAAGCCTGAGATCAACAGCCCAGTTTCCAGATTTATACCAGTTCTAAGACCAAACTCCTGTCGACCAAAAGAGAAGCCTGATCGTAATGAAGAAACACTGCAGCATGTATTCAGAAGTGTTTTCTTCATCCTTTCTTAAAGAGATCTATGGTCACTTACTCAACCACACAAGGGAAAAGTCTGAGCCTGGAACGTGAATGGCATGATACATGTGTACAAGCAGAAAATAGATTGCTATCATTGAAGATGCTACTCAAGAATAACCCCAAATGACAGCAATGAGGGAATATGCTCCCCAAGCACAGATCTTGGGCTATCCCCTGTTCATCTACTTTGAGTGAACAGAAAAAGTCTTCAATGTTAGTCTCATGGGCAAAATTGAATGGCTTCGTTGCTGGTAAGGACCATGGAAGGTGAATGACTTAGCCTGCTGGTCAGGAAAACGCAGTTCAAGGAAATAAGTAATTGACTGAAACTATGTCTAAAAGCAAAAAGTGTTAGGATATTTGTGTCATACATGAATATTCATAAAAGGCAACCACTGAAGAAGAGGCATGAAATAACTGAGCCACAGGGTGATTTGGCTAGCAGATGTCAACCAGCCTCTCTCCTTGACCATCTCAGGGCACCTATGATGGGCTTATGAATAGAGTAAGTATGGTGGGAGAGACAGAAATTACCCATAGACTCAAGAACACAGGCTTCGTCTCACAAATGCTGATCTAGCTACTGCTGCTCATAAATGTCCAACTTGCTGGTAACAGAATTCAATGCTGAATTCCCTACATGGTACCAACCAAAACTCTGGTGGCAAGTTGACTACATTAGGCTCTTTAAATCTTAGAAAGGCAATGGTCAATCATGCTCTTGATTGACATGTATTTGGGCATGGTTTTCTCTTTCTGCCTGGAGTGCCACAGCCAGCACCTTCTAGGGACTCAGAGTACCTGAGCAATTGACATAGGAGTTCTCAAAAACACTATCTTAATCTGAGGGACTCATTTCATGTCACAGGAAGTATAGCAATAGGCACATTTTCATGAGACCCACTGATCCTATAAACACATAACACAACATTCAAAACCTGCAATTCTGACAAAGTGTTGGAATGGCCTCCTGAAGGCTTATCTGTGGCACAGCTTGTAGATGACATCCTACAAGTATGAGGTGGTATTCTTCAAGAGGTGGCATATACTTTAAACCAATGGTCATTATATTTTAAACCATAGACTCAAGAAATATAATCTACTAGGGGTCCAGTGCATGAATCCGTGCACCTTGAAAGGCTGCGGTAGGCACAGGGGCGGGTCTTGGCCCATCCTCCACATCCCCGCACGGCCCCTCCCACTGCAGCCTCTAGTCCCCTGTCTGCCAGCAGCCCCGCTCCTGCCTGGCAGCTGCTCCCACACGCTGAGGGCATCGCTCTCACCCGCTGACAGCATGGAGCAACTGGGGCTGATGCCAGCAGCAAGCGCAAGTGGCAGCTGCTGCCCTGATCGCCCCCATGGAGCAGGAAAAGGTGGAGAAACACTCAGGGGTAATCAGGGTTGGCAGCTGCTGCTCGCACCTGCTGATAATGCCAAGTGATCGGGACCGGTGTCAGGCACTGGCAGGGTGCGAGCAGTGGCTCCAGCGCCAGCAGCAGGTGCAAGCTCTGGGCAGGACTGCGGCACACGGGAGTAAAGAATTTTCAGTAACCACCAGATGGTTGCCCCAATGACAGTGACCAGTGCCCACCTTGGTCTGGCACCCCCACTCACTTGCTCCACCATCCCGCTGTGGCTGATGCCTGCCATGTTCCGTGCATATCCCCTGGTGACCAGCACAAGTTATAGCGACCGGTTGTTCAGTTGTTTTGCTGTTTGGTCTATTTGCATATTAGCCTTTTATTATATAGGATGGGTTCAGAAAACAAGGAGTAGAAGTGGTCCTGCTTACCATTCATTTCACTAACTTACTTGGAGAACTTTGCTTCCAGTCTCTTCAACTTGAGGCTAGCAGGTCTAGAGCTTATCATTCCAGGGAGAGAAGTGCTCCCACAAAATAACTCAGTAAGAGTCCCACTACACTTTATGGCGTATCTACCATCTTAATACTTTGGGCTCCTTGTGCCAATTAATCAGTAATAAAATAAAAAGAAATATCTGGCAGGCATAATAGTTCCTGATCATCATGAGAAAGTAGGGCTGATGTTATATAATAGGGACAGGAAGGAATATATTTGACACACAGGTCATCCACTGGAAAGCATCTGTTGATATGCCCATGTCCAATTACTATCTGAGAAGGTAACCAGAACTCAGACCACTCAGGGTTAAGGGTCTAGATCAACCTAACAGGAAAGCTACCTAGAGTAGCAAAATGAGGAAGATGATGAGTATCAGTCCTATACTCAGTACCAACAGTGAAATGACAACTATAGTTTTTTCTACTAACTCTTCTGATAAGTTTTCCCAGAAATTGAGACTAACCAGAAAACTCAAGAGCTTGTGCCTGAACTGAATAAATTTAAATGAATGGAAAGTGGATCTGAGTGTTTCAAGGGGACAATGATAGTAAAATGCTGTTAGTGACCCACCCTTCTTTACCAGCCACTGCTCCTATCCCAGGTATAATATAGTCTGAGAGCTGCTGTGACTGTTGGCTAATAACAACTCACAGATGTCCCTTCTCCAAGGAATAGTTATTGGTCTAACAGAAGCTACCACATCCTGGATCTATGTCCCACACAGGGGAGGGCAGACTTTGGGCATGATTGGCTCACATTACTAATTTACTAAATTAGCTGTCTCAATTTGTACAAGTCACGTAGAGGTCTTCCTTTGCAATATCACTGGTCAGGACTACAATCCCAGGTCCTCAAGAGCCTCCTGGTCTGTTGAGCTTCCTTTAGGACCATTCTGCTCCATTTCATTTTGCCTACTATGTCAGATGAATTTCCCTAAACCCCATTTTCATCATGTCACCGTGCCCTTCAAGAATCTATAATGGTCATTTAATGGCCTGCCACATTAAGACTGCTTATTATTACGGGTCATTCTAACAAATACTGATTGAGTGTAGTCACTGAACTAGAGACTGAAGATACAAAAATTAGTGAGAAATAGTACTTACTCTCACATTTTCACATTCTACCTTGGAAAAAGAGACTGATTGCCTCTTAGAAGAGAACCATGTTTTGCCAATATTTGTATCACCCTGCTCATAGAAGACAATTCTGCCTGAGAAAGTTTTGAAGGGCCTCAAAAGGAAGGTGAAAATTAAGCATCATCTTAAAAAGCTTAAAAAGTGTAAGAATAAATAGAATCTCTTATGTAGAGTGTCATGTTGAGAGTGCTTTTAATGAGAGATTGCAATGTAATCATGGTTGCAGAGGAAAGGTAGTGCACCGAGTTCGAGTGACTGGAGCAGTAGCTCTCACTTCATTTCAGAGACACGCATATGCTGGGTGGCAGTCATTTGTAAGATGTGATGTAACTTGTTACTAATAATATTTACATGCTGAGGTTTGTGACTGCCTCACATACTAAAATAAATTAGAGAAGATTCAAAGCTCTCCCTCAAATAATGTCAGTACCTCATCTAATCTGATATCTTTTGTGTGATCAAGACTTTGGCCTTGTCCAAAGACAGGTCTGGACTTTGTCCCAGACTCCTGGAAAGTAACCTCTAAATTCTTGGAACTTTCTTTGTCTTTGTTATTCATGGTGGGCCCCTCAGATAATATCTGGCAGACTATGCTAACAAAGTGACTCATGACTCATGGTAGGCTCCTTGGGTCACATGATGTCACCCCAACCTCTGGGAGTGTGGGGGTGGTTGAAAACTGAGTTCATTTCATGGGCAACCAATCAAATGACCATCAAATAAGAACTCTGGGCAACGAATGCTTGAGTGAGCATTCTAGGTCGGTAATACTTCTTGCACATATCTCACATCCATGTCAGGAGAATAACACATCTTGAGGGCAATGAAAGCTTTACATTTGGGATTCTACTTTTCTCCTTTGTATCTCTTACCCTGCAAATGAGTCATAACTGTTAAAATAATAGGTTTTAGTGAGTTCTGTAAGTCTTTCAAGTGATTTATCAAAACTGGCAATCAATTTGGGAAATCCCTGAGCTTACAGTTGATGTCAGAACTGAGGGTTACATGGAATCTTTCCTCCAACTTCGTAACTGGATCCTAACTCCTTGTAGTCAGTGTCAGAAGGCTTAGGCAGACTGGGAATCTAGTCTGCCTTTAACCCTGTAGTTTGGCTAACTCTGGGTACTTTCCTGATGGAAACAGAAAAGGGTAAAGTCAGAGTGGGCCAGCTGGTGATTATACATAATCCCGAGTCATGCACGAGCCTGCCATCCATCCTGTGTGTCCTGCCGAAGAAGTGTGTGTGTGGTAGATGTGGTAGAAGATGAGGTTACCAAAGTAGGTATCATTTACAGCAGTCATTCTTATTTCATACTAGGAGCCCAGCGCGAGAAATTGTGCAGCCCCGCCCACCCACCTGCTGCCCTGCCTTTACACCCAAACCTCTCCATGCAGAGCTCCAGTGTGCCTGGCACTACCCCCGACCCCTCTTGCCAGAGGCCGCTTCAAGCCCCACCCTCAGTCCCATGAGTCTCCTCAAGCTGGTCCCACCTCCTCCGGGTGCCTCTCCCATCTCCAGAACAACATGGCTGCTCTGCCCCATCATGGCGCCAGAAGAGAGTATGGAAACCTCCCACCTGCTGTGCTGTGCTCCTTCCCTGGCAGGTGGGCAGCGGGGTACTCTGAGTGTGAGCATCGGGTGGTGAAGAACTGGTGAGGGAGGTGCTACAGGCTCTCACCCCCGCTTTCCCTGGCACGGGATGGTCCCGCCTCCTCTGGGCACCTCCCCGCTTCCACCCTGTCTCTGGAGCAACACCCTGCCATGCATGCACAGGCAGCCTCCTGCTGATCGGTCGTTACATGATGCATCCCAACCGATTTGCATATTATCCTGTTATTAGATAGACTAGAGGCCCGGTGCACAAAAATTTGTGCACTCAGGGGGGTGGGGGGGTCCCTCAGCCCGACCTGTGCCCTCTCGCAGTCTGGGACCCATCGGGAGATAACGACCTGCTGGCTTAGGCCTGCTCCCAGGTGGCAGAGGGCAGGCCTAATCCCTAGGTGCATCCTCTGGTCGGGCTCAGAGCAGGGCCGATTGGGGAATTGGGGCGCCGCCCCCTGTCATGCACAGAGCAGGGCGGATTGGGAGGTTGCGATGCCACCCTCAGTCACGCTCAGGGTAGGGCCAATTGGGGGGTTGGGGCACCGCCCCCTGTCACACTCAAGGCAGGGTCGATGGGGAGGTTGTGGCGCCATCCCCTGTCACGCACAGAGCAGGACCAATCAGGGGTTTGGGGTGCTGCCCCTGTCACGCACAGAGCAGGGCCGATCAGGGGGTTGGGGAGCTCCCCCCTGTCATGCACAGAGCAGGGCTGATCAGGGGGTTGGGGAGCTCCCCCCTGTCATGCACAGAGCAGGGGCCATCAGGGGGTTGGGGAGCTCCCCCTTGTCATGCACAGGGCAGGGCAGATCAGGGGGTTGGGGCACCGCCCTCTATCACCCACAGAGCAGGGCCGATCAGGGGGTTGGGGCGCCGCCACTTTCACACTCAGGGCAGGGCCGATGGGGAGGTTATGGCTCTACCCCGTCACACACAGAGCAGGGCCCGTGGGGTGGGGGGATTGGGGCGCAGCACCCTGTCACACACAGAGCCACAGGGTGATCAGGAGGTTGGGGAGCTCCCCCCTCTCAGGCACAGAGCAGGGCTGATCAGGGGGTTGGGGCGCCTTCCCCTGTCAGGTACAGAGCAGGGCAGATAGGGAGGTTGTGGCCCCTCCGCCTGTCACACACAGAGCCACAGGGCGATCAGGGGGTTTGGGCGCTGCCCCCTGTCATGCTGATCCCGGTGCTGGGAGGCATATTACCCTTTTACTATATAGAATAGAGGCCTGGTGCATGGGTGGGGGCTGGCTGGTTTGCCCAGAAGGGTGTCCCGGATCAGGGGGGCGTTCCCACTGGGGTTCCTGGCCAGCCTGGATGAGGGGATGATGGCTGTTTGCAGCTGGTCACACCCCCTTCTGGGTGCCTGGCCAGTCTGGGTGAAGGGCTGAGGGCTGTTTTCAGGCTGGGACTGAAGCTCCCAACTGCTCCTTTTTTTTTTTTTTTTTTTTTTTATTCTGAGCCAGCTTTAGCTCTGAGGCTCCAGCTCTTAGGCCTCCGCTCCTGAAAGCAGGTATCTGGTTTGTTTAGGTTCTACAATCGAAACTCTGTATCAACTCCAGGTCTGAGATCCCGGCTAGCTGAAAGCTGGTTTCTGGGGTTTTGTTTAGCTTCTATTTTTGTAACTATGTTTCAGACTGCCAGCTCAGAGGCCTGCAGCAGCAGGCGGGGAAGTTGGAGTCCTCCGTCACTGAAGCAAGCAAGCCTCATGTTAGTTTCAAGCTGCCTGGCTGCCGGCTGCCATCTTGGCTGGCAGTTAATTTGCATATCTCGCTGATTAGCCAATGGGAAGGGTAGCGGTCATACGCCAATTACCATGTTTCTCTTTTATTAGATAGGATAGTAGTATTTGAATGGACAATCACATAATTTGATAAAACTCTATAATCTAGAAAAATCCTCATAGATCACTGCAAATAACACAGAATTTGGGGTCAGAGACATGTGTTGCTCTTTCTAGTTATGTGACTTTTATTTAGTCATTGACTTTTAGTTAATTTATATATGAAATGAGGTTAAAATAAGGCATAATCTAGGGAATTATGAAGTTTAAATGGAAAATACACAGTACATGAAAGTGCCTTATAAACCTTTAAATGTTAATGATATTAGTAAGAAGGGTTTTTTCCCCCTCTTTTTCTCCCATCAAAGAGTTATTTGACTCCAAATGTATTATTTAACCTTTTCCATGCTTAGTTTCCTTATCTATAAAGAGATCGGATAACTTCCACTTCTGAGTTCATCTTAAGGCAGATACTTTCATTATAACTAGAGGCTCGGTGCACAAAATTTGTGCACTCAGGGGGGGTGTCCCTCAGCCTGGCCTATGCCCTCTTGAAGTCTGGGAGCCCTCAGGGGACTGACACAGAGGCGGGAGAGGCTCCCGCCACAGCCCCTGAGCTTGCCAGTTGTGAGCCCGACTTTTGGCTGAGTGGCGCTCCCCCTGTGGGAGTGCACTGACCCCCTGAGGGAAGCTCCTGCATTGAGTGTCTTCCCCCTGGTGGTCAGTGTGCCTCATAGTGACTGGTCGTTCCACCATTCGGTCAATTTGCATATTAACCTTTTATTATATAGGCTTGTTTTCTTAGGTATCAAAATTCTCTTGTGTTTTGTTTCTTTTAAAAAATAACTTCCTGTTTTATATCCCACATGTGTAAATTATATGGTTGTTTTCTTTTTTTGTCTGACTTATTTCACATAGCATGATGCTTTCAAGATCCATCCATGTTACTGCAAATGGCAGTATTTCTTCTTTTCTTATGGCTAAATAGCATTCCATTGTATATATGCACCATATCTTCTTTATCGAATCATCTATCAAAAGACAGTTTGGTTGTTTCCATGTCTTAAGCACCATGAATAATGCTGCAGTGAATATAAGGGAACATATATCTTTGTGAGTAAATGTTTTCAAATTTTTCAGATAGATAATCAAAAGAGGGATTGGGAAGAGGTAGAAGAGGGTAAAATATATGGAGATGAAAGGTAGTGAACACAGAATGCAATATGTAGATGATATATTATAGAATTGTTCACTTGATACTTATATAATCTTATTAACCAATGTCACCCTAATAAATTTAATAAAAAATTTTTTAAAAAACCTTCCTTTAAAGCCTTATGTTCCTGATAGAGGGGAGAAAGTATAATGAAAAATGGATCATTAGATTCATAACTCTATTTGCCAAGACAAGTATCACAATTTTGGCCAAAAACATGATCACATGAGAGATATATATTGTCTTAGGGAGTAAAAAGTAATATGAAAATTAGCAAGAACTTTCCAATTAACTATTAGTGGAAATATTAATTAACAAATTATATTTATATAATAATTATATAATTTTACACATCATTGCTTGTATTTTAAAGAAACGAAAGTAATAAAATTGATACTATTTCAGTTTCTTGTTTCCTTAATTTTTTATAGAAGCCAAATTATTGTGTTTTTCTGGGAAATACGGGTTATAGTGGAGTCTGTAATTGATGATTAGTGATTCTGAGAATAAGATAAGTTTATTTTTCCATTTAGAAACTCTTTTATTTATTGTAGCTGGATAGTATTTTGAGATAAATTTTCCCCCTCTATTTTCATATTTTCCTTTTTCTAATCCAAATAGATGAGAGTATGCTTATTGCAGTGAGGAATGTGGTGAAGTAGAGAGCAGCAAAGCAGCTTTCTGAAAAATAATTCTTGGCTTTTGTTTCCTAAAACTAAGACCCAGGAGGAAAATGGAGTTACACAAGGAAGCAAATGTCTCTGAGAAACTTAAAAGAGGAAGAATTCTGTCAAACTAAAAAGGGATTCCTGTGTCTAGAGAAGTGGACAAGAGATGTCTATCAGCCTGAACCAGTTAGGGCCTGGAGGGCTTCCTGGCTGAATCCTGGTGGGCAGCAAGGCCCAGGGGGAAATAGCTCTGGGTGGTCAGGGGTGTCTAGCCTCTACCGAGATTCCTGCTCCCAAAGCATGGCACAGAAACAGTAGAAGTTGGAACTGAAGGGCCCATGTCAGCAGGGAAAATGGATGTCTGCATGATAAACTACAAGAACAGATGCAAGATTAGAAGGCTGCCTGCAAAATCTCAATATGTAATCACTGTATGTGATCCTGGAAGTTAGCCAGAACAACAGTGAGTCCCCAAGGTTATTGCTACTGGGGATACGGTATCCCAGGAGACCAACAGGAATTAAATTTGAAATATTTTAAAATACTTAACAAAAAAGAAAAAGAGATGCGTTATTTCCAGTATACCTGAGTCTACATTCGTATGAAATGAAAAGTACTCAACTTTAAAATTTCATAAGTAAATGGCACATAAATAGTATTTAAATTATAGCTAATTATTGCCGAAGAGGTGATGAAACCATGGGCATCATATTTAATCAATAAATTTAAATCCCCAAATATTTGTCCAGACCAAATCCTTTTGAGAAAATATAAAAATCTCCATTAACTAATTTCAAATGTCCTTTTTTTTTAGTCTTATATATAAGAAACAGTAAAATCATAAAAATCTGAGCAGCTGGAGCGATAAGGTAAAGAAGGCAAAGACCTAGAGAATGAATAACCTAAATGGTTTTCGAGTAAATGAAAATTAATTTTTATTTTATTTTATTTTATTAATCCTCACTCAAAGATATTTCCCCATTGATTTTTAGAGAGAATGGAAGGGAGGAGGAGCAACAGAAAGAGAGAGAGAGAGAGAGAGAGAAACACAGTGTGAGAGAGACACGTCGATTGGTATGCACCTGGACCTGTGGCCTAGGATTCTGTGTCCAAGGTACATGCCCTTGACCAGAATCAAATCCAAGACCCTTCAGTTCACGGGCCAATGCTCTATCTACTGAGCCAAATCAGCTAGGGCTAATTTGTATTTTAAATGTTGATGCAAATTTTGTTTGAAATTGGTTTTGTGTTTTTATTTTCTCATATGCAAATATACATGGAAAGCAGGTGGGCAAGACCAATGAATGAAGTAATACAAGCTGGAAAGGCAAGATTTATATTTTATATTCACGTAATGGAAACATCATCTTCCCATACCTTTTCTGCCATATTTTTACAGATACATTCTCTTCTGGAAACATCAAGGCAGTCATAGTCACTCTGCCATTCCTATGGCCTAAAAAGATTTTTTTTTTTTTTTTTGCTTGCAGTTTCAAAGCAGAAAGAAAGATTAAAATAGAAAGTGAATTTCCAAACTGGTATGAATACTAATCTGAGATGACTGTCTCTCCTTTTTCCTCTCTGGACTAAAGTGCCTCATTTTAAAATACATTCTTTAGTTTTCAGTCTGTTGTTGTTTATTAAATCCCAGCTAACTTCCAGACACTATACCATGTTTTGGGAATATAAATCTGGAAATATCAGGTGCCAGCCCTCAAAGAAAGCAAGTCTAGGGAGTAGGCAAAACCAGTTATATAACTAATTTTACCAGCCTAGAACAATCTGGAAAAGACATAATAGAAATGTGTTCAATGTTCTGGGGGACCCAGAAGAGAGCATGTTTACTTCTGCCCAGAAGATTAGATGGCAAGAAAGCATCAGAAAGGGATTCCTAGAGAAGTTGTTGTCTGGGATGGTCCTTGAAGAACTATCTTGAGACTCAGTTGTGGCTGGGAAGGGAGAGCATCCCAGGCTTAAGAACTTGCACAGGCAAAAGGGCAAAGACATAGCCATAAAGATGGGGGATATTGATGGAAGAGGACATTTATGTGAGCCAGAGAAAGCAGATGGGCAAGACCAATGAGTGAAGTAAGTAAAACTGGCTGGAAAGGCAAGAGACTGGGTCCAAAATTACTGTAAGCTTCACTTCTAACATTTTTTTTTACTTTTTTTCTTTATTGATTAAGATATTACATATGTGTCCTTATCCCCCTATTGCCCACCCTCCTCCCGCTCATGTCCTCACCCCCTGGTGTCTGTCTCCATTGGTTATGCTTATATGCATCCAATTGAGCATTTGTGGGATGAAGTTAAAAGAGCCATCAGGCAGCTGGTTCCACAACCATCAAATCTCATATATATATAAGTCCTTTATAAAATCTTACCAATTTCTGTTTTGCTATGGCATGTCCACTTAAATAGTTACCTAACACCCATATCCCCATCTCTATTACAGAGGCCATCCATATTTCAAATATTATGGCTAAAATGGTTTTGCAAAGAGTTTTCTGATATGAGAAACTCTTGCCTTTCATTCTATGCTACTATAGCTAATAGTTATATGTCTGTCTTGTGTCAGAAATTTGCTTAAACATGCGCGCACACACACACATGCCAAGCCATACTTTCTTGTATTTTTCACTGCATCGCATTTATATTTACTACCTTTGCCACTGAGTTGTAAGCTCTGTGAAGACAAGAGTCTGACTTTACACTTGATTCAGCTCCCTGGTGCCAGGGACAGCACTGAACAGACATGCATTTGGAACATGGATGCTGACTAATTATTTGATACCCATTCTTCCTGCCTTTTTGTTTGTTCATTTACTTTAACAAATGAGTACAAGCAAAGATAAGTAGACGTATTATACAGGTTTGTTCAGGCAGTTTCGCTTTTTACTTTTTAATGTTCTTGTTTTTATTTTCCCACTGAGAGTACACGCTTAAAAATAGAGACTGAGAGAGATGTGCGGTAAGAGTATAAAAATATATGTAGGTGAAATTCCTATTCTCTGTTTGGGAAAAGTCCGATAACCTTACTTTACTTATTTATGCACATGCTGACTTAAAGATCACGTAAAGGGAAAAGTGCTGGGTTTTCACATTCTCACTGGGACTTGAAAACCTAAAGGAATTCCCCACAACACTGAGCCAGTTTGCCGTGCCTGGCCTGGTTTGGGATGTTATTAAGTGTTGTACCCTTTCCAAGTGCTTTGCAAATAATTTATAAACTACTTTTCATAGAATCCTAAGGGACAGCAAAGTAGTACCATGCCTATTTTTTAATTGCCAAAAAATAAAGGAGAAAAGAAGGTAGGAAGAAAGAGAAGGGAACTTATGTTTGGGGTGCCTATTATTTTCCCTCACTTTTCTTTTCTGGCTTTACATTCTCCACTTTGTCAGGACTTATCAGTGCATACTGGCATAGAAACAATGTACAGGGAAGAAAAAAAATCACCAATTTGTCTCTGGTTACTCAGAGTGGCACGCCGCATTCTAGCCTTCCCCACCCTCTGTCTCTTCTCTAAACTACAGGCACTGAGAAGCCTGGATGGGACTGTGGAGTCTCTTCCAGCCCCTCTGCACTCACCAAGTCGAGGCCTCCAACCTCCTCTGATTCTCTGGAAAAACAGTGCTTTTTCCTTAGTAGCCCTCCTTTGGCTTCTGGCCCAAGCTGCTGCTGTCACCTGCCTCCCTCCCCACACTGACTCTCAGATGCCTGGGAGCTTTGTATCCTTCCCTGGACCTCCTCTCTGCCTTTGATACACTTTCCTCTGCAAGCTGATTTCCCAGCCTGCTCCCCCCTGATTGACTCTGCCTGGATTCTCAGATCTCTGCTCCGTCTGCTCTCTTTCTCCTGGAACGCTGGCTTTCTAAAAAGCACGCACAACTGTGACAGGACTCCTTGCTTGCTAAGTCCTCCTGGTCTTTCTATAAACATGCAAAATATTGAAGCCTTACACAACCATTTCACCCTGTTAGCACGCTGTCCTTTATCTGAGCTTATCCCTCATCCAAACTCACAGTTTGTTTACTGACCTGAAATCTTCACAACCATTTTAGAATGGAAAGAATTATGGGCTTGTTTAAGATACATATCAGGTTTTCTTTAGTATAAAGAATTATTTTTGCTAACTAATACCAGTGAGAATTTTTCTTGGAGGGGGGGGGTGGAGGGGGGAGGGGGGGAAACGGAGGCTCTCAGGAAACTAAAGAACAAAATGATAATAGAAAGAATCACTTCCTAGTCCGGGTATCAGGGATTTATACAGGAAAGAGGAATTGCTTCTTTTCTTTCCTCCCTTATAAACAGCTTCTCTCAGGATATGCAAAAAGCTGCTTTTATACCAGAGTTTAAGTCTGCATTAAGGAATGAATCATTACAGACACTTCAGTTTTCCGGGACCTCATGGTGCCATTGGGCACAGCTGGGTCACGTAATTTGGCTTCTATTTTATTAGTCAGTGAACAGCTTCTGACAGTAGCGCAACTTACAGCTCAGGTTGGCCCTCTGCCCTGCTCTTTCCCCACTTATTAAATTATATCATTGTTGAATCACCTGTAATTTTGAAATTTATTCATGCATATGCATTCAACAACATTCAACAGCAAACATATTGTCAAGTACTATGGTTGATTACATTTGTAGTCTTAATTCTTCACACTACTGTAGTATATTATGCATCCTCATCTTTTCATGAGGCCTCATGGTGAGAGGAGTGTATTTTTTTGCCCTTGACTTTGGAATTGACCATGTGTCTTGTTTTGAACAATGTGATATAGTGCTCGTGACTTATGTAGGGCCTTGAATAGTACTTGTTATTCTGTCATTGCTATGAAAAGAATAACCATTTCCTCTCCATCCAATGAGCCTCAGAATATGACACATAGATAGATATATATGTATATATGTATAGATATGTATATTTATATATGTAGATATACTGGAATATTATTCAGCCATGAGAAAGAAGGTCATCCTTTCATTTAGGACAATATGGAAGGAACTTGAGGGCATTCTGCTAAATGAGGTAAGTCAGACAAAGAAAGACAAATGCTATATGATCTCACTCACATGTGGAATCTTAAAAAGCCAAACTCATAGAAGCAGAGACTAGAATGGTGCTTATCAGGGGTTGGGGTTGGAGGAAATAAGGAGATGTCTTGTCAAAGGGTACAAACTTTCAGTTATATGATGAGTAAGTTTTGGATATCTAATGTACAGCACAGTGATTATAGTTAATAATACTATATTATATACTTAAAAGTTGCTGGAGAGAGTGGATCTTAAGTGTTCTTGCCATAAGAAATAAATGGCAATTATGTGATGTAGTGCTAATACTATCATGGCAATGATATTACAATATATAAGTGTATCAAATCAATATGTTGTACACCCTAAATTTACAGTGTTATCAAGTATATCTCAAACCTAGAAACGTTGTAAAAAAATTTTAAAAGCTTTAAGAGATGTCCAGCCAGTCCACAGACCTATAGAATGAAGTGGCATCTTTCCAGCTGATCCATGTATGAATAAAAAAATACTATTAAAACTATTAAGTTTTGAGGTGTTTTATTATGCAGTGCAACATCATTTTAACACTAGCTGACTAATGAAAGCTTTAAAAGCTAGGGACATGAGATGCAAAAGCAAATACAAGGATTTCAACCTCCCCAAGTTCACAGTTTATTAACAAAGATACATGTGCAAACACATAACATTAACAAAGTAAATTCTGCAGAGGTATAAAGAAGCACATGAGAGCAGAGTTGAGAACACCTCATTCTGTTTTGAGAAGTTGGAGGAAAGTTGTCCACAGGAGAAAATGACACCGGGGCATTTGGATAAAGAGGGGACAGGAAGACAGCTGACTCCCCCCCGGACACCGACACCACCATCAAGTGCGACCCTGATGGACCCTTTGATCTAGCCGTTCAACGCGCTGACGCTTCGGGAAGCCCATCGCCAATGACGCCGCCCGCTAGCCAGATCAACAAGGACAACCAAACCACCGACTTGAGGACAGCTGAAATCCCTTGACAGAAGAGGCCAGCAACCTTCTAAAGGAACAGGGCTCCGTGTGCACTCCATCCACTATGTTTATAGCTATGCTCACTATCATTGCTTGTCAGTTTTCTTCCAAGTCTTAAACAACCCAATCTGAGAGGTGGCCACTGATTTACACGCACTATCATTGAAAAAATAAAAAAGGGGGGATTTGCTGGAAGCCGGTCCATCATTGCTGATTGACACAGTTGCTGCAGGGAAGAAACATCTGCAAAGCATATGTTTCAAGGGACCTGGCGTATATGGCATACTGTTCTTAATATGTTTGCTCCCCTTCTTAGCGCTATGTGTTTTAAACAGGACCACCTCCCCGAGAAAGGTTGTTTCCCCAGGTTAGGGATTAACAGGACTAAGGAAGAGAATAAATCAGCGAAACCCCCTAGTGTTACAGAAATACCATGTACTACTTATGAAGAACTTGGACTAAGACTGTTGGCAATAAATTTGGGACTTGTTGGGCCCACATCTCCAGGGGTTTGCCCACCAGGGAAAGCACCAAAGCCTATACCCCTGGAGACCCACTGACACAGGGCAGTCCCAGGGAAGGCAAGCAGCAAGGCTGTGAGGACATAACCTTTACTGGGTAGGATCATCTCCTTCAGTCACTTCCTTGTAGCTTATCAGTAGAGCAGTGACCTTGGAATAGCCCTTATAATGGAACACAGAGATTAACCTAGACAGGATTAAACTCAACAGAACTAGATTAACAAATTCCCTAACCTTTGGAATAGAATGGATAGGATTAAAATCAACTGGTATAAATACAGATGTAACTAGAGAATAAAGACCGAACCTGGCTGGAGAACCTGGCAAGAACTTGGCTGGAGATCCTGGCTAGAGAACCTAGCTATGATGATTGACTGAAAAAAAGAAAAAAGAAAAAAAAGAGGGGGCAGGAAGGGTAAAGATATTCCAGGCAGGAGAATAGAGGGAAGACAAGGCACTGCTGATTGACGTAGGCACGTGCAGATGACAGAGAATCAAAGGGAGCTATCAGAGCTATATTAAGGGGCATGCATGAGCACTGATCTGTAAAGTGTGCTGAAACAGGGCAAGAGTTCATAAGAAATAGAGAGCCAGTTAACAAGAGGGAGGGAATTCTTGTATAACTGGGAAAATATAAATTGATCTCATTGCTGCCAATATGGACAGGGACCTTAAGTGGGGAAAATAAATCCTTGCAGCACTGACCTTCTTGACCTTGGCTGTACCAAATACACGTTGAACAATTGTTTGAAGATTATCAGTTTGAAGGACTGCCAAATCATTTGGCAATGAGGGATGCCAAGTCTTGGTCTGGCCTTGGTCCTTAGAAACTATCTGACTCAACCCTTTTATCTTACAGATGGGAAAAATAAGACTCAGAAGATAAAAATTTACCCCAAATTAAAAACCTGAAACCAGAACCCCAGTCTGATTTATCACTCCTGATCTCTTTCCACCCATTCTATACTTCCTGCCTAAAATTTTCCACAACATGCAAAGAATAGGGAAGGCAGCACTGTTAGAAGGATCAGAGTTAAAGATTAAGAATAGGTACCAGTTAAGGGAGAGGTAAGAGACTTAAAAGAACAGAAATGTTATATATGCACAGAACCATCCACAACGCCATACCACCTTTCACAGGGATGTTGGATGTTTAGATGATGCCTTAGACCAGTGATGGCGAACCTATGACACGCGTGTCAGAGGGGACACACGAACTCATTTTTTTGGTTGATTTTTCTTTGTTAAATGACATTTAAATATATAAAATAAATATCAAAAATATAAGTCTTTGTTTTACTATGGTTGCAAATATCAAAAAATTTCTATATGTGACACAGCACCAGAGTTAAGTTAGGGTTTTTCAAAATGCTGACACGCCGAGCTCAAAAGGTTCTCCATCACTGCTTTAGACTAAGAGCTACGGAATGCTACTGTCCAAGATAAACTGTTTTGGGAAAAGAGGCTTATGTTGGGGGTGGAAGTGGATGTGTTAGAAATTGAAGGTGCAGGTGCCGAGGAACACACCCAACCAGGAAGAAGCTGCAACTGGACTAACACCTTGCCTAGTTCTAACAGGACAACAGGCGATAAGATGCCGTATAGTCAGACACAGGCAAAGAAAAAGCCAGAGAAAATAAATGGATACAACCTGGTAATATTAACTTTTGGGAAAATCCAGAAGATATAAAGGCACAACCCTATGTTTTTCTTCCCTTGAGAATGTCCAGTAGCTTCTATACAGTTACATATTTTATAAAGGAACCAGCACCATCTCCCATATCATGATAGAATATAATCTATTTTTTCTTTATTGATTAAGGTATTACATATGTGTCCTTTTCCCCCCCATTACCCCCTCATCCCCCCCATGCATGTCCTCACCCCCCTGGTGTCTGTGTCCATTGGTTGGGCTTATATGCATACATACAAGTCCTTTGGTTGATCTCTTCCCCTTGCCCCCACCCTCCCCTACCTTCCCTCTGAGGTTTGATGGTCTGGTCGATGCTTCTCTGTCTCTGGATCTGTTTTTGTTCAGTTTATGTTGTTCTTTATATTCCACGAATGAGTGAGATCATGTGATAGTTATCTTTCTTTATAACCTATTTTTACAGAAGGTTTTAGATCCTTTCAAAGATCCCTTGGTGTTTATACATGCAGATCAAGGAAAAATCCCCAAGACTGAAATCTATCTCCCTAAGTCCATGGTCGGCAAACTGCGGCTCGTGAGCCACATGCGGCTCTTTGGCCCCTTGAGTGTGGCTCTTCCTAAGCCTTAGGAGTAACCTAATTAAGTTAATAACAATGTACCCATCTATATAGTTTAAGTTTAAGAAATTGGGCTCTCAAAAGAAATTTCAATTGTCGTACTATTGCTATTTGGCTCTGTTGACTAATGAGTTTGCCGACCACTGCCCTAAGTGGAGGGCAGGAAATAGCCTGAAGGAAGAGGCTGGCCACTCCAGTCTGGTAATTAATGGAGTTTATTTAGGGAAACTTACATAGAAGGTATGTCTTGGGCTGCTGCAAGAGGAAGTGGATCGCTGGGCCACTTGACAGGTGCCAAATATTATATATAGTTGGGGCTGGTGTAGTCGTGGCTACTAGGACGTGAATGCTATCAGGTATGAGAAATTACTTTACATGCTTGACCAGGTCAGGACAAACAACGTGTTCCAGGAACCAGCACATCGCAGGATGCAATGAAGTAGTGCTGTTTTATGTCAGAATGACCACCAAGAATGAACAGATAGTGTCTAAGGAGGGGTGGGTGGGTGGGTGGGGTTGGGATAAGCAATCTCCATCCTGGCTCGGGTCAAGCTTGCGGGACAGACAACAGTCACACCATGGAAGCAGAGAAGAGGTTTTTCCTAAGCCATAAAATTCCCAGTGATACATAGTATAGTGAATACTTGAATGAGTGAGAGGTTAGAATGAATTGAAGAGAAGTGCCCTAAGATGAGAATATGCCTTCCTGTTATTGTGGCTTTTTCCCTTCACATTATCCATCTGTCCAGTGCAGCTGGTGCATGTTCTGAACCCTCACCTCTAAACGAAAGCTGAATCTTCACGAAACCAAGGCAAGTTCATTCCAAGGGAAATGACCTTAGTTTGGGGTGAATTAAATAAACTTGGAAAATTATGAAGAACTGTTATCAATACATTAAATGTTGGCTTAAAACATGGTCTCTAGAAAATAAAAGTTGAGTGAGAGCAATTATTGGTGGGGAGAAATATGGAGCCAAGCAGGAGTATTTAAATAATAAGCATTGATCCAGAGCACCATCTGCCAGATCCAGGGATACCTCTAAGATTAACTTCCTGTTATGGGTTCCTTATAAGAATATATATATATATATATCCCTGAAGCATCCACAGAATGATTTACTCACATTCTCCTTTTGTCCCTATGCTTAGCCTCAATGTTCTGTTTTAATTAGTTTAACTCCTTTCATTACCTAGCTCTCCAGATTTATCCAATCCTTCTGTAAACAACACTCACCTATCTACCTCTACAGTGTTAAGCTCTCTCTGATTCTACTCTGCATCACTTTGTGATCATTCCATTATCAAGTCAAATTCAATTTATCCTACAAAAACCCAAATGGTGAACTCTCCTCTCTCCCATTGCAGCTTCCTGCATGATTTCCTTAGAAAATGCCCATATTCTTCCTTCATTTACATGTAACTACCTTTTCATGGCTCTCCTATTTCCCTAATTGTTTTCTGTCTTCTTGACCTCTTTCTCCCCTCTCAAGATTCTTATTTTTCATCTATGTCCTTAAATTTATTTTTTTCTCCACACACTTTCTTCCCTGACATTACAAAAATCTATTTGCTTCAGTTCTATGTAACTGATACTTAGGTTAATATCTTCAGGTTTGACCTCTCTTCTAAGTTTTTGCCCAATATTTTCAATTGTCTGCTAAATATCCCTACTTGGCTATTCAACTTACACCTGAAACCAAATAAGCCAAAATGGAACTTATTGTTTTCTTACACAAATACAATCATCACTGTTTCCGTCAATGCTGTGACCATTTTTCTTGTATTTGAAACTTCAGCACTCTCAATAATTATTTTGTTTTCCTGGCTCCATGTACTCCACATTCCAATTCCTCCACTTTCTTAGTACTTGTGGATCTACATTTTTAATATTTCCCTCATCCACCTTCTCCTCTCTAATATCATGCCTGCATTCCAGTTCAGGTCCTGATTATTTCTCTCTCGAGTTATTGCAAGAGCTTCTTAAATAAAGTCTCCTTGTACATTAATTCATTGAAAATATGGTAAAGATATTTCTAAATCACACATTTCTCTGAACTTGTCATTCCTCCCTCTTTTCACAAATCTCTCAAATCTCTCAATATGGCTTTTTTTATGTTCCTCATAATATTTAAAGCATTTAAGGCTCTCCATGACCTCACTCCCAAACTTATTTCCCAAGTTTATATAACTACAAGATAAGCTAAATTTAACCACTGTGTCATTATTTGTTAGGATATAAAGTAGGAGGTTAGAGGCCACTATTATGGTGGCCCTTCTGCTAAATATGCTCTTCCTAGCATCTTTCATATCCAAATACAAGCAATCTGGCAGAGCCCAGCTTATTTATTTCCTTCTTTACAAATCTTTTCTACAACTGGAAATAGCTATCATCCCAAAATTTAATAGTATTTTTCTGGGCCTCTGTGTTTTGTATATTTTGGCTTATTAAGTGTATCTCTCCTACCAGACCATAAGCTCCTAAGAATAGACCTATTTTTAATGAACATTGCATTATTGTATTTCTCAGAAAAAGTACTCCAGTGCCAATAACATAGCAAAAATTCAATAAATATTTTCCTAATACACAAGGGAATAATCATAGCTAGTTTTTATTTTGCTTTGTTTTTTGAGGAGAGAATACTACTGTTTCATGGAAGTGTGATTTTGTTCTCCAGTTTTTTTAATAAAAAAAACCCACGAAGTTCAAAGGCGTTAAGTAACTTGTCTAAAGTCACACAATAAACGTTAAGACTAGACTCACAGATTTATACCTCTAACATAGACCTCTCCCTGAGTCCCTGTTCCAGATATCCAACTGCTTCTCCTCCTGACCACTTGAATGTTTAAAACTCATCACTGGTGATCGCTGTAATACCTGTCCCTTAGAGTTCATTCTCTTCCATTTCTACCATGATCTCATATCAGCACGAATGAATTGGTTTAATGACTGACTCTCTTACCCTATACTTCCTTTCACTCAGTCTGTCCTTTGTTAAGCTTCCTGCACCACCACCGTAATAGAGTCACTATCCTGCTCCAATATTTTCAGTGGCTCCCTACTAAAGTACAAAAATAAACCCCATCTTCTCTGTCTGACAATCAACAAATTGGTATCAACTCCGTCTCCAATAAACAGATCCGATATCTCCAACTTTTAGCCTCCACACCAAATAGACTAGTCTCTTCATTGCATTTAAATATGCAATTTGTGGTTTTTTCCCTTTTCAAGAATTACAGATAAGGTTCTTCTTTAATGAAACATATTTCATATTTCTATCCACTTATCAAAACCTAAAGTGACCATACAATTTATTTTCCAAAATCAGGACTCTTTGTTTGGGAGGCGGAGGGCAGGTAGGAGGAGTGATTATTCAGGAACTATCTCAGGTAAACTGGAATGTACGTCAACCTAGTTAATATTTAAATATCTTTCTACATCTATATCAAATCTTCCCCATCCCCAAAAGTTTCCAGATTTCCTGGCCTTTAGTAATCACTTTCTCATTTTAGAGGATTTTGTGTCATAGCAAAGCACACAGAGTCAGCATCCTAATATAAAGACCTGGACCCCAACTCATCTGCTTGTCAACTGTGTGATCATGAGCAGGCTATCCAAACTTTTTGGGATCCTGTCCTCATTTGTAAATGGGATTATTATTCTCACATCTTTTCCTTCCTATAGTAAGATAATACATCGGCATCCTTTGCCTTGTAGCTTTGCGGTGCCTTCCATTGCAGTGGAATACTCTTCCTTTTCCCCTTGATTCTGGCCTCGGCCCTGTGACTTGATTTGGCTGAGAGAAGGTTGAGATATGACATGAGTAGATGCTATAGATGGACCTCCACAGCTTCTGTTGCTTTCTTTTGTGGTCCTGTCATCTACTGAGGATAACATGCCCTGAACAACCACTACTTCTTTATCCTGGGTCTCAATAAAGGAATATGAAGCAGAACCAAACCTAACTGAAAGCCCGAAGTCAAGCAGGACCCCCTCAAAGCCAGGCAAACCCAGACAGGACCAGGACACCAAAACCAGTGTGAAGATCAAAGGTCAGGAGAAAAAAATGTATGTGGTTATAAGCCACTAAGATTTGGTAGTTATTACGTAGCCTTATTTCAGCAAAAACGGACCAATTTTACCTATCATACATACTTTTGTAAAAATGAAATTTTATATATATAATCTGTGAAAGTTATTTTAGAAATTGCAAATCATAATTCAAATGCTACTTGTGATCATTGTTACTCAGTGTTATACATTATTTTAGGTACATACTTTTCTCCATATCTTAATTATAAAATATTAGAGAAAAAAACTATCCTATCTAATAAAAGAGTGATATGCAAATTGACCATCACTCCAAAACACACGATGGCCACCACAGGATGGTCAGCAGGGGAGGGCAGTTAGGGGTGACCAGGCTGGCAAGGGAAGGCAGTTAGGGGTGACCAGGCCAGCAGGGGAGGGCAGTTGGGGGCAACCATGCCTGCAGGGGAGGACAGTTAGGTGCGACCAGGCTGGCAGGGGAGGGCAGTTGGGAGCAATTGGGCCAGCAGGGGAGCAGTTAGACATTGATCAGGCTAGCAGGGGAGTGGTTAGGGGGTGTTTAGGCTGACAGGCAGAATCAGTTAGGGGCAATGAGGCAGGCGGCAGGTGGGTAGTTGGGAGCCAGCAGTCCTGGATTGTGAGAGGGATGTCCGATAAATGGGCAGTCGGACATCCCTTGAGGGGTCCCAGATTGGAGAGGGTGCAGGCTGGGCTGAGGGACACACCCCCACCCTCATGCACGAATTTTGTGCACTGGGCCTCTAGTTATTATATAAAAATAAAATAATTATACAATGAACAATTACATAAATGATTATATATATGTGTATATATATATATATATATATATATATATATATATATATATGGCTAATATGCTAAGCGTCCATCCAGGTAGTGACGTCACGTAGCAACGCCAGCTTCCTCTCCCTAGAGACTAGCCTCCTTGAAGTTTCTTTAGCACAGGAACATGACTTGCTTTATAGCCAGGTGCAAACATTTTACACTTTAACCAAATGTCTGTGAAGCATTTTCCCATGACTCATCTCATTTGATTCTCACAGAAGTCCTGGAGTAGGTAGATAGGAGACTCAGTGGAATCCTATTTTCTTTTCATTAGCCAGAAAATGGAGATTTAGAAAGCTTAGAAACTTGACCCGACTGAAAAGAAGTAAGAAATGGTGGACCTTGAAAAATGACTTCAGGTTTTCTCACTGCACAGAATATAGTTAAACACTGCTGCAGTTAAATAGTTTACCCTTTGTTCTCCCTGCATGATCTACAATAATAATCTGCTTTGTGTTGATATTTACTGCTGTGTTGCTGATAATTACCTGAAAGAAAAGGTGGGGTGCTTCACTGAGCTGGAAAAAGTTTAGCTAAATCAGAAAGCAGGTCTAAGTAAGCAAGTTTATTCTATATATTTAAAAGGCTAAGTTGATTCACACATGCATGATACATATAAAGATCTCGCTGGTGCCAATTGCACACATTTTTTTTCCATCTGTCATTGTTGACCATGAATTTGGTTGACACTTCTACTATAGAGAAAGGGCGAATTGTGATATTAAAATATTTCTTTTAATTAATTTTCTTTCAATGTGCACAAATTCATGTGCCGGGCCACTAGTATAAGATTAATAACTACACAAGAATTACTTAAGAAATATAATTATTTTATACTAGAGGCCTGGTGCACGAAATTCATGCATGGGTGGGGGTCCCTCAGCCCAGCCTGAACCCTCTTGCAATCCAGGATCCCTCAGTCAGGAACGGGCCTACACCAGCAGTCAGACGTTCCTCTCACAGTCTGGGACTGCTGGCTCCTAACCACTCACCTGCCTGTCTCATCACCCCTAACAACTCTGCCTGCCTGCCTGATCACTCTTAACCACTCACCTGCATGCTTGATCGCCCCTAACCACCTCTTCCTTCCTGCCTAACTAATACTTAATCCAGCTTCAGATGTCTATTTAAAGGACACTGCCAAGTCTAGGTTAGGCATCTTTCTCAGAAAAGAACTTTTAAAAAATCCTGTTGAGGGCACTTAAACAAGGAACTGAAATTGCATTTTGACTTGTCAATCCTCCCAACTCTAAGTTTTTTGAGGGCACAGGCTATGTTCATTACTTTTCACCAGCAGCTAGCTTATTTTTGATACATACTAAGTACCTAAAGATTTAAGATAAAAGAATAAAAGAAAATAAAGAAGAAAGAAAAAGAGGGAAAGGGACAGAGATAGAGCCAGAGACAGCACAAGAGAGGAGAGAAGGAAGAAAGCAATAAAAAAAAGGAGGAAAGAAAGAAAATATTATTTTCATTGCCTTTCTTCCAAGAAAAGAATGTTCAAAGGATAAGAAAGTTACCATAACATCATCAAAATTCATTTCCAATCCAAATCTACATTTTGCTTCAAATCACACGTCAATGTCTGCTTTTCTCTTCATCAAAGCTATAGAATATTTATTTTAAATGCCAACTCATTATAAAAGTCATTTGACACAAAATGGAACAAATGAAATAAGGTAGATTTATTGAAATTTCCAGTCTTCTCCTCAAAATTCTCCTTCTTCTCTTTAGAAAAAGGCTCTGATATGTTAAAAAACAACAACAGCAACAACAACAAAAACAGGTTAGGGAGAGGGAGCCTCTAACTTTGTAAAATTAAAGAAAAGCAACTTTATCATCTATATATATAAAGAGCCAGGATCCGTAATGACCAAAGGCTCGACCTAACACCGGAAGTCAGTGCTGGGTTGCCAGGGTGACCCAGCGCTGACTGCATTCAGTGCCAGAGCAGTGACCCAGCACTGACTGCTGAGGGGGCTGTGGATTAGGCCTGGAGAGAGGCCTTCAGAGAGAGAGGCAGGTCCTGATCTGCAGCCTCAGTGGCAGCTGTTGATCAGCCATTGCCTCTCTTTCTCTCCAGGCTTCACCAGCAGCCATGCCTCTGTTTCTCTCCGGGCCTCCACAGGCTGCTGATCAGCCCCACCTCTTTGATCAGGCCCAGAGATAGGCCCAGAGATGCTGACTGGCATAGAAACTGACCAATCAGAACCAAATCTGGGTGAAGTGCCAGGAGCCAATGGCTGCCTAGGAGGCGGAGCTTTTGATGCCTACTGGCATAGAAACCAACCAGTCAGAACCTAATCTGGGTGAACTGTGAAGGCAGATCCTAAGGTGGGGGCTGAGGAGGGGTTTTAAGGGATAAAGCTGTTTTGTATAAGGTGTGAGAAAGCAGTTCAATTTTTTAATAACCAGTTTGGCAGTATAGTGCATATGGCTGGCTATAAGTCCAAATATAGAGATTATGTGTTTTTGTCTGCCAAGAGCATCTCCTCCTACTGAAAAAGGCTCCCCCCACTCCACTTAAGCAATCCTATCCTATATACTCTATCTATACTAATAAAAGGGTAATATGCTAATTAGACCAGGTCAACTGGTCATCTTCCAAACATCTGACTTCCTTCTGAACAAAGCCATGGTGGTAGGGGCCGAGGCAGAGGCAGTTAGGGGCTATTAGGCCTACGGGGGAGGGAAGTTGGGGGCGAGATCAGGCTGGCAGAGGAGGGCAGTTGGGGGCGAGATCAGGCTGGCAGGGGAGGGCAGTTGGGGGCGAAATCAGGCCGGCAGGGGAGGGCAGTTAGGGATGATCAAGCAGGCAGGCAGAGGCAGTTAGGGGCGATGAGGCAGGCAGGCAGGTGAGCAGTTAGGAGCCAGCGGTCCCAGATTGCGAGAGGGATGTTGAACTTCCCCCAAGGGCTCCCTGATTGGAGGGGTGCAGGCTGGGCTGAGGGAACCCTGCCCCACCATGCACAAATTTCGTGCACTAGGCCAGTAATTTATTTAAATAAACTTGTGCTTCATATTTATGGATTGGAATTAGAGATAAGAAGCCTATATCTGGTTAGTAACAGGGGAACAAAAGGTAAGAATAGAGCTATAGAAAATAAGGAACAATGCAAAGTAAAGTAGAAATAGAAAAAGAGGCCTTAGAGTAATGTTATTTAGAACTCTTCAACTATTTTAATCCTCAACTCTACATGCTCCCCTCTGAGCATAAACAGGAGAAAGATTCAACTGATTCGAATATATTCTCTGCTACTGAGGAGCAGGACTGGAATGATTTCTGTCTGGACTTGGAAGAAACCTAGTTGAAATTAAGATATGACTATCAAACCACTGTCTTTGGGTAAAGGAATAGTAGATCAGGCATTAATCAATAGCATAAAGTAATAGGCCTCATTGCCCTTAATTTAAGTAGGCAAGCATTAGATAAGACTTTTCTGTGCTGATTTTCTAATTTTTTTTTTAAGTAACCATCTTCAATACTGATTCAAAGAATTCAAGGAAGAAGGAATAGCAAAAATATTGGTGGTAAATAAGGAGGAACTCAGCAATTTTAAATGTCCATGTGAATCATAAAAAATGGATTTGTCTAAGGAAGAACTACCCAGGGCATTCACCATAAAATACCCAGAAAATGGCTAGTGGTGCTCTGTTAACATACATTCATTTTTACTATATTGATGGACTCAGTTGTCTCCCTATCCTTACTTCTCTGATGTGTTCCTGGTAAACAAAAACCTCTCAATAAATGTTAGCAAATGAATAAACACGAGATTGAATAAGTGATCTGTTTATTTATCCTTAGGGTCAGGGCTCCTGCTGAATCCCCAATTTGCACTCAAAGTTGATTCTTCTGAAAGGGGTGAAACTCAAGGATGACAGCCTACAGAGGAGGAGGGGCAGTTCCTCTCTGCTCCCTGAGGGCTGAGACACTGGTCTCAAGGAGTTCTGCGGCAACAAGTGCCATGTTCACCGGGAAGACAGACATACAGATGGCTGCTTGGATACATCCTGGGACTGAATTGCCACCAGCCTATTGTTATATTTATTGCTGACCGTGTAATTAATTGGCTGACTCCTTGTTTTTAAATTGGCCGCCCTCAATGGACAGCTGCACTGGGAGTTGTACTAATCATGCCTCTGACAGGAGCGAGCCCTGCGGACCCAGCAGGGCAGCAGAGGTTTAGTGAGGTCAGCCCTTTGCCGCTGCCCAGAAACCCAGGCTTCACTCCCTCCCCAGGCCATTGACAGCTTCCTCGTGCCCAGGAAACTCACAGCCTGCTTTTTCCCCGAGTGTTTTTCTGTCTCAGATACATACAAAGGGAAAAACTCACTTCTTAGTTTCCTTTTCCAGTGAGGAGTTTTTAAAATATAGACTGAAATATTGCCTTTAATAATCACCGTAGAAAAAGATTGCAATAACTCTGTTAGATATTCCCCAAATTACCAAATTAAAAGAGAAGCTGGAGGTCATGTGGGGGAATAAAAAAGCTGTTTTAACTCATCTCTGAGTTCAGCAATCAAGTACGTGTTTTTATTTTTATACCACAGAGAATGTTTTTTAATTTATCATCTAGACCAGTGGTTCTCAACCTTCCTAATGCCATGACCCTTTAATACAGTTCCTCATGTTGTGGTGACCCCCGACCATAAAATTATTTTCGTTGCTACTTCATAACTGTAATTTTGCTACTGTTATGAATTGTAATGTAAATATCTGATATGCAGGATGTATTTTCATGGTTAAAAATTGAACATAAAGCATAGTGATTAATCACAAAAACAATATGTAATTATATATGTGTTTTCCAATGGTCTTAGGCGACCCCTGTGAAAGGGTCGTTTGACCCCCAAAGGGGTCGTGACCTACAGGTTGAGAACCACTGATCTAGACTTATACACACACACACACACACACACACACACACACACACACACCTCTAGAACTTGCCGGGAGCCGGTCCATGCTTGCTGTTTCAAGGGACCTGGCATATATGGTTCTTAATATGTTTGCTCACTGTTCAAGGGACCTGGCATATATGGTTCTTAATATGTTTGCTCACTGTTTGCTCACCTTCTTGGCACTATGTGTTTTAACCAAGGTCTCCTCTCTGAGAAAGGTTGTTTCCCCAGGTAGGGATTTTTTCCCTGAAGTCAGGGAGGGGATAAAACTCCTTAACTAAGTGCCAGGTGGGTAGTTAATCACTTTAACTACAAACAATCATGCTTAAGCTACATAATCTTTACTCCCTGGAATGGAGATAAGAAACGCCCTAACCTTTGTAATAGAGATTGATAGGATTGAATCAACTGGTATAAATACAGATGTAACAAGACAGCAAGAGACAGAACTTAGAATACAGAGCTTAGAACATAGAACTAAGAAGACAGAACCTACACAGAACTTAGAACACAGAACTTAGAATACGGAACCAAGAGAGACAGAACCTAGGCACAGAACCTACACAGAACGTTCTCTAGAGACAGAAGAACTTCGCTGGAGAGAACATGGCAAAAGTTCCTGGACAGAAACTGGCCTCAGAACCTAGAGACAGAACCTAGCGAGAGAACATGGCAAAAGATCCTGGACTGAACCTGACTACAGAAATTGGCAAGAGAACCTGACTAGAACCTGGTAACTGAACCTGGCTGGAGAACCTGGACAGAACCTGGCTGGAGAACCTAGCGAGACAACATGGACACAGAACCTGGCTGGAGATCCTAACCAGAACTTCGCTGGAGATCCTGACCAGAACTTGGCTGGAGATCCTGGCTAGGCTGCTGATCAACTGAACGCTGTCTCCGTGTCCTTCCTTCTTCGCCGACTCCGTCCACACCTTTGGGGACCCCTGGACCTGCTGGGGTTGGACCCCAGCAAGAACTCATATTATATGGGGATTAGTTAAATAATGCTTGCAGGTAATTTTACATCAAAGAATTCTAAAGGCACTTTTACAATGAGAATGAGTAAGAAGATTCTCAGGTAGTAATGCTAGACGGGATTCGTGGCACAGGCAATGACCTTTCTCCTGATCTCATGCCCCTCTTGCTTTACCTGTAATCTGGGAATCAGTGTGCATCACTGACCACATTCCTACCTGACTGTGTCATCTTGGGAAAGTCATGTGATAGCTCTGTCCTTGGGGTTTAATCCAAAAAATGAGAGGACTGAGCACAGTGAATCTCAAAAATTCTGTGACTTTACCTGGATATTGAGGCAAATGAAAATGCTAATGTAATTATTCCATTTTTAATATTTAATAAAAATATGTGAATATGCATTAACTAAAAATGAAAGTAACTGTTGACTTTTTCATTTTCACAAATATCAGAGCCCATGATTTGACAGTTCTCTTATGAAAAAAATAACTTACATTTCCTTTTCTGGTTTGCTAATTTTTCATTCTATATCCCAAGGCAGACCAATAGATTGCAGTGAAATCGGGTTAAACATTGATCTTCCGCCCTGACATTGCATTAACTTTTCTAATAAACATCTTCACTGTGTCAACCCGCGCTGTGTTTACATATTGAGCCCAGCAGCCAATTGTCTTGCTTCTCTTAGCCGCTTCTGAATTCCAGAAGGAATCTTATCTGCAAGACTAGAATCATGCATCTGCCATGCCTTTCAATTTTGTATTTCAGATTAACTGCTCCTTTTCCTCCACATTCTTAAGGCCTTCTCAGAAATTTCCTTCCCAATTCACTGGGTAAGTGCCTGCTTCAGCTGTTATTCTTTAATGAATTCATGTCTTTTCTCCTATTTTGCCCAGGCCGCACTGGTATCTGGAGTCAGGATTCTGAGCTCTGACCTCCCTCCTCGTCCAGCTGCCTGAAGAGAATGGAAGGCAGACCCTGGGACCTCAAATATTTTAGATTTTGAAGATTCAGCTTTGCTGGGATGAGGCCAGGGTTAGAGTGGAAATAAGCATTGATTTTTTTTATTTATTTACAGTCTCCTGAAAATTAACTATTTTTGTTCAGATTCAGGGGCTGAGTAAAAGTATAAACCAGTAGGTGAGCCTAAAGATGCACAATAAAATGTCCTGTTTTTTAAATATTATAAAGAATACTAGGGGCCCAGTGCACAAATTCATGCACCTTAAAAGGAACTGTGGGCCACGAAGCTGTGGTGGGCACAGGGGTGGGTCTCGGCCCATCCTCCACACCCCCACCTGTCCCTTCCTGCCAAGGCCCCTGGTCCCCTGTCTGCCAGCAGCCCTGCTCCCATCACCACTGCTCCCACGTGCTGATGGCGTTGGCCCTGCCCTCACCCGCTGACAGCATGGAGCTATTGAGGCTGGCACCAACAGCGGGTGCGAGCAGGGCTGGTGCCGTCAGCTGGTGTGAGCGGTGGTTGCTGCCCCAATTGCCCCTCAGGAGCAGGGGGAGGTCGGGAAGCGCTCAGGGGCAATCGGGTCTGGGCACCGGCAGAGGGTGCAAGCGGCGGCTCCAGCGGCAGCAGCAGGTGCGAGAGCTGGGCAGGACTGTGATGCTGGGAGCCAAGAATTTTCAGTAATCACCAGAGGCTCGCCCTGATGACAGTGACTGGTGCCCTGCCTTGGTCTGGCACCCCTGCTCACCTGCTCCACCATCCCGCCATGGCAGACACCCAACATGTTCTGCACGCGCTCCCTGGTGGTCAGTGCACATCATAGCAACCGGTTGTTCAGTTGTTCTGCTGTTCAGTCTATTTGCACATTAGGGTTTTACATATATAGATTGTTTAGGAGTTCATTTTCATGTCTGCATAGACAGCCAATACTGCTTGCTTCACTGGAGCCACAAGGAAAGCTCACCTTTGAGAAGGCTGAGGAGATACAGGAGACATGCTCCCTTAGTGAGATCCTCTCTCTAAATGCCAAAGAAACAGATCAGAAAGTGTGGTGCTGGGCCTCTAAAGGACTTCTACTACCTCATTCCTAGAGAAATGGCTTCAAATTAAAAGGCTGTAATTATTGGTTAGGTCAGAAAATGTACTCCACAACTCCTTTTATTTGAGTGAGAATATCAAAGATGATGTGACAAAATCTTGGATGCCAGGGAAAATATCCTATCCAGACCCACTGGATCAGATCAACAAACTAGGAATCAGTGTAGCTATAATGAAAGATTCTTTAGACTAACTCCCACTCTTGCTAAGAGGGTATTAAACCAGCCACTATACTAATACTTACTACACATCTCATGCAGAATCCTTATAATAGCTCTATCAGGTACATGTTGTTATTTTTTAATTTTTTTAATTTAGCTTTATTGTTGAGAGTATTACAGATATCCCCTCTCCCCCCAATTACCCCTCTACTCTATCCCCCAGGCCTATGACATTATTGTCTGTACCCATGGATTATACATATATGTATATAAATTATTTGGTTAATTTCTTTCCACCCACTCCCTTCCCTCTGAGATTGATCAATCCGTTCCATGCATCTATATCTCTGGATCTATTTTGTGTTTCAATTTATTTTGCCCATATAAGTGAGACTATGTAATATTTGTCTTTCTCTGGCTGGATTATTTTGCTTAGCATAATACTCTCCAGGTCCCTTCCTGCTGTCTCAAAGGGTAAGAGATCCTTCTTTTTCACAGCTGCATAGTATTCCATTGTGTAAATGTACATTTTTTTTTAATCCATTCATGTACTGATGGACACTTAGGCAGTTTCCAAATCTTAGCTAATGTAAATAGCACCAACTTACACAATACATAGGAATAAACAGATGAAATGGATAAAAGTAGTGAAACCATAGAAATCCTAAAAGAAACCATAGGCAGCAAAATATCAGCCATCTCTTGTAGCAATATGTTTACAAATATATCTTCCTAGGGCAAGAGAAACAAAGGAAAATTAAATGGGACTACATCAAAGCAAATACTTCTGCACTTCAAAATAAACCATCAACAAAATGAAAAGGGATCCCACTGTATGAGAGAACATATTTGCAATGATACACCTAACAAGGGGTTAATTTCCAAAATATACACAGAACTTACACAACTTAACAAAAGGAAGACAAACATTCCAATTAAAAAATGGGCAAAGGATGTAAATAGACACTTCTCCAAAGATAATATATAGACGGCCAAGAGACACATGAAAAATTGCTCAAAGTCACTGATCATCGGAGCGATGCAAATTAAAATGATAATGAGATACTACCTCACACCTGCCAGAATGGCTATCATCAACAAGTCAACAAGTGCTGGCAAAGATGCAGAGAAAAGGGAAGCCTAGTACACTGCTGGTGGGAATGCAGACTGGTGCAGCCACTATAGAAAACAGTATGAAGTTTCCTCAAAAAATTAAATATGGAACTGCTATTTGACCCCACTTCTAGGAATATGTCCTAAGAAACCCAAAACACCAATCATAAAGAATGTATGCACCCCTACGGGCAGGAAAGAAGAGGCTCTCATAATAACTTCTCTAAAGTCACACATCTATCTTATTTACCAGAATTACAACCCACATCTGCCTGACTCCAAAAACTCTCAGCTGTTCTGTGCTACTGCAGAATAGCCCCACCAGTAGAGAGCATTAGAGAACAGAGATGCAGGACACACAGGAGTCTTATCATAGCATCCCATAATCCAGAGGTTCCTCCTGACAGGAGAGCTTTGCCCCTGTTTTTTTCTGTCTTTGTCTTGGATTCTCTTCATCTTCTTATTGTTGTTTGTTTGTTTTGTTAATCTTCACCTAAGGATGTTTTTTTCAGTTGGTTTTTAGAAAGAGTGGAAGGGAGGGAGGGGACACATTGATTGGTTGCCTCCCATGCGAACCCTAACTGGGACCAAGAATAGAACCTGAAACCCAGGTCCTTGCTCTTGACTGGGAATTGAACCTATGATCCTCTGTGCATGGGCCAACGCTCTAACCACACCAGCCAGGGCTCATCTTTTTAATAACAAAATTTTCAAGGCAACTTATGAAGTACCACTAAACTCTTTTATCTTTTCACATCCTATCTAATAAAAGAGAAACATGGTAATTAGCCATACATCCGCTACCCTTCCCATTGGCTAATCAGGGAAATATGCAAATTAACTGCCAGCCAAGATGGCAGCTGGCAGCCAGGCAGCTTGAAGTTAACATGAAGCTTGCTTGCTTCAGTGACAGAGGACTCCAGCGTTCCCCGCCTGCCACTGCCGGCCTCTGAGCTTGCAGTTTGAAACACTGTTACAAATATAGAAGCTAAACAAAACCCCAGAAACCTGCTTTCAGCCCGCTGGGAATTCAGAGCTGGAGTTGAAACAGTGTTTCGATTATAGAACCCAAACAAACCAGATACCTGCTTTCAGCAGCAGAGGCCTCAGAGCTAGAGCCAGAGCTAAAGCTGGCCCAGAATAAAAAAAAAATTAAAAAGGAGCGGTTGGGAGCTTCAGTCACCTGCCAGCCTGAAAACAGCCCTCAGCCCCTAACCCAGACTGGCCAGGCACCCCAGTGGGGACCCCCACCCTGAAGGGGGTGTGACCAGCTGCAAACAGCCATCATCCTCTCACCCAGGCTGGCCAGGCACCCCAGTGGGGACCCCCACCCTGAAGGGGGTGTGACCAGCTGCAAACAGCCATCATCCTCTCACCCAGGCTGGCCAGGCACCCCAGTGGGGACCCCCACCCTGATCCAGGACACCCTTCAGGGCAAACCAGCCGGCCCCCACCTGTGCACCAGGCCTCTATCCTATATAGTAAAAGGGTAATATGCCTCCCGGCACTGGGATCAGCATGACAGGGGGCAGCGCCCAAACCCCCTGATTGCCCTGCAGCTCTGTGTGTGACAGGGGGCAGGGCCACAACCTCCCTATCTACCTTGCTCTGTTCGAGACAGGGGAAGGTGCCCCAACCCCCTGATCAGTCCTGCTCTGTGCCTGATAGGGGGGAGCTCCCTAACCCCCTGATCACCCTGAGGCTCTGTGTGTGACAGGGTGCAGCGCCCCAACCCCCTGATCAGCCCTGCTCTGTGTGTGACAGGGTGCGGCGCCCCAACTCGCCCCCCCCCCATGGGCCCTGCTCTGTGTGTTACAGGGTAGAGCCATAACCTCCCTATCAGCCCTGCCCTGCGTGTGACAGTGGCAGTGCCCCAACTCCCTGATTGGCCCTGCTCTGTGGGTGATAGAGGGCGGCGCCCCAACAGCCCCCCCCCCACAGGCCCTGCTCTGTGTGTGATGGGGTAGAGCCATAACCTCCCCATCAGCCCTGCCCTGAGTGTGGCAGGGTGTGGCGCCCCAACCCCCTGATCCACCCTGCTTTGTGCGTGACGGGGGTGGCGCTGCAACCTCCCCATTGACCCTGCCTTGAGTGTGACAGGGGGTGGTGCCCCAACCCCCCAATCGGCCCTACCCTGAGCATGACTGAGTGTGGCATCGCAACCCCCCGATCCGCCCTGCTCTCTGTATGACAGGGGGCCGTGCCCCAACTCCCCAATCGGCCCTGCTCTGAGCCCAACCAGGGGCTGCACCTAGGGATCGGGCCTGCCCTCTGCCACCTGGGAGCAGGCCTAAGCCAGCAGGTCGTTATCTCCTGAGTTGTCCCAGACTCCAAGAGGGCACATACGGGCTGAGGGACACCCCCTCTCCCCTGAGTGCACAAATTTTTGTGCACTGGGCCTCTAGTTAAATATAAAACTACACTATGAAAAGCTGTCTTTCAAAAATTTTTATCCTCTCCTTTCAAATACATAAAATTAAAAAGAAATCTGTGTTCCCTAGGAAGATATTTTATTTAAGCTGCATAAATATGTTAGCCAGGTATTTTTCTTAAATTTTCTTTGCCCTCCTCAACCTAATATGTTTACTTTACTACTACACTTTGTTTATTGGTTTCACACACTCTTTACCTATTTCCATCACGCATATGTTTTGGTTATCTATTGCTGCACAGCAACTTGCCCCAAAACTTAGTGACTTAACATTCCCTTACTTTTCTGTGAGTTGATTGGACTCAGCTGGATGGTTGATCAGTTCCACATGATATCAATTAGAGCTTTAGTCATCTGGGGACTTGCCTGGGCTACAAAATCCAAGACAGCTTCTAAGTGTTGGCAGAAAACTACTGATGCTCCTCCACTTATGATGGGTTGGTTATATCCTGATAAAACTATCAGAAGCTGAAAATATCATAAGTTCACCTAACCTATGGAACATCATAGTTTAGCCTACCCTACCTTCATGTGTTTAGAACACTTACAGTAGCCTACATTTGGGCAATTATCTTGAGTTTCATCTCAAAGGTAATTGTCATTCTTTCCTCACCAGAGCAGAAGACTCAGATGGGTAATTTGTAGACATGTCACGATGCAAAAACACAAAATGCAATATCCCAAAAAACACTGGCAACACAGTACATTGCAGAATATCAATTGTTTACCCTCACGATACTGTGGCGAGACTGGGAGCTGTTGCTGGTTGTTGCTGCCCAGCATCATGAGAGAAAATCATACTGCTATTGCTGGCTCAGGAAATAATCAAAAGTCAAAATCTGAAGTGAGGTTTCTACCAGACACATATCACTTTTGCCCCATTGCAAAGTTGAAAAAAATCATAAGTCCAACCATTAGTCAAGAACCATCTATACTGGTAAGCAGGTCTCCTAAGATCTCTTTATGTATCTGGTTCCTCAGAGGAAGAATAAGAGTGATCACTTCAAGAGAAAAGAAGCAGAAGGTGATGGTCCCTTAATGTTCCCTCTCTGGTGCACTGTATTGATCAAAAGCTAGCCCAGATTCAATGGGAGGGGAAATAAATGCTCCTCTTGAAGTGATCTGTGGTTCATGTAGAGGAGGAATTGGTGGGTCATCTTTCCAGATTGACTATTATATCTAATAAAGAGGGGATATGCTAATTGACCCTCATGCCATCACAAAGATGGCAGTGCCCAAAGCCAATAAGGAGAGAATATGCTAATTTACTGCTCCACTCTCAAAGATGGTGACTCTCACAGCCAATAAGGAGGGCATATGCTAATTGACTGCCCTGCCCTCCAAGATGGCGGCACCCACAGTCAATAAGAAGGGAATATGCTAATTGACTGCCCCACCCTCAAAGATGGCAGTACCCACAGCCAATAAGGAGGGAAGTGCTAATTGGCTGCCCTGTACTCAAAGATGGCGGTGATAACTATAAGTTATATAAATGTCTAATCATGGAGTTTTACACCTGAAACTACTATAAAATTACATCAACTATAATTTGAAGGTAAATGTAAAAAGAGTCAGGGTAACTCAACCATGGACTTGGATAGAGTGAATCAGTAAATAAGATGCATAAAAATGCTACCATAATAATTCACTAGACTTATTAATGAGGAAAGAATCTATTTTTGTATCCAATAGGGAGAACGACACCATTTCCACAGGGAAACATTTTAAAGGAGTTCTCTGAATCCTGAGAACCCCTGAAAGGGGAGAGCATGTGTTATCCAAATCAGAATGAAAGGACCTCATATGGGCCCCCTGTCTAGAGATCTGTAAAAGTGAATGTTATAACAATGAATTTCACATCAATCATGGGAAAATTTAACAAATTAAAATTATACATTACCGATAAATCTCTTTGGAAACTTGTTAAATTTCATGTTTGTTTGTTTGTTTGTTTTCATTTTCTAATCAGACAGTAAGAATATTGGATAATTAATTGTAGGCATACAAAACAAGTAGTATTTTTTATTATGCACATTCTTCCATGCTATTCTTTTTCATTGGGTAAATTATATCTGAGTATTATTTAAATGGAAATGCTCAATCTTAATACATTGAAGCAACATTGCTTCTGTTACCAGAGTAGTAGTTACAATTAGAATTTTGCCTTTAGATATATAACCTGCATAAAAATAAGATAGTGTTGAAGGTAGCTGCCCACTGCTCAGAAACGATTTCTTATGTATTTTAAAGAGGAAGATCCAAAGAACCTTTTCAAAGGTGGAACCCAAAAGATAAGAAGTGAGTACAGCTTGATTTGATGAGACTGGTCATTCAGCATTTGCTATTACTAGACTATTTTAGCAGAGATGGGATGTTATTGCTGTGATCCAATAGCATAGTACTTAAGAGCACTGGATCTTAAATAAGACAACCAAATCACTTACTAACTTTCAATGACATTTGAATGTCTATCAGATTGGGGATACAAATAGTACTTACCTTATATTGTATATGATGTAAGGTATATAAACAAAAATATTCCACAATATTTGGCTGTTCTGGCCAGGTAGCTCAGGTAGTTAGAGCATTGTCCTAATACATCAAGGTTTCATGTTCAATATCTAGTCAGGGCATATACAAGAAGCAACCAGTGAACATCTACAATAAAAATAGACAAATATGTAAATTGCTGTACCTCTGTGATGCTCCACAGCCAAGCAGGAGGGAATATGCAAATTAGTGGGACAAAGATGGAGGTGTCCATGGAGCCAGCCAGAGAGGGCAGGAGGCTTGGGTCACCCTGGTGATGGAGGAAGCCAAGCTTCCCACCCGCCTGGGCTGGCCACCAAAGGAGGGACCTGTGGGCAGCAGCCATGGAGCAGGCCGGAGTGAGCAGGAGGCTTGGGTCACCTGGGCCAGCCGCCAAGGGAGGGGCCTGAAAATGGCCTTTAGCCCCTCACCCAGGCTGGCCACGTCACCATCGGGGTGAGGGTCCCCACTGAGGGACATGGCCAGCCTGAAAATGGCCCTCAGCCCCTTACCCAGGCTGGCCACACCCCCATGGGTGAGGGTCCCCGCTGGGGGGGCATGGCCAGCCTGCAAACAGCCATCAGCCCCTCACCCAGGCTGGCCAGGCACCCCAGAGGGGACCCCCACCCTGGAGTGTGGCCAGCCTGAAAATGGCCCTCAGCCCCCTCAACCAGGCTGGCCAGGCACCCTAGCAGGGACCTTCAACTTATGGGGGCATGGCTGGCCTGAAAACTGCCCCAGCCCCTCGCCAAGGCCAGCACCATCCCCAGTGGGGATCCCCACCCCAATGGGGAAGTGGCTGGCCTGCAAACTACAACAGGCCCCTCACTCAGGCCGCCCCCCTAAGGGAACCCCCACCCTGATCCGGAACACCCTTCAGGGCAAACCAGCTGGCCCCTACCCATGCACCAGGCTTCTATCTATACTAATAAAAGGGTAATATGCTAATTAGACTGGGAGACCTTCTAGGAGACCTTCCGGACGTTTTGTACAAAGCCATGGTGGTGGGGCTGAGGTAGAGGTGGTTAGGGACCAAGAAGGGATGGCAGTTGTGGGTGATCAGGCTGGTAGGGGAGAGGCTGTTGGGGGTGATCAGGCCAGCAGCAGGGGCCAGTTGGGGGTGAATAGGCCAGCAGGGGGTACCAGTTGGGTGCAAGCAGGCCATCAGTGGGGGTCAGTTGGAGTGACCAGGCCGGCGGGGGGTGGGGGGGGGCTGTTGGGAGTGAGCAGGCTGGCAGGAGGGCAGTTGGGGTTGAGCAGGCCAGCAGGGAGGGCAGGTAGGGGTGAGAAAGCTGGCAGGGAGGGGCAGTTTGGAGTGATCAGGCTGGCAGGGGAGGTAGTTGGGGGCGAGCAGGCCGGTGGGTGGAGGACAGTTGGGGGGCAAGCAGGCTGGAAGGCAGAGTGGTTAGGGGCAATCAGGCAGGCAGGCAGGTGAATGGTTAGGAGCCAGCAGTCCTGGATTGCGAGAGGAAATTCCGACTGCCAGTTTAGGCCCACAGGGATTGGACCTAAACTGGCAGTCGGACATCCCCCAAAGGGTCCCAGATTGGAGAGGGTGCAGGCCGGGCTGAGGGACACCCCATCCCCATGCACAAATTTCATGCACAAGGCCACTAGTATTAGTATAAATAACTGAACAACAAATCACTGTTTCTTTTCTCTCTCTCTCTCTCTCTCTCTCTCTCTCTCTCTCTCTCTCTCTCTCTTTCTCTCTCTCTTGTTCTGTCTCTCCCTTCCTCTCTCTCTCTAAGATCAATAAGTAAAATAAAATAAAAATTTCAGGATAGTTAAATAAGAATTATAGAAACATGAATATTTATGGGAACTATATTAATTTTTTAAAATAGAAAATATTGAAAGAAACCAGAGAGGGGGGAAACTTTCAGGCAAATGAACAAGGAAATTAAGAATTATTATGTCTCTTTGGAAACCAGAAAAGCAAGAAAAGAGTGAATTTTAAAATTGAAAGCATTGAAAGAAAAAGATAACCAACCTAAAATTCTATGTCTTGTAAAATTGTTCTCCAAAATGAAGGAGTAATAACAACATCCTCAGGAAAAAAAATGAGGTAATTCTTCTCCAGCAAAAGAAGAGTGGTACCTCACATTGTATGAAAATTGACATGTACTAGAAGATATTTAAAAGATGTTCTTCAGGAGAAGAAAAATGACATAGGCAAGAATCTCAGTTATACATAAAAAGAAAACAAATGTCAAAGAGGTATAAATAAGGGTAAATTATTTTTATTCTTTTTTTAAAAAATATATTTTATTGATTTTTTACAGAGAGGAAGGGAGAATGAGAGGGATAGAAAGTTAGAAACATCGATGAGAGAGAAACATCAATTCAGCTGCTTCCTGCACACTCCCTACTGGGGATGTGTCCGCAACCAAGGTACATGCCCTTAACTGGAATCGAACCTGGGACCCTTCAGTCTTTCAGTCCACAGGCCGACGCTCTATCCACTGAGCCAAACCAGTCAGGGCATAATTTTTATTCTTAATTGATCTATAAAAATGCATTCAAGTGATTATAGTAGCAATGCATTGGGTAATTAGAGACTGTGAATAAATGAAATGAATAACAGCAAAGTCATAAGAAGTTTGAGAGAGTGAGAAATACTATTTTATAAATTACTTGCACTGAACTTGAAGTTGTACAGTGTTATTTGGATGTGGAATTAAATTGTTTGTAAACCAATTGCAATTGGTTTTATGGCAACCACTTAAATATTCTAAAAGAACTATAGTAGGTATGCTAATAGAGGACAGATAAATGGAATCATATAAAATGCTCAAATAATTTTTAAAGGTAGAAATAAAAGGGAGGGATGAAAATGAATGAGTACAACAAATAAAAATAATTACAATCCTAGAAAATATGTATATAACTATATCAATATTACTTTACATGTAAATGGTCTAATTAAAAGTCAAAAATTATCAAAATATATTTTATTGATTTTAGAGAGGAAGGGAGAGACAGAGAAAGAGAGAGAGAGAGAGAGAGAGAGAGAGAGAGAGAGAGAGAGAGAGAGAGAGAGAACCATCAATGATTAGAGAGAATCATTGACTGGCTGCCTCCTGAATGGCCCCCACTGGGGACTGAGCTTGCAACCTGAGCATGTGCCCTGACTGAGAATCGAACCGTGACCTTCTGGTTCATAGGTCAATGCTCAACCACTGAGTCACTCCCTCTGGGCATAATATATTTATTTTAAAAAATATCTATCTGTATGTTTTTATAAGAAACACACTTTAAATATAAGCACTCATGTAAGTTAAAAGTAAACAAGTAAAGAATGATATATCATTCTAACACTAATCAAAAGAAATCTGGACTATCTATATTAATTTTAGACAAAGCAAATTTCAGTACAAAAAAATTATCCTGGATAAAGATTACTGCTACATAATAATAAAAGAGTCAATCTTCAATAAGACATAACAATCCTTAATGTGTATATACTTAACAACAGAGAATCAAAAGACATGACTGAAAAGAAATAGAGCAAAAGGAGAACTAGACAAATCCACTCTTATAGTTGGAGATATCAACACCTTTTTTTTTAGTAACTGATAGATCTCACAGGCAGAAAATCAATAAGGACACTGTTAATATGAGCAGCACTATCAATCAACTTGATCTAATTGACATTTATAGAATATACCACCCAGAAATAGTAGAATACACATTTTTATCAAGTCCACATGAACATCATTAAGATAGACCACATCTAGGCCATGAAATACACCTTATTAAATTAGAAATATAAAAATCATACAATGTAGTTTCTTAAATGACAATAGAATTAAATTATAAGTCAATAACAAGAAAATACTCCACATATATGGACATTAAATAAACATACTTCTAAATAACATATGTGTTAGAAAAAATTTTTAGAGAAATATAAAATATTTTGAACTAAATAAAAATGAAAATACAACTTATTAAAATTTGTGGAACACAGTAAAAGCAATGTTTAAAGGGAAATTTATAGCATTAAATGCATATATCTGAAAAGAAGAATGATCTATATTCAATAATGTAAACTTATACCTTAGGAAACTGGAGAAAGAAAAAAAATTAGCCTAAGGCAAGCAGAAGAAAATAAAAAATAAAACAGAAAGCATTAAAATATTAAAAGAAAACATCAGATAAAACCAAATACATCTCAAATCAAATTCTTTGGAAAGAATTGTAAACCAATTGCAATTGGTTTTATGGCAATCACCTAAATATTCTAAAAATAGACAACATTATAGTAATTCCTTCCAAGCATTTTAATGAAAATAACAGCCATCTATCCACTTAAAATAGTCCAGAAAAATAATTTAAAAAAACACACAACATAAATAGAATTTCCCAAATCACTTTATGGGCAATTAAATTTTTTTTTTCAATTTTAGTGATTACTTCATTATAAGAATGGGAATTTTCAAGCCATTGTCTTCCATAAACATAATATAAAACCTGAAAAAATATAAGCAAATACAATTTAAATGTATATTAAAAATATTATAATACAACAAAGTTGGATTTGTTCCAAAAAGCAAGATTGTTTTACTATTCTAAAATTAAAGTCATTCAATACATTAACTGAATAAAGTGGAAAAATAATATAATTATTTTAATAGGTGCAAAAAAAAACCATTTGAGATAATTAAGCAACCTGATTAAAATATCTCAGCAAACTGTAATTAAAAGAAAACTTATATGATACAGGATATTTCTAAAATGATGTCTATAACAAAGCTCATATTAATGCTGTGGTATTAAAAGCTTTCTCCTTGAAGACGGGAAATGAGATAAGATGTACAATATCACCAGTGTTATTCATAATCATATTGAAGTCACTTCAAGTACAATAAAAGAAAAAACAAAACAAAAGAAAACAAGAAAGGAAATAAGAAAGAAGGAAAAAAAAATTTTCAAGAGTGGGAAATGAAGAAACAAAAACACATCCACAGTTTATATGATAATACATTACAAATCTAAAAGTATATACAGCTAAGTTATTAAAATCAATGAGACTTTAGCAACATCTGCACAAAGGGACACTATAAAAAACTCACAGGAATTTATATGCACCACCAATTAGAAATAAAACTAAAAACTGACTTTTCAAATAGCAGCAAAAATTATAATTGCTAGGAAATATGACAAAATATATAAATGTTCTATGCACACACGTCAATAAAATATTGTGAGAAATACTAAAACATCTACAAAACTAAGATGTTATGCCAGATTTTTGTATTGGATGACTTGGTATTTATATATTTCGATTTTCTGAAAAGGATTTATCTATTAAATGGAATTCTTGTACAAATTCCAACAGGTACTATGCTTTTGTAAATGTGGACAATCGGGTTTTAATATTAATGGGAATGTAAAAAGCCAAAATGATTTTGAAGAAGAGCAACATTTGAAGAATTACATTGCTGTATTAATGAAGGGAGTGAGGTATTGGCACATAGGTAGGCAATTAAACCACAGGAGCAAAATAGGAAGTCCAGAAATAGATTCTCATCTATACCAACATTTGACTCAGGGCATATATGACACAGTGCTTTGGAGAAAGGATGGGCTTTTCAATAAATAATTCTGAGTTAATTGAATATTATGATGAAAAAATGGTTCTTGACACAAACTTCACATCACACATAAAAATCATGCTCAGGTGCACTGTAGATTTAAATTTATATGGGAGAACAGATAGTTTCTGCACAATAACATAGAAGAATTCCTCCATAATGCATTAGCAGCTGGGTTTCTTCAACAGAACAAAAAATCCACTAACCATTGGGAAAATTATTGATAGGTTGTATTATAATAAAACTTTATTGATTGCATAAATTATTTCTAATATGACATAATAATAAAATAAAATATTAAAATTAAAAAATTGTTCATCTCCCTACTCATTCAAATAAAGGGAGAAAATATTTGCAATACATATAATTGATAAATAATTATATACAGAATTTTTTTAAGCCTTACAAAGAAACAGCAATCCTAAATGACTCACTAGATCAGATGAACTGAATTGAAATCTTCAGAACATTTCACCCCAAAGCCACGGAATATACGTTCTTCTCAAGTACACATGGGACATTTTCAAAAATAGACCACATATTGGATCACAAGCAGTCTCCCCAAATTCAAGAAGATTGAAATCATATCAAGCATCTTCTCAGATCACAATGGCATAATATTAGAAATAAACTACAATGAAAATAATCCAAAATAATAGCATGCTATTAAATACTGGTTGGGTTACCAAAGAGATCAAAGAGCAATTAAAAACATCCTGGAAACTAATGACAATGAAAACAGAAAATCCAAAATCTATGGGACACAATGAAAGCAGTCCTGAGAGGGAAGTTTATAGCTCTACAGGCCTACCTAAAAAGGCAAGAAAGAATGGTAGTAAATCATCTAACTCTACAACTCAAAGAATTAGAAAGAGAGCAACAAGAAAAGCCCAAAGTGAGCAGAAGGAAGGAGATAATAAAGATCAGAGCAGAAATAAATGACTTAGAGACCAAAAAAAAAAAACAATACAAAAGATCAATGAAACCAAGATCTGGTTCTTTGAAAGGATAAACAAGATTGATGAACCTTTAGCCAGGCTCACCAAGAAACAAAGAGAGAGGACTCAAATAAACAAAATCAGAAATGAAAGAGGCAAAATAACAACAGACCCCATAGAAATACAAATGATTGTTAAACAATACTATGGACAACTCTATTCCAACAAACTAGACAACATGGAGGAAATGGACATATTCCTAGAAAAATACAACATTCCAAAACTCAATCAGGAAGAATCTAAAAATCTCAATAGGCTGATAACTATGGAGGAAATTGAAGCAGTCATCAAAAAGCTTCCAGCACCCTAAAACTGGTTTGGCTCAGTGGATAGAGCGTCGGCCTGCAGACTCAAGGGTCCTGGGTTCAATTCCAGTCAAGGGCATGTACCTTGGTTGCAGGCACATCCCCAGTAGGGGTTGTACGTGAGGCAGCTGATCGATGTTTCTCTTTCATCGATGTTTCTGGCTCTCTATCCCTCTCCTTTTCTCTCTGTAAAAAATCAATAAAATATATTAAAAAAAAAAAGAAGCTTCCAGCAAACAAAAGCCTGGGGCCAGACATCTTCACAGAGGAGTTTTACCAAACATTTAAGGAAGAACTAAAACCTATCCTCCTCAGACTACTACAAAAAAATTCAAGAGGAAGGAACACTTCCAAGCTCATTCTATGAAGCCAGCATCACCCTAATACCAAAACCAGGTAAAGACAACACAATGAAAGAGAATTACAGGCCAATATCCCTCATGAACATACATGCCAAAATCCTCAACAAAATTCTAGCAAATCGGATCCAGCAGTACATCAGAAAGATTATACCCCATGTCCAAGTGGGATTTATCCTGGGGATGCAGGATGGTGCAATATCCACAAATCAATAAACATGATATATCACATAAACAAATTGAGAGATAAAAACCACATAGTCGTATCAATTGATGCAGAAAAAGCATTTGACAAAATCCAACACCCTTTCTTGAAAAAACTCTCAGCAAGGTGGGAATAGAACAGTGATGGCGAACCTTTTGAGCTCGGCGTGTCAGCATTTTGAAAAACCCTAACTTAACTCTGGTGCCATGTCACATATAGAAATTTTTTGATATTTGCAACCATAGTAAAACAAAGATTTATATTTTTTATATTTATTTTATATATTTAAATGTCATTTAACAAAGAAAAATCAACCAAAAAAATGAGTTCGCATGTCACCTCTGACATGCCTGTCATAGGTTCGCCATTACTGGAATAGAAGAATCATACCTCAACATAATATAAGCCATATATGACAGACCCACAGCCAACATCATACTCAATGGGAAAAAACTAAAAGCATTTCCCCTAAGAACAGAAACAAGACAGGGATGCCCACTCTCACCACTCCTATTCGACATAGTACTGGAAGTACTATCCATTGCAATTAGACAAGAAGAAGATATAAAAGGCATTTAAATTGTAAAAGAAGAAGTAAAACTGTCCTTATTCCCAGATGATATGATACTGTACAGAGAAAACCCTAAAGACTCCATCAAAAAATTATTAGACTTAATAAATGAATTCGGCAATATAGTAGGATACAAAATTAACACCAAGAAATCTATGGCATTGCTATACACCAATAGTGAACTTATAGAAAAAGAGACTAAAAAATCAATCCCATTTACCATTGTACCAAAAAAATTAAGGTACCTAGGAATAAACTTAACTAAGGAGGTAAAAGGCCTATACTCAAAAAACTACAGGACACTGAAAAAAGAGATAGAGAAAGACATAAACAGATGGAAGAACATACCGTGTTCATGGATTGGTAGAATAAACATAATTAAAATGTCCATACTACCTAAAGCAATCTTTAGATTCAAATGCACTCCCCATTAAAATACCAATGGTATATTTCACAGACCCAGAATGAACTTTCCAAAAATTCACCTGGAATTAAAAAAGGCCCCAAATAGCTGCAGCAATCCTGAGAAAGAAGAACAAAGTAGGTGGGATCTCAATACCAGATATCAAGCTGTATTACAAAGTCACTGTTCTCAAAACAGCCTGGTACTGGCACAAGAACAGACATATAGATCAATTGTATAGAGTAGAGAACCCAGAAATCAACCCAAACCACAATGCTCAATTAATATTTGACAAAGGAGGTATGAACGTACAAATTAATTTTTTTAAAAAACAGTCAATACAATTTTTTTTGAAGGTAAGACTTGAAGACTCATCTTGCTAAATGATAAATTGAAATGGCTGTTAAATACACGAGTCACCAGGAAAATGCAATTTGAAACTACAATATGTTGATAATGTTCTGTTTGTCGATGTGGGTGGTAATTACAAACATGTTAGTTTTGTGAAAATTCATCAAACTGTACATGTATAACTTGTTTACTTTTATAGGAATATCATTTTTTAATAGAAATATTTACTTATACAAAGTGAAAGTGAGTGTGGTAATTAGGAGAATTAGGCTGGTAGAGGTGGAAGAAGAAGCTGATTGTTACTTATTCTCACATTTTACACACTATTTCCTTCACTCATTTTTTCTCTTTAACACACGATTTATAGTGGAATGTTTCAGTAAAGTGTCAGATATGGCATTAGGGTTGGTGATAGAAAAAGCAGGAGACAGTATACTTTCACTCTTCACCCACTGCCTCTTTCAATTCTATGTTCCTTCTCCATAATTAATGAAGGATTGCAAGTGGGAACTTAAAGTGGGAAGACCGAATTTTTCTTTTTTTCTATCCAACCTGGGTCAATTATTCTTGCTGGTAGATGAACACTGGAAAGGGTGAGAGGCAGAGTTTTGATGTGGGGAGTTACATTCAGTTACGGGATTCACGGTCATGACAGGAAGGAATCAGAAAATACCTGGTAGTCGCCCTGACCGGTTTGGCTCAGTGGATAGAGAGTCGGCCTGCAGACTCAAGGGTCCCAGGTTCGATTCCGGTCAAGGGCATGTACCTTAGTTGCGGACACATACCCAGTAGGGGGTGTGCAGGAGGCAGCTGATCGATGTTTCTCTCTCATCGATGTTTCTAATTCTCTATCCCTCTCCCTTCCTCTCTGTAAAAAAAAATCAATAAAAAAAATATTTTTTTAAAAAAAGAAAATACCTGGTAGTGACAATGGGCAATAAAATATAATAATAATCAAATGTGAACACAGCTGGAAGCAGGGTTCTCCACAGTGAAGATCGCAGGCATTGGAGACAGACTTGTGTTTGAATCCTGTGTCACCCACTTACTAACTGTGACTTTGGGCAATTTTTTTTTTTCCAATTATCAATGCCTATGTCATAAGATTGCTGTGTTGATTAAATAAAAATTATTCACTTAAAATGTTTAATGGTGCCTGCTGCAGAATAGGCACTCAGTACATTAACTAGGATGCCGATGATGGTGGTGTAGTGTTTCAGAAACCTGTATTGATAGTTTTTCCATTTTAAGACCCACGTTAGCTTAGCCCTAAGGCCAACAATATTTTGTTGGTTAAAGAGAATTCTCAATTCCATCTAATAGAAGTCTCTTCCATAGGCTTGTCTATTCATTAGGTTCATAAAATATGACCTGTTCCAGGTAACCAGTAAAAAGACACTTTCACTGAAAGTAATTAACATTTAATCCTTTACCACATCGGAGGCTTTATCAAAAGCCGACCCCCTGTATTTTGACATGATTGCATATGATGTAGTATTTCTTCTACTAATTTTAGGTAACTAAATACTGTATTGAACAACTATTATCTACCAGGCACTGTATTAAGCCCTGATAATTCAGAATTAAAAGATTAAGTTGGGTCCTGGCCAGGTAACTGAGTGGGTTAGAGAGTCATTCTGATATGCCAAAATTGCAAGTTCAATCTATGGTCAGGGCACATACAAGAATCAACCAATTAATGAATAAATAAGTGGAACAACAAGTTAATATTTCTCTCTCCTTTCCTCTCTCTAAAAATCAATAAGAAAATAATAAAAAATTGGTGTGCTGTGCCAGCATGGCCAAGGGTGAACCTGAGGAGGGGCAGTGAAGGATTGAAGAAAAGACAGACAAGAGAATACAGCTGGAGCTCAGTGGATCTCCCGTGCCTGGATGAGGACACAAAAGACCCAGCCTGCAAGTCGATGTTTTATTTTATAGTCTGATTAAAACAAGGGTAGATTAATATGTATACAAATGTTCTCATTTTGGCAACACTTGCTGCTTCTCCCACAGCCCATTAGCTACTTAGGAAGGAATTAGGGAGGGCTACAAGGTCAGGCTTAATTATGCTAGGAGAGCTCTGCCCTCTAGGCTGAGACTTGTTTGTGGCCCTGCCACAGGTCAGCCCAAGGCTTGACCCTAGAGCCGCTCCCTACAAGTTGGTGTTCTCTGGTATAACAGATAAGCTAAGAGATGAATGCAACATTGGGTGATTATGTCTTATGATAGACAAAAGCCTAGGAATTTATGGAGGCACCAGAAAGAATCTGGACAGAGGAAAGATAAGGAAAAATGCCTGGAGAAGGTGATAGTCAAGCTGAGCTTTAACAGATAAGTAGGAATTAGCCACGGTAGAGCAGGTAAAGTGGTATAGAGAATGTGCTGTATTTCGGGAAATGCAAGTGTTTTCACAAGGCCACCTACTTTTATTTTGATTGACTGATGCTTAGATATTTTTTAATTTAATATTTTACTTCCAAAGTCTGATGTTCCATTTGTAGAATTAAAAGTGCATATGCTCTTATTGACTCATTGTCAATAAAAAAGAACTGATAGCACATACATGATTTATTAGACTGACTAAATTCCATTGTGAACAGGAAGTGGGATGTTTTTTAAGCCTGATTTTTGCATTTTGCCTGGTAACCACGATCAAAATCAGCTGAGATATCCTGGAGGCTCAGGAAGACATATTTATATTGCACTTTAGGAAATGCAGCAATTAGCTCAGCCAAAGTGATATCATATAAAACTTTTAAATCTGTCCTCCAGAAAAATGATATGGTTGGGAGAGAGGATCAAGAAGCAGACCTAGGGACAAATTATTTCTGCCATTATCTTGTTCTGCAACGCTGTATTTTATGCATTTTCATTAAGACTGAAAAAGCAACTTTATTCTGGGAAAGTTTGAATGATTTTAGGTACAAAAACCATAGACTACAGCCTATTTTATCATATACATTCAAGGTTTATGTGAAACCCAACCAGAAAATAATAACTGTCAGTCTATTTAAACAGCTGAAGTGATTCTTGCCTTTATTCAAATCTGAGCACCTGAATCTTAACTACAATTGTTAGTGAGTTGACCCAATTTAAATAACTCTCTTTATAAAGATTTACTTCTAGACCTTTTCCAGGATTTATAAAAATAATCCCAATAATCACATGAAAATGAATAATTTCACAACACTAAATACAAACTACAAAAACTATGTCTAATTTATTAGGAGTGATAGATTTTCAAAAACTCTGGCTAGATTTTCTAAAACAACAAATAATATGCAGAGTGACTCTGGTGTTAACTTCTAGGCCATCCACATTAAGGAAACAATATCTCAAAACATGTGTAGTCTGAATGTTCACATTCTAAATTGATATGTGTGTGCCATACCCATCTTTACTGATGGTGCCAAATTTTATTCTCCCTACAGAAAGTACTCTTCAGATTTTACCAACATTATTTCTATAGTCCTACGCCTAATTCACATAATGCTGAGATATAAAGTGTACTTTATTTCAATATGCTCTGCAAAATGACAAGCATAATGCTTATTTCCTGGGATGACATCTCTTGTGCATTTTTCTACTCTGTGCTATGGTGTCGTGTATGAGTTCACATGAGCACCAGAATTTTTGGCAGAGAGACCATACCAGATTGGAAATATAGCACCTAAAAGTAGCTTCTCACTGTGATGCTTCTCATGAAATTATCAAAGGTAGTCTTTTACTACCATCTTTTCTCATTCCAGACCCTACATGCAATAGTTCAAGATTTTAATGTTTAAACTTGTGTGCCCACTAGAAGCAGAAGTCACTATGCCTGTATGAACTTTGCATTTACTAATTAAAGATAAAGTAGTTAAATACCATATCTCACAAGAAAGTTACCTAAATAATTTGCAATTAGCAACATAGCTCAAATTAAAGAAACAAAGTAGGTAAGTTATAAATCAAAGAGGCTGTTTTGGATAGTTTACTTCAGCAACTTTGACAAAGATGAATGTACTTGAAATGTGTTTTAAGAATTTTTATACTTTCATATTCCACTAGAGGCCAGGTGCATGAAATTCGTGAGGGGGAGACGGGGTGTCCCTCAGCCCAGCCTACACTCTCTCCAATCTGGGACCCCTCAAGGGATGTCCGACTGCCCATTTAGGCCCTTCCCACCGGACTTCCCTCTCACAATCTAGGATTGCTGACTCCCAACTGCTGGCCTGCCTGCCTGATTGCCCCTAACCACTCCCCTGCCAGCCTGATCAATGCCTAACTTCCCTCCCCTGCCGGCCATCTTGTGGTGGCCATCTTTGACCACATGGGGCGGCCATTTTGTGTGTTGGAGTGATGGTTAATTTGCATATTACCTCTTTATTAGATAGGATTAGGGACCCGGTGCACGAAATTCGTGCACTGGGCGGGGAGATCCCTCAGCCCAGCCTGCCCCCTCTCACATATTGGGAGCCCTCAGGGGATGTCCTAGTGACAGCTTAGGCCCACTCCCTGCTCCCCTTGGGGAGCGGGCCTAAGCCGCAGTCTGGCCTCCCTTTGTGGGAGGTGACCCGGCTGATCAGGGGAAGGCACCAGCCCCATCACCCGCTGCTGCAGCCACTGCCAGTCACTACAGCCACCAAGGTGTTTTCATTGTTTTCATCAACGGGGACTCCAGTCCCTTCACCATGAAAAAATGACAACTTTCTTTAGGCATTTTCAAGATGTGTCTTTCATAGGATATGACATTTCTTTATTATATTTTTTATCCTCACCTGAGGATATGTTTCCATTGATTTTTAGAGAATGTGGAAGAGAAAGGGAAAGACAGAGAGAAACATCAAAGTGAGAGGAACACTTTGATTGGTTGCCTCCTGCAGGAGCCCTGACCTGGGCCCCGGCCAGGGAGGAGCCTGCAACCTAGGTACATGCTCTTAGTCAGAATTGAACCCAGACCCAGCAGTGGGCAGGCGTAGTCATTATCCACTGAGCAATACCAGCTAGGACAGGATATGACATTTCTTAGCCCTGCAGCAGCGGACCTTCGTTTCTTTTGCCAGGAGTGTGGTGAAAAACCCTAGATCACCTTTTTGGATTCTTATTACCCGAGTTACTAAGAATATTACCAGTGGCATACAGGGAGATTAGCCAATGAGCAGTCAGAAAAGGTGTTCTCTGTAGTTCACACCAATCACCAGCTCCGCACCCCCACCCAGGCCTGATGCCTCGGGCAGAGACATCAACCTCCATCACCCTCCGATTGCTGGCCCCTTGCCCAGGCCTGACACCTCTGGCCCAGGCATCAGGTCTGGGCAGGGGACCCCCATTTCCCCTCGATCACTGGCTCCTCCCCCCGCCCAGGCCTGATGCCTCTGGCCGAGGCTTTAGGCTTGGTCAGAGGCCCTCCCGCAACTCTTATGGCCGGCTCCGCCCCTGACCAGGAGGCCCCTGGCTCAGATCCTTCCTACGCTGCTCAGGACCCACACGGGGCCTACCTCAGAGTGACCTGGGTACAGATGATGTTCCCGGGACCCAGGCCACTGGGTGCCCATTTATGCAAATTAACCGCCATCTTTGTTGGGTTAATTTGCATACTCATCTGATTGGCTGGTGAGCATAGTGGAGTGACACTAATTTGCATGTTTCTCTTTTATTAGTGTAGACTAGAGGCCCGGTGCACAAAAATTTGTGCAGGGGGGGGTCCCTCAGACTGGCCTGTGCCCTCTCGCAGTCTGGGACCTCTAGGGGGATGACCACTTGCTGGTTTAGGCCTGCTTCCCAGGGGATTGGGCCCAAGCTGGCAATCAGACATCCCTCTGGCAGCCTGGGAGCCCTCGGGGGATGTCCATTTGCCAGTGGAGAGCAGGCCTGAGCTGCAGTCTGACATCCTTAGCGCTGCTGAGGAGGTAGAAGAGGCTCCCACCACCACCGCTGTACTGGCAGCCATCAGCCTGGCTTGTGGCTGAGCAGAGCTCTCCCTGTGGGAGCTCACTGACCACCAGGGGGAAGCTCCTGCATTGAGCGTCTGACCCCTGGTGGTCAGTGTGTGTCATAGTGACCAGTCATTCCCAGTTTTTCTGCTGTTAGGGTCAGTTTGCATATTACCCTTTTACTATATAGGATAGAGGCCTGGTGCATGGGTGGGGGCCAGCTGGTTTGCCCTTCAGGGTGGGAGTCCCCCCTGGGGTGCCACTGGGGTGCCTGGCTATCCTGGGTGAGGGGCTGATGGCTGTTTTCAGGCTGGCCACACCACCTTTAGGGTGGGGGGTCCCCACTGGGGTGCCTGGCCAGTCTGGGTGAAGGGCTGAGGGCCGTTTTCAGGCTGGCCAAACCTCCCCAGCGACAGAAGCTCCCAGCCTCTCCTTTTTTTCTTTTTTTTCCTGGGATTTATTTACCTTCTATAATTGAAACTTTGTAGCCTGGAGTGGAGCTCAGAGCTGGCCAGGGCTTGGCTTCCTCCATCTCCAGGGAAAACCCAAGCCTCCAGCTCAGTGGCCATGGCCGGCTGAAAGCAGGTATCTGGTGTTTATTTACCTTCTATAATTGAAACTTTGTTGCTTTGAGTGTAGCTTAGAGCCGGCCATGGCAGGCAGGGAACCTTGGCTTCCTCCATCACTGGAGTGTGCAAGCTTCCTGCTCGTTCCAGCTCCATGGCTGCCAGCACCATCTTTGCTGGCAGTTAATTTGCATATCTTTCTGATTAGCCAATGGGAAGCATAGCAAAGATATGATCAATTACCACGTTTGTCTATTATTAGGTAAGATTACCAAAATCTGTGAACTTTCTTGTCCCAATCTACATTTGCACTGTCAAAATATCTTTCAAGCATGATCATACAACCTACTGAGGTCATATAGAGACTATGAACTTCTTATCAATTTGTGGACTGAGAAAGCTGTTTCCTTTGTTTTGTTTTAATATGAGAAGGAAGTCTTCAAAACCGTTAACCCTAGCAACAATAATTTGCATTATTTACTTTTATGACTTTTATCGGTAGATCCAGCTGTATTTCTAGTTAGCTCTTTGTTTCTCTCTCTTTTTTAAATCCTCACCCAAGGACATGCTTAGAGAAAGGACAGGAGAAACAGAGAGAGAGAGAGAAAGAGAGAGAGGAACATCCACCTGAAAGAGAAACATCCATCAGGTGCCTTCTATTTGTGCACCAATTGGGGTCAAATCCACAACCCAGGCATGTGCTCTGACTGGCAATGGAACTTGCCACTTTTCTGTGCACAGGATGATGCTCAACCAACTGAGCCACTCCAGCCTGGCTCTTTATTTTTCTGATTTACTGTCACCTTCCTGATCCTTTCTGTAATATTTTATCCAGATTTTTAAGAATTATCTTACCTCTCTGTGCTTCTGGGGACTTCTAAATTCTTCTAAGGACTTCTATGCAATTGTATAGTCTCAAAACCAATTGTTAAAAGAAAATGGAATTAACATTTCTATCTCTAGACAGGCACTTTAAAGTTTTACACAATGATAGCAGTTATCTACATACCCAAATTATGAGATTCATCATGTTAAGACCCTCTGAAAAATGCACACATGTGTATTAATAATTATATGTTTTCTATTGTTCTATGATTTTATTTTTTGGGAAGATACATATTTCATATTTCTTGAAATCCCATTCACATGGGCATAATCTAGATTAAATGATGGAGTAGATATAAATCTAGGTGGCTGCTCTTTTGTTCCAGAGTAAAAGGTTTCTTTCACATCTCTTCAGCCAGGAGCAAGAGCTATTCCATGAAAACCGATCCATGGCCATCCTCCCCTCAGAACACGAAATGCTACGGTGGGTGCTGGGAACGAGACACATCTATATTTTGCTTTCAAGTCACAAACTTTGACATTTTATAGCTATAGAGGCAATCAGCACAACCGAGCAGAACCTTAGGAAGGCTGGCAGGAAGCCTTTAAAAAATCACTTTCTGGTCTCTATTAAATTCTGTGAGAATACTGACGAAGAAATAGGAAGAAACTTAACTCTCTTTTCTCAAGAGCTGTCTCATGAGAAAAGGTGAAACTTGGAGTATTCTAAACATCCTCATATTCTGGTCAAACAATGAATAAATCACTCTTCTGGTACTATAATTCTCACCTTGGGCTTTTTACCTCTTTTTGTGTGTGTGATAAGACAGTATTCTAATTGTATTTTATTTCTTTTTTAATTTTTAAATTAGAATTGGAATTCAATGTTATTTTATATTTGTTTCAGGTGTACAGGATAGTGGTAAGACAACTACATCATTTAGGAAGTGAACCCCCAGATAATAATTCTAGTACACACCTGGCACCACAATATTATTGACTATAATCCTTAAGTTAGACTTTACCTATCCATGACTATTTTGTAGCGTTTTAATCCTTTCAACTTTACACCCAGATCCCCAATCAGCCCTCCCACCTGGCAGCCCTCAGTTTGTATTGTGTCTGAGTTTGTTTTGTTTGTTCATTTAAGTTGCTTTTTATATTCCACATATAAGTGAAATCATATGGTATTTGTCTTTGGCTGATTTATTTTACTTGACCTAATGCTCTCTAGGCCCTTCCATGTTGTAGCAAATGGTAAGACTTTATTCTTTCTATGGCTGAGTAACATTTTAATTATATGTATGTAAAATACATCCATTTGTCTATCAATGGACACTTAGGTTTCTTCCCTATCTTGGCTATTATAAATAACTAGAGGCTCAGTGCACAAAATTCATGCATGGGTGAGGTCCCTAGACCTGGCTGGCAATTGAAGGGCGAGTGTTTGGCATGGAAGTGCTGGTCCCAGCTGACCTCTGAGCCCTGGGCAGAACCTGGGTCCCTGGGCCCCCATACCTGCCCCCCCCACCTGAGTCATTGGGCCCCTGCCCGGGTCCCTCAGCATCTGGGGGCTGGGCAGCAGTCCCGCCCCCACTGCCACTGCTGTTTGCCATCAGTGGGACAATCTGCAGGGCAATTGGGCCCCACTCACACCCAATTTGGCCTAACACCGCCTGCTCACCTGCTCCACCATCCCGCCATGGTCTTGCTCTCGCCAGGGCCCATTGGGGCTGGTAGCGCCTCCACTGCCACCCGCTACCAGTGCTGCATCACCAACCCTTGCATGTTACATGCTTCCCCCAGTGGTCAGCGCACAACATAGCAAGCGGTCAAACTCCCAGTTGAACTCCCAGTAGAGGGGACAATTTACATATTAAGCTTTTATTACATAGGATGCTGCAGTGAACATAGGGGCCCATGCATCTTTTTGAATGAGTGTTTTGAGTTTCTTCGAAAACATACCCAGAAATGGAATTGCTGAGTCACAAGGCATCCATTTTTAATTTTTGGAGTAACCTCCATTCTGCTTTCCACAGTGACTGCACCAATCTACATGCTCACCAACAGTGCACTAGGGTTCCCTTTTCTCCACATCCTCACCAACACTTGTTATTTATTGATTTATTGATGATAGCCATTCTAACAGGTATGAGGTGATATCTCATTGTGTTTTTAATTTACATTTCTATAATGATTAGTTTTAATTCTTAAGAGCATCTTATTAACAGCACACTTTCTTTATTTTCCTGTTATTTTAATTTTCTGTGACTAATCTTTCTTATTTCAACTCCAACAAGTTGATAGAACAAACCGGCAAAAATCTTGGAGTAAATGCCTGCAGCGAGGGCTTCTTTACTTCAGGGGTCAAGTCTGTCTGACCAACTGTGGAATGACTGATTGCCAGACCTGCTTTTCATCCCAACCCCAGTACGTGGTCTTTCTAGCCCTGCACACAGGCATGTGGAAACCCTAGGCTGCTTGTTCAAACTGTGTCCACACCTATGGTGGCAGCTACTCCTTAGGCCAGGCAGTATGATGCATTCTAGATGAGGTCTTAATTAAGTAAAGTGGTTCTATGGGAACTGGAAGCTGGTTTGAGCATGGAATTCCAAGGTCTTGTGATGAAATGTGATCAAGAAAGCAGTGAATGGGCTCTGGGTGATCACATCCCCTAGGCCTTGTGGACTTCTGACCTCATATAAGGGGTGAGGTTAGCAGAGAGCCAGGGTGGTGCCCTAGGAGTGAAGGGCTCAGAGCTGGGCCTCAGTGTTCTAGGTCAAAGGTGTTACTGTGGAGCAGTTGACTGGATACATGTGATACTTATCATTGATATTGTAAATAGGATTATTCCCAGCTATGAAGGGTACAACACTGGGCAGCCCATATTTTAATAGTGGAATCAAAGAAGAAAATGGTTCTTTCAAGCCAATGAAAATGCTTTGAGAATTCTAAATTAGAATCCGCACATTCTTTGAATTTTCTACAGGTTCCTATTAGGTCTCAAAATACTATACTAGGGGATATAACAATGAATGAAAAGGACAAAGTTCCTGTCCTCATACAGTTTACATTCTAGTGGCAGAGACAAACACCTAAAAATATTTTTAAAGTAATCAGGTGTATAACAAGTAATTAGAAATATTGGTAATTTTGATTCATGAAAGGATCAGTGGAAGATGAGCATTTCGGGAAGAGACAAGTAGGTGCAAACTTTCTGCAGTGGAAAATTGCTTTTTTTCATGTAACAGTAAGAGCTGAGCTTGAAGGCTAGAGTATTCAATAATTTGTAAACCATGGCAAGGATTTGGACTTCATTTCAGGATAAGTAAGAAGTTGTTAAAGAGTTTTAAATAGAAAAGTTTCAAGATGTGATTCATGTTTTTTGAAAGATCACTTTGGCTGCTATGTGGAGAGAGACAAGGGAGGGAGCAGGAAGACTAAAGGCTACACTATGACCCATGAGGAATGAGAGTCAAGAATGTCATCGCTGAAACTAGAGCACATTTTATTCAAGAGTCTAACTGACTAAGACAGCATAGCATGTTTTTGGATGTTACCATCTGAATGTTAGATTTTCAAAACCCCTATGAGACTCAAACACAGAAGGCAGACTGATGGTTGCTGGTTGGGGGGTGGGAGGGCGGTGAGGTGGAGGGAGGGTTGAGAAACTGGGAGAAAGAGGTAAAGGGATTAAGAAAGACACATTGGTAGTTACAAAATAGTCTTGGGGCTGTAAAGTACAACATAGAAAATATAGTCATTAATCCTATATAATAAAAGCGGAATATGCAAATCGACCAAACTGTGGAATGACTGATCACTATGACATGCACTGACCACCAGGAGGCAGACGTTCAACATAGGAGCTGCCCCCTGGTGGTCAGTGCCCTCCCACAGGGGGAGTGCTGCTCAGCCAGATGCCAGGCTCATGGCTGACGAGCTCAATGGCAGTGGCAGGAGCTTCTACTGCCTCCGCTGCAGGAGGCTGGTAAGGAGCGAGGGGTCCCAGACTGTGAGAGCCCCAGACTGTGAAGGAGATGTCTGCCTACTGGTGTAAGTCCGATCCCAGGCTGGGAGAGGGCGCAGGCCGGGCTGAGGGACCCCCTACCCTTCCTCAGTGCACAAATCTTGTGCACTGAGCCTCTAGTATTGTAATAACTATGTATGGTGTCAGTTGGGTACTGGAAATATTGGAAAGAACACTTCGTTAAGTATAAGATTGTGTAACCACTATGCTGTACCCCTGAAACAATACAAATAAAAATAATAATTACAAAAATAAAAATCCCTCTGAGGATTTTGGAATTGTTTATACATGTTTGTGCAGGTAAAAGGTGGATGTGAGAGAAAAGGCCAGAGCAATCCAGCCTTCCTTTTCAGCCTCTGCAAATATAGCTTGTCACCTGTATAAGTGATGGGATTAGATGGGTAGGAAAAAGTGAGTTCAGTGGATTTAAACCAACTGAGCTTTTTTTTTTTTTAGTTTATTGTTGAAAGTATTACATATGTCCCCATTTTCCCCCTATTGACCTCTTCTACCCTGCTCCACCCCACTCCAGGCCTTCACCATCCTATTGTCTGTGTCCAGGGGTTATGCATGTACGCATACAAGTTCTTTGGCTGATTCCTTCCCACCCACACTCTCCCACCTTCACTCTGAGGTTTGAATGTCTGTCCCATGCTTACATGACTCAGGATCTATTCTGTTCATTAGTTGATTTTGTTCATTAGATTCCATGTATGAGTGAGATCATGTGACATTTACCTTTCTCTGACTGGCTTATTTCGCTTAGCATTATACTCTCCAGGTCTACATCGAGCTTTTATGTAAAGAATTACAAGGATCCCACTTTCAATTGCCCTGAGATGGCTGCTCTGGGACACAGATTTTAGCCAAATAAAGACAAAGCAGGATGGAGAGAACAGTACACTAAGTCAAATATGCGAGCTGCTTCAGGCCTCCCAAGTTATGCATCATGATGGGAACATGTGTCTCTAGGTGGCTCTGTACATCCCCTCACTGATCTTCAACCTCCTTACTCTTCTACTCTCCAACACCTATTCTCCTGCCATCTCTTTTGCCCACCTTCCTACTATTCTCTCTGAGTGTATGCTGTTGCCTTTCCTAGCTTGGTCCAGCCTGCATCACTGCTGTGATCCCCACTCTGGCCTTCTCTTTTACCTTTGCTTTAGTTTCAATACAGACACTTCTATTACATTGGGTGTTAATTCAATTAGAGGGAGTGAACAAAGCTAGGGGAACGGACTACAAGCTGCCTCATTTTACCTATCTAGTCTCTAGATAGCTTTCTCAACTCAAGAATGTTACATTTCAACCAAGTGTGCTGCTGCATGCACAAAAGTGTGATGCTACAGCAGCTGAGAGTGAAAAAATATACTATTTCCAGTCACTGAGAAAAATAATTATTAAGGTGTACACCATAACCACTATAGACAGCATTTTCTGCTGTCGGAGAGCAGCAGTAAATGATCTGGTGTCTGCTCTCAACTGGTATGCCCTGAGAACATGGCCTCATTAGTTCCAGGAGGCCCCATTAAAAGGGTGGCAGTGCCCTGCAACCTTGTTTTCTCACCCATTAACCACAGTGCCCTGACCACAAGGTGGCCTTGTTCACGTGGGATTACATGACACCACCACGACTCTCCCAAACATAGCTCACATAATATGATAAAAAACTGTGGCTTTGGCCAAACGAAGCTCAGCTGCTTCTATCTTAAGTGAAATTCCTTATCAGTAGGGAGTTATGATCTAGTTAGGGAACAAAAAATGTACTTGAAATAATCACTGAACAATTTCAGACAAAATAAAAATAAGATCTCTCTCTGTCCATAGACTTAGGCTATGAGTCCGATGCCTCCACTGAACTCTTATTCTGGCTAACTTCATCACATGTTGCTAATCAAGTTTAAACATTTCACTCCTTACGTCAAGTCCTCATTGTTTTCCTTTGAGGAAAGTCTAGAAAGATGCTGCTAGTAAAACCCTAAGACGGTTGTAGACAAGTAGCCCATTACTCATGGTGCTGCTCTTTCAAAACAACCTTGATTCACCATGGAAAAGTGAACATGGGGCAGTTGGCTTGGGGAACAAAACTTTGAAATGAGGTATAACCATTGCCAATAAGTCTATTCTGGAAATTCAAACAGTAATATAACTCCCTCACAAAGACAGATGCCATAAATACAGATGTACATAGAGTCACAATATGTATAGATAGAGACACAGTGCCTACTATGTGCAAAGCTCTGAATAGTGCTTTCCATCAGTGAATAGAAGAGACATACATCCGGCTCATTCTGTGAGGGGAAAAATCATTAAATAAACAATTCATTATTTAATTACTATTATGATACAAGCCTCAGTAAAGAAATATAGTTGCTTTGAATATATATATATATATATATATATATATATATATATATATCATGATGTTTTCATCTAGTCTCAGACCTGAATTAGCAGTCAGGATTTAGTTTCAGCACTAGCGCTTACTTGGAAGCATTCTGGCTTCCCTGCTAGGCAGTAGCTGACTCCTCTAGCCTACACACGGGCACAGAGGAGCTCTGCCAGTCTTCTGTAGGATTTTCACACTCCATCTTCTAAAATACTGTGTGAGACCAGTCACCAGAAAGAATGTGTCTCACATTATTAGTTTACCTGACTCAGCAGCACCAGCCCAAACCTCCCAAGTGACCCATCATGATGAGAATACTTGTCTCTGCATGGCTCTGCACGTCTTCTACAATCTGGCCTAATCTTCTCTACACCGCCTTAAACCTTGCTTGTGTCTTCTGGAACTCATAGTTTGTTATCAACTAATCCCTGTATCTTCAGCCTCTGCTCGGCATCCTCTTTACCTCTGTGCTTTCACTGAAACTTGAATCTCCCCACGGTCACAGCTTCCCCTGAAGCCTTCTCAAGTGTCAGAACTTTTCATTTCAATACCTTAGGTCTTTCTGGATATTCTTATTTATTGTTGGTTCCTGTATGCTCCCTGAAAAAATACATGCTTACTTATACACACACACATACACACACAATAAAAACACTACCTATCAGTTTATATCACAAGCTAATAGAATTTATACAATTAGTCTGTGCCAGGCACTGATCTGATTTAATCCTCACTACAGCGCCATGAGCCATTCGTGTGCCTGTTTTATAGATACAGCTGTGGTGCTAGTTGTCTACGGTCAAACAGCTAGAAAATATAGAGCCAGGATTGGAATACTGGCAAATGGGCTCCAGAGTCCATTCTCTTACTGTCCATGTCATATTGTCTCCCACCATTTGCGCCATTATCTTCAGTCTTCCCAGCCACTGCCTCTTGCCGGCAACCAATTCCAGCATGTCATAATTTCAAGAGTTTCATCGAAAGGTTGATGAGACTTGGGGACTCAACAGGGTTGAGTCACACATGTAGTCACCTGTTGGGAATGGCTAAAGGCATTTCCCCAAACCTGAATAGGAAACTGATTGTGGCTGCCAGACAGTTAAAGGGCATCTTAATCTACATGTTATTGTAGATTACTGGCCAAATGCCTGAACAGCCGTAGGCTAATTCCCCCATTCTGACAATGTTTCTGTATACCCTTTAAAGTGTATATCTCTGCCTTGCCTCAGGACAAGTTGTGTTAATAAAAAGCATGGGGTCCTGGGAATGAGAGAACCTAAGGCAGGGGTGGGCAACCTTTTTGTGAGTGGGTGCCAAAACCAGCAAAATCTCTGACTCAAAATTCTTCTGCTTGCCAACCCTAATGTTTTGAGAACATGTTACACCTACTTGATATCTCTTAAGGTGTACGTATGTGAAGAACCTTGAAGAAATAATAAGATTCGTACGAGCGACAAAAACACAGTATATGATGATGAAAAATACATTTATTTTTTAATGTATACATGTACACGGATAGTCTGACAGAAAACCTTATGACTCCGTTTGATATTATTCGTGGGACTTTTGCTGCTGCACCACTGATGACAGAGATTTTACATCAGGTTTATATTTCGTGACCTTCAGAGATATGCACGAGCTACTACTTTCATCCGTCAGGCTACTCCTATTATGAGACTTAAGAAAATTCATCACTGAGAACAAAGATTCACAAGTGTATGTGGATGAAAACATGGAGAGTAGCGCTGTTGCAAAGTTTTTTAAACAAAAAACATTTTCTGGAATGGCATTCCAAGTCCTCAATAGTTCGTTTTCGACACTTCTCTCTGGTACTCCTGTCTCTAATCGCTTTTTTTTCAATGTTTTCCAAGTAAACTCTAAGCTCAATAAATTTCTACTTCCAAATTGAGCTACTCTGAAATTCAATCAACTGCATTTCAAAGTCAGCCATGTCTATAGTCTTTAAGATAACTTGTTATGTAAATTTATTTATTTATCTATGATGCACCTACACTGAATTTATCTGAAAAATAAAAAAGTCGATATTAAGAAAAAAATTGTAAATGGGAGATTATAAGAGAGGGTTTTGCGTGCCAGCAAAAGTTACTGGCGTGCTATGTTTGACACGCGTGCCAGGGGTTGCCCTCCCCTGACCTAAGGCCTTAGACTTAAGATCTTAGATCTTAGCTCCTTTAGCTAAGCTCCTCTGACCCCCAATGCCTTTCAAAATTATATCTCGTCTCTGGACTCTTTATTACTCCCTGGACTCTTTAATCTACGCACAGCCTTCTCCAGATTCCTGAACCCTTCTTGATGCTGGAATAAGAACCCCGGCAGCCTCTCATTCAGTGAAGACTTTAATTCTTACATCACTGGTTCGTCCCTCTATTAATAGTCCTACCATGAGTCTTAGTGACTCCAATAGATATGAGAAGATCCCTTCAAAACCAAGGCCACATAGTTTCTTGATGCCAAGCCCTCTACCATCTACCTCTTTGAGCACCGCTAGATCTGTTGTTATCAATATTGCTCCATCTTCCAAATGATGGAAGTATCTAACATCCCACAATGTGATCACCACCTCTCGTCTTTCCACTTCAAACATCTAGGACCTCCACTCCTGCAATTTTTCTACCACATCACATCCTTACTTTCTCTTTATGTGCTTGGATTCCATTCATTATTATTGCAATTGCTCCTTTGTATATGCCATCTATTTCCTTACCCCTTTCTTTTGCAATCTTTCTTGCCTGACACAAATCTAATCTGGTTAAACCTAGTTCTTCACCTACACTCACAAGCCTGTGTAGTTGAAACTGAATTTTAAAATGTGGTCAGTTTTACTTCAAATTTATGGAGGCAAATGTCTTCTGCACTGCCTAGTAATTCTGTATTTTACTAATCAGCTCTCTTTTCCAGTTCCAAATAACTATTCCATTCACTCTCCTTCCTATTTAATCCTGCATAGGTGATCATTTTGCCTCTTGTACCCTGAGCAATAAAAAAATCTATAAAAAGGGAGCATCCTTATTTTACCACCTGCAAAGCTCCACGCTTCCTGTATCCCTGCACACATACTCTGCCTTCCTCCTTCTAAAAGGGATGGTAATATAAGCCACTTCCAACCACATTTTTTTTTCTGTTTCACAATATAATTAACTCTCGGTACCATTTAGAAATCCAACTATATTCTGAAAATTCAGACAAAGTAAAACCAAATGAACCTATATTTAATGTTTTAGTTTTTAAAATGTTTTCAGTTAAGCCACTGTTTTCCTCTTGGGATCTATGTCAGTAGTTTTATTCTCCCCAAAGTAATTGTGCACCCATCAACACGATTGATTGCAGAAATAAGTAATAGATGTAGCATCTTCACTTTCTTATTGGATTCCCATAATGAATTCTGCATTTCTCAGCACATGAAGCTTTTTAATTATTAACCATGTACATCATCCAAACCACATTTATAACATACAACATATAATATAGAGCAAACTACACCCTGGTGTCCAATGTGTCTGGTGACAATGCAAACCAGAGGAGGAAAGATTGAGCTGTTTTTCCAAGATAAAAAGATGAAAACAACATTTAAAAAGTAAAGGAACCTTGAGCAAATGTTTATGCACTCACTTTATGCATAGTTTGGTATGATCAAATAATTTATTATCCCATACAAAAGAAAGCATGAGTCAAGTTCTCCTAGAACTTGAATGTTCTTGAACTCTAGAATGAGGGTTTATGGAATTGTCCCCTCAGGAGTTTGACCCGGAGACCGGGAATTCAATCGCTCGCTATGACGTGGGCTGACCACCAGGGAGTGGTGGAGAATAAAGGAAGGCCCAGTTGGCCCTGATCACCGGCTAGGCCTAAGGACACTACCCGTGCATGAATTTTATGCATAGGACTCTAGTTCAAATATAACAAACACTTGCTAAAAAAAGTCAATCATATTATCCTGGTGAAAGTATTAGAGATGTAGATAGAACACCTTGGTTATTTAGGTTGGAAAAATTGGTATCAAGTTTCCCCTTTTCCCTTTCCACCTTTCATCTCAACAGGCTGGAGGAGTATGTTCTAGCAATGCAGAACATACTTTCTCTAGGAAGCTTACAAAAAGCTTACAGTCTACTTGGGGAGACTGGATGTATACATACAAACTCAGATAACAGCTTGATATAATTTATAATAAATAGAAAATGACTGTTTTCCAAACTCAGAGATCTAGCATGAATTAATTATGTACAATCAGTTATCAAACTTCTTTTCCTTTAAACACAAGTTTTAATCTTGTTATTAATATTTTAATTACCCATTTCTTGACATCATCTTTCACACAGAGATTATTACAGCAGCTTCATAGAAAGCCTTTTTATCCTCCAATACATGTTGTAGTTCACTGCCAGTATACACCTCCCTAAGCATGACTTTTGGTACTCTCTGCTCAAAAATGTGCTAGATCTCCTTTCTTCAAATATTGTGTAGTCTTAATGACTTTGCTTTACTTTTAAGACATGGCAGAAACTGGTCACATCCTTACTCCCCGTGAGCCCCCCACTCTTGCCTAATAAAGTCAGTATCCTCATAACCATATGAAAATCTATGATTTGTGAGCCTTCATAACTCTGCCTCTTTCTTCACCTAAGTAGCTTTCATCACCTCCCCCACCCCTTAAATTTCAGCCTACCATGCTTCAAGGCCCTGCTGAGACCCACTCTCTCCATGTTGGCCTCCCAGATTGCATTTCTCCTTCAACCCCCCCGACCCATGCTCCTCTGACATCCATGGCACATACCACAAAGACTTGCACATGTACAACAAAATTACTGAAAAGCTCATGCATCCTCTTTGGCCCTTCCAATTTTACTTCCTAGGAGTCAGGAACTACATTTTATACAGATTCCACTGTACCAGCACAGTAATGAATACACAGTAGGAATTCATTAAATACATACCCAGGATGTTTATGAGCCTTCGATTTGTTGATTTGTATTTTCTAAAAAGTATACACTTTAATAAGTTAAGATACAAATATTTATTTATTGTTTAATATAATTTCAGTATAATATTGCATATGTGTGTATATATAGTATAAAATAGACTTATAGCCTTTACTTAAAGGATCTTTCTGGAACTCTCAAAATAATCTAATAAAATGTATAAGGATACATTTTTATCTTCTCTTTTTCTTTCTATATTGAGAATTTTAGCAATATCCAGGATTCAGTTCTAAGAGCAAAAGCTAAGGATGATATTATATGGCCTGTGGAAAACAGAGGATGTACTGCACAGGAAGATTATGATTCACTTTGTATCTTAGACAAAGCTGGACAAGTAAGGTTTTCTCTATCACAGTTTCTACCACAGGCCTGGGGATGCAGGTGCCCACTGCCTTCTTGTTAACTGAATGGATTTTTGATAATTCATTCAGTAAAAGATTCCATTTCTGAAGCATGCTCATAATATTATTAGGAATTAGATCTAGGTGGTATTTCCCAAGACAATCCCCATTCTAACTTTGCAAAGTAATGTGTTTAATGGGAATCTGATATTCTAATTTCCCATTTTTAGATTTTTACTATTATCTTGAGAGGTGGCAGGCCCAAAGTTTTGTTGTCTCAATTCCAGCAATTTTCTTTGGGTGTCAAAAATTTTTAGAGCTAGAAACAGTTTGAGAAACCATTTATTCTAACTCATTCACTCTTCAGATGAGGTCACAGACCAGGAAAAATATAGATCACATCTCACAGGGAAGCTGAGGCAGGAACCAAGCTCTCTCAATCTAGTAACTACCTTATCTCCATTTAAATAGTGAGGAATGGCAAAATACCATCAAATCCTGCGGCTAAATAGAACTTACAGATGGTTCATTATTCTTTGCTTTAGCACTTCCAGTAATTGGCAAGCAGCTCTTTCTACAATGGAATGCCTCTAAAAATTAGAAATGTTCTTTGAAAGAGTAATTCTCAGTGTCTTACATTGAGCCAAAATTTCCCTTCCCACGACTCTGTAGCAACACTCGCAGCCCAGAATTATCAGACAGTAACAACAATCCATTCTCTCTTCCTTGAGGCAGATGTTTCTAAACAAAACGTATGACCCATGAGCTTCTCTCTTCCCGAGTTCTTCCAAACTTCTTAAGGCATGGCCTCCCTCTGTTTTCAACAATAATCTTCTTAGAATGTTGCTCTTGGATCTGTTAGAATGCTTTCAGTTAAAGGTGATTTTAAAAAATTCAATTTCGCTTAAAGAGTAACTAAAAACCCCAACCTCCGGTCAATTTCAGCACAGTGTGGTCAGAGTCCATTTTCCTTTGGTTTGCTGTTCTCCCCCTTCATCTCTTCTTTAACTTTATCCTCAGGCTGACTTCCCTCATAGTTGCTGAATGCCTGCCAGCAGCAATTAGTGTGGCATGATGCCTCTTTCAGCAGGAGAGGCAAGTTGCTTCCCATTAACTGCTGGGAAAAAGAAAACTCAGATTTACATCAATTGGCCACCCCTGAACCAATCCCTAAAACCAGGGGACTGCCACACACTGATTCATTTAGGCCTGGATTAATTGAACAATTACAGTGCAAAGGAAGAGGGAATTTTCCTGACTGGTCTTGTCTGGGCATAGCCTACCCTTGAAACCGTGATGAGGCAAGTCCAGTCAAACATTGTTGCTGGTGTCAATCAACAGGACAGGTGGAATAGACACTGAGGACATAACTATGTCTTCTGTCCACCATCCGTCTATAACTATCTGTAAGGCTTAGGTTGGATCAGACTAGAGCCCAAGTTCAGTGAAATACTAGGAATCTGTCTTATTCCTCACTTGGGAAACTGTTCCTCTTTTATGTAATACAGTTTTAGTTTGAATTAACTTTTTTTAAGCAGGTGCAACTTTTATAGTTTGTGGTTAACAGAAAGACCTAAAGTGGTTTTTTATTTTGCTTTGTATTGCTTAAAGATGAACTTTTCAAAACTTGTATGCCCTCGTTGTTTGGCTCAATGGACAGAGAGCATCAGCCTGTGGACTAAAAGGTCCCAGGTTCCCAAGTTCGATTCCAGTCAAGGGCACATGCCCAGGCTGTGGGCTTGATTCCCAGTGTGGAGCATGCACGAAGCAGGCAATCAATGATTCTCTCTCATCACTGATGTTTCTACCTCTCTTTTCCTTTCCCTTCCTCTCTGAAATCAATAAAAAAAAATATTTTTAAAAACATAAAAATAAAAACTCTTATATAACTTATTTTAAAAGCCAAAACTTAACATGCATTTCTATTGCTAAACTCGAAGTCCTGATTTTTATGCATTGTCCTATCTGCTAAGACATTTTTAAATTATGTTAATATGTTATCTTACTTCTTCCAGACTGCTGTCTCTTCACACAGATTATATGTTAAAATGTGACAAAATCATGGGACACACCATGAGAAACCTCTCTAAGGAGGTAACACCACATTACCAATTATGCACAGTCATTCAACCAACACACATCCTCCTCCTCCTACTGTCCAAGCATACATCTATGTCAGTTGACAAGGACATTCTGACTGATTTCATCAAAATCCTTACCTATGTGCTAGCATTGCAACCTCCTAAAATCTCTCAGGCTACTCACCATATAAAAAAACTAAATCAGACTAATTTGGCAGAGATGTTTTTATTGATTTCAGACAGGATCCTATAGGTAGTTTCATTATTTTCTAAGGACTCTCAATTCCTCGTTAAAGTAATCTATTCTAGAATGCTATTAAAGATCAACATTGCCTATTTAATAGTTCCTGGTCTCTGTCTTTTTACCATGTGAGAGAACTGGGCTGATATTTGCTCAGATCACATCTTCTGGTACCAGTCCTTTTCTCTATGATTTCTGTAGATTACTGCCAGTCATTCTGTGATTACATCTGTAAGTCCTTTCAACACATTGGAATATAATTTGTCTTTGGCTGCAAACTAGAAATCATTTAAAATGTCTGGGTGGCTTTTTATAATCTTTTCTTTTGATATATTCTGGGACTTTGATTCACTCTTAATGGTGCTTTTTTATCCATGCCATTTTGGTAATGACTTTTTCATAGTGGCAGGATAAATGCAAAATAGGAGAGAATGATTTTGCCTTCAGTCAGTATTTGCTAGCATCTTACCATATTTTCTAAGCAGTGGGGAGATCTATTATATATTCATAATTATGACTTCTATACTTCACATAAGTCCTCTCCATTGGAAACAGTCTTCCTATTCTCAAACTTTTTGTAATCTAACTTTTAGTCATCTGTCAGGTCTTAGAGATATTCTCTTTGAGAAACCTTCATTGATCCTCCAAACCTAAATTTCTTTTTGAGGCATGTGGAGTATATTCCTACAAATGGGAACATATCAAAGTAAAAGTCAGTTTACCATTTTTACAAAGACAAAAATGAAACAAATTTCCTGGTCTAGGATTTTTTAAACACATTTCCATCATTAAAATAGATTCAATATTTTGAAAGCTTGGAAAATATTTTTTTTATTAGCAGGATTTAGTAAATTTTACATAGACTATATTTTTTCAGTTTTACCAAGGGTATTTCCTACTTACTTTTCTTACAACAATAATCCTTCTTAACTTCCCATTTTTCACCTGGTTGGTAGTTTATGAAATTTTAAAGCTAATGGTATAACAAACTCAAATAATGATAGTTCATATTTGTAAATGCATCCTGGAATAAATAAATAATGAAGAAGCACTCAGCTTCCATTAAAAGTGTAGAGACTGAATGTTTAAGATGTTATCTAGTTACTGGGAGGTGGAATAGTTTTGATTTTATCTGATTTTAAAATGTAAGCATATTTGATACAGGTTGGTTGTTGAACAGATGATTAAAAAATAAATAAAGAAAAAAAAACTCTAAAAGAAATAGACATACAAGCTCTGGAAGCATGGAGAGCCCCAAACAAGATGAACCCAAAGAATCCCACACCAAGACATATCATAATTAAAATGTCAAAGGTTAAAGACAGATAATCTTAAAAGCAGCAAGAGAAAAGCAGTTAGTTACATACAAGGGAGCACCCATATGACTGTCAGCTGATTTCTCAACAGAAACTTTTCAGACCAGAAGACAGTGGCAAGAAATATTCAAAGTGATGAAAAGCAAGGACCTACAACCAAGATTACTATACCCAGCAAAGCTATCATGTAGAATTCAAGGTCAGATAAAGAACTTTACAGACAAGAAAAAGCTAAAAGAGTTCATCACCACCAAACCAGTATTACATGAAATGTTAGTGTCTTCTTTAAAAAGAGGGGGAAAAAGATTAAAATATGAACAATAAATGGCAAAAATACTATCTATCAACAATTGAATCTAAAAATCAAAATAAACAAATAAGCAGAACAAAAACAGACTCATATATACAAAGAACATTTTGATGGTTGCCAGATGGGAAGAGTATTGAGGGAATGAGTGAAAAATGTGAAGGAATTAAGAAGTACAAATTAGTAGTTATAGTGTACTCATGGGGTATAAAGTACAGCCTGGAGAATATAGTCAATAATATTCTAATAACTATATATGGTGTCAGATGGGGATGAGATTTTTTTGGAATGATCATTTAATATGTTTTATAATGTCTAATCACTGTGGTGTAAATCTGAAACTAATATAATATTGTATGTCAACTGTAATTAAAAATAAAAATGATTTTTTAAAAGATTAACATTGAGAAGTATGTTGTTGATCCATTTTTTTCTTTTAAACTAATCTGCTCCTTCTATTAGGGAGCTATAAGAAAACTTTTTTGGTGTTTTAAAATTCATTGTAATATGTTGTTTTATAAATTTCTATAAGACATTTGGCACCATTAAACTTTTTAATGTTTATCTTTCTTTGATTCTTAGAAATTCTCGGTCATTATTTCTTCAAATATTTTCGTCCATTTTTCTGGGAAACCTTTAATATGGAGGTTAATATTTGCACTCCCATCCTCCATATGTCTAAACTTTTGTTTTACTATTCTTTGTCTTTAACCCTTCCTGCCTGACAACTTTTCTGAATTCCTCAACTTCATCTTTGAACTCACTAATTTGTTACCTAGTTGGATTCATTTCTATACTTTAATCCACCTAGTGAGTTCTTCATTTCATTTTTTTTCTATAAAGTTTATTATTCTGGTTATCTTTTCTAATATTCTCCTATATCTCTTTGAGAATATTGATTATGCTTTCCTTAGTTAAACTTTTTGTTTATAATTATTTTAAGTTTCTAATCCACTAATTCTCTTTTACCCGGTGTATGGTAGAGAGATGCACCTCTCGTTTGAGATTTTCTAACTTTACAACCTGGGCTAAACCACTCTCTGTGTACCCTCTCCACAAAAAGCAACTCTACCCTTTGGGGGTCCTCCTTTCCTTCTATGTAGTTCTAGAGGAGTTTTGCAGGAGGAGGAAATTCTCAAGAGCCAGCCAAAATGTCTGAAAAACTGTTATTATCTACTCTGCACCCCAGCTAAGCAAAAGTGCCATTCTGCTAGTCCCACCTCCTCTGTCATTTGCACCAGGCTGGTGCTGTTTCCTTCTCCTTACTGCAGGCAATAACCCATACGGGGCAATGGAGGAAAAGCAGGAACTGCAATGAAAAGTTCCTCCCCAAACTTCTGTTGTCCTTGTTCCTAGCTCTTTTTATATCTTCCTTTCCACATATGAAGACCAATCAGCTTATATCTTCCTAAGAATTCTCAGTCTTTTAATTTTCATTTCCCAGAATCAACTATATCATCACTCTGTCACACGATTGAATCCTATGTATAATCTACAGAATTACATCCAGGGGAAGAAGCCAGCAATGCCAATTAATTTGTCAAAAACTGGAAGAGGTTTCCCAGTTGTTTTATTTTACCTTTATAACGGAGGTCAACTCTGCCGCTGCACCACCCTCTTCAACACTCCATTGTTGGTGGTCTATTACTTACAAATCCAGTTCCACAGGATTCTACCTACCAGCGCACTGGGCAAAAGTGTATGCCATCATCCCAAACTTCTAAGCAAAATTTACCTTTACTAAGGGGTGGGAGGGGAAGGGAAAATTAACTTACATTAATCTTTTAGGAACAAAACAGTTCTGAATATTGAAAATTAAAAGTCAAATTTAATAAATAAAACGCCTCAAGATTACACAAATTTAGGCAATAAATAGACAAGACATAGGTAAAGGGCTCAAGCAATGAATCCTGTGAATAAGTAGGAGCAGGTAAGTGAGAAAGATAGAGCATCATGAGCCTTCAGCATCTTTATTTTATGAAAGTACTCTGAAGTAGTCCATAGTTTGAAGCACTATCTTCTTTCAGAAGGAAAGACAACCCTAACATTGACCTTGAACTTTTTTTTAGCTTCCAGAATGTCTTATAAAATGTATTTAAACAGGTTGAAAATTGCTTCTTTCTCTCTCAGGCAGATTTTTAATTACAGATAAAGTATTGCTGTAGAAAGAAAACTCTTTTAAATCAGATTTATTTTTATGTTTACAAATACCCATTTAGAAATCAAATTGAAACTATTACCTTGATAGTCCCAATGTCATGGCAAAGTTGTTGACATTGACCTTCATTAACTTGAAAAACTGTTGTAAATTACCTCTCCCATTCAGAAGTCTATATGTTTAAATTGAGATCCCCCCCCCCCCCGCCTTACATTATTTCTTTTAGCTCCTCAATACTTTGAAGCCCTCTATTTGGCCACCGAAGAAGAAATTCTTTAAGGATTAAATTGTATAAACAATTTGGTGAAGACTTCTGGGAAATTACCACAAAAGACAGATCATAATAGGTGGTTGCAACAAGCAGAACAGCTCTTAAGAAAAGGCTTTCAGCAGACTCTAAGAGTTAGAATCTCCTAAGGGTTTTGCAAATAGCAGCCCGGGTTACAAATCAAGGGCCTGACTTTGAGTACACAGAACTCAGCCCAGGTGGTAACTGACACAAAGGCTCAGCGGCAAATGAAATGGTGAAGTAAGTGAAATTCACTTCAGTGTGCACAGCAGTGTCTCTCTCCTTCACCTCTCTTCCTCTGAATGCTCCCTTGGTGCTTGAAGCATTCCCCTTCTCTGACAACAAATTCATTTAATCATGTATTCATTCAAAGAAGAATCTGAAGATTCAAGTGCCAGATGCTAGAATTATTAAAACACATAAGGCATAGAGTATACATTAATAACTCATAGTCAAATGGGGAGAAAGATACAAAATAAATGCATCCAATGGAATGAATACAACAATAAGAGTGAGGTGCTACGTATAAACATGACTTATAGAAAAGTTTCCCTATTCTCTTAGAAGGCTCAGGGAAGACTTTGAATTGGAAAAACACACACACTTGAACCAGGTCTTAGAGCATTAGGTACGGAAGATAAGTGTAGGGGGAAGTGTTCCATGAGAATTAACTGAATGTGCAAAAGCAGAAAAAATTTATAGCAAATTACTTCACATTGAAGTGTGAAATTGCTAGAATAAAAGACGAAATTTTAGGTCTGAGGAATAAATCCCTAAAATATGAATTTTCAGAACCTCAGAAATTGGTAATAACATTTGACTTTGCAGGAAAATCTTTCTAGAAACCCAGACAAATGACAGTTTTTCTGCTAACTCTTAAATATAGAAACCTAATCTTTGCTCTAGTCCATATCAGGCTTTGCAGTTTGACTCTCCTCTCTCTCTCTCTCTCTCTCTCTCTCTCTCTCTCTCTCTCTCTCTCTCTCTATATATATATATATATATATATATATATATATATATATATATTCTAGAGGCCCAGTGCATGAATTCATGCACTAGTGGGTTCCCTTGGCCTGGCTAGTGATTGGGGCTGATGGGGTTGGGGGCAGCCGGCCAGGGGGCGTGTGTGAGGTTGGCCGGTGGGTGCCAGGGTCCAACCCTAGCAGGTCCAGGGGTCCCCAAAGGTGTGGACGGAGTCGGCGAAGAAGGAATGACACGGAGACGGCGTTCAGTTGATCAGCAGCCTAGCCAGGATCTCTAGCCAAGTTCTGGTCAGGATCTCCAGCAAAGTTCTGATTAGGATCTCCAGCCAGGTTCTGTGTCCATGTTCTCTTGCTAGGTTCTCCAGGATCTCCAGCCAGGTTCTCCAGGTTCTCCAGCCAGGTTCTGTAGCCATGTTCCCTCGGTAGGTTCTCCAGCCAGATTCTGTCCAGGTTCTCCAGCCAGGTTCAGTCACCAGGTTCTAGTCAGGTTCTCTTGCCATGTTCTATCCAGGTTCTGTAGCCAGGTTCTGTCTCTAGGTTCTTCAGCCAGGTTCTCTCGCTAGGTCCTGTCTCTAGGTTCTGTGGCCAGTTTCTGTCCAGGATCTTTTGCCATGTTCTCTCCAGCGAAGTTCTTCTGTCTCTAGGTTCTGTGTAGGTTCTGTGTCTAGGTTCCTGTGTCTAGGTTCCTGTGTCCTGTTGTCTTGTTACATCTGTATTTATACCAGTTGATTCCAATCCTATCAATCTCTATTCCAAAGGTTAGGGCATTTCTTATCTCCATTCCAGGGAGTAAAGATTATGTAGCTTAAGCATGATTGTTCTTAGTTAAAGTGATTAATTACCCGCCTGGCACTTAGTTAAGGGGTTTTATTCCCTCCCTAACTTCAGGGGAAAATCCCTACCTGGGGAAACAACCTTTCTCAGAGAGGTGACCTTGGTTAAAACACATAGTGCCAAGAAGGTGAGCAAACATATTAAGAACAGTATGCCATATATGCCAGGTCCCTTGAAACAGCAAGGATGGACAGGCTCCTGGCTGGTGGGCTGTGGGGCTAGACTGCAGGAGGTGTGCCGGCCACAGGAGGTTGCCTGTGGGCGTGCACTGACCACCAGGGGGCAGCTCCTGCATTGAGTGTCTGCCCCCTGGTGGTCAGTGCACATTATAGCAACCAGTCGACTAGTCATTCGGTCGCTAGGAGTTCAGTTGCTTAGGCTTTTATATATATAGAAGGCTTTTATATATATAGATATATATAACCTGTGTGTGTGTGTGTGTGTGTATTTATATATATATATATATATATATATATATATATATATATATATTACTTGATTTGATTCTAAACATCTGATAAGAGGACTATTTCTCTATGTTTTATAAGGTCTACAATTAATCAGCCAATAAGGGTGTGTTAGCAAGAACTTCATAAAGGAGGTAGTCTATAGGGAGTAACTATAGGGTCAAGCCTCAGACTAACCTGTGTCAGGGCCACAAACAAGTATTATAAAAATATATAAAAATATATTATATTTTTATTTCTATTCCACAACATACACACACACACACACACACATACACACACACACACACTCGTACGCACATTCACACATGCACAGTAAGCATCACCTAAAATGGACCATCGTCCTACAGACTATATCATTCTATCAGACTAAAAAGACTGTTCAGTCAGAACATTTGTTTTTCATCTCTCTAACCTCTAAGATTTTTACTAACTACCACCACTGTGTCAGTATATTCTTTGTTGTAATTTTCTGTTTTGCTATTGGAAACATGTGGCTTACGGTACAATCTTGCAAGTCTTTTTCTTTCTATCTCCATCCACATTGTGCCATCTTCTCTGAAGACTACTGTGCTGCGCCAGCACGGCCAGGTTCGGTGAGCCTGAGGAGGGGCAGTGAAGGATTAAAGAAGACAGACAAGAGAATACAGCTGGGGCTCGTGGATCTCTGACACAGAGAGACCCAGCCTGCAAGCCGAGTCTTTATTTTACAGTCAGAGCACACAAAGCAAAACAAGGGAAGTGGTCAACATGTTTACAATGTTCTTGTGAGTTTCATCTTGTTTTGGCAGCACTTGCTGCACCTCCCACAGCCCATTAGCTACCTAGGAAGGAACTAAGGAGGACTATAAGGTTAAGCTTAATTATGCTAGGAGGGCTCTGCCCTCCAAGCTGGGACTTGTTTGTGGCCCTGCCACAGGTCAGTCCGAGGCTTGACCCTATAGCTACTCCCTATAGACTACCTCCTTTATGAAGTTCTTGCTAATACACCCTTATTGAGGGTTAATTGTAGACCTTATAAAGCATAGAGAAGTAGTGCAATTACCAGATGCTTAGTATCAAATCAAGTAATCACTTCCTTATTCACACTGCAACACTTAAACAGTTTGTATGAGTCCCATGTGCTTTGACAGAAATTTGCTGACCTGTACATTAGGCAATAGGCCATTTGCATTTGTAAACTAAATTGATTATCATCTGAATCAAAAGAGTAAATTCAGAACATGTTACTGTGCAAGACAATGAGACATAAAGAAGCCTACCAAGATAAAAACTGATTTGCAATTTAAAAAATCACCAAATAAATGATACTCATTTTAGTAAATTATTAAACTTCAAAATCATCTAAGCCATGGTCCTAACCTGGGTAAGCAAGCATCCTAAGTGGATGCACTAATATTCTTCAGATAAATTAAATAATCTCATAATTTTGAACCACTTTATTTGATGTCTTAATTGTATTGTTTAAAAACTTTCACCAAAGCAGGCATGCATAAATCTATTTTGAGGCAGTGCAGAAGATTTCTAGGTTTGCAAGAAACATTTAAAATTATGGATTAATTTTAAACAAATAAACTCCCACCCCCTGAATAATGAACTAGATTCAGATAAGAGAAACTAATGTACAAAATATTACCTCTTATTCTTCTGTGAAAACCAATTGTTTTAAATCTTAGAATTTACAAATCAGTATTTTAATATTGCACCAATGAAATGCAGTGGCTGCCCTTCATTCTCATGCCCAGCCTGCCAGTGGCCAGCGCAGAAGAAATGCTCTTACAGTTCACACCACCACAGGAGGGGGCTATGACAGCTACCACTGATCCAGCCCTCACTGCCTTCTGGACCTGACACAGTGCCTATAGCATAAGAAGTCCTCTTAGCTTCTAATAAAATTGGAAACACTGGGGCTTGACCTATAATAGCCTATATCTAAGCCCTGGCTGGTGTGGCTCAGTTGGTTGGGCATCTACCTGTACACCAAAAGTTTGTCAGTTTGATTCCCAGTCAGGCTGTGGGCTCAATCCCCGGTAGCGCTGTGCAGGAGGCAGCTGATTGATGTTTTGCTCTCACATGGATGTCTCTCTCTCTCTCTCTCTCTCTCTCTCTCTCTCTCTCTCCCCCCCCTCTCTTCTTCTTCTCTCTCTAAATATCAATAATAGAAAATTATATAAAAAATAGTATATATCCAAGAGGCTATATGATATTAAAGTATAGGAGAAATTTGATATTTATAAACTATAACTTTCTATTATTAACAACAAATGTTTGAGATATTATTCCAAGCCTCTTTTTACTTTTCAAATGTTTTATTTATGAAATAGAAGACTGCGTTTGCAATTTCTCTAATCATCACTTTAAAAATTTCCAAATTGTGGTTTTTTTTTTCTTGCAGCCGTGACGCTTTTCAGATGCTTCTCTGACATCATTTACAAGGAGATCATGTCCTCATGTGAATAATGACTCTCAAGGTTCTCTGGTAGCATAAGAACCTCATCCTTTTTCTGAATCGCCCTGTCACTTTGCTGCAAATCAACAGGCTCTTTGAGGGTAGAGGCTGCATCCTCACTACTTAGCCAAAGTCTGAAACAGTGAATATTAAACAAAATTGCTGTATAAACAAATGAATGGCTTTGTTGCTCTTTACAGTAATATACTTATTTATATTCATGCCATTTCTGAGACTATATTATGTTCTCTAATTACATTTATCATCTCCTCTTATTACACATATGTGACATGCTTAAAACAGAAATCATAAAATTATAGAAAACCACAGAGAAATAATTGCCTATAATACCATTGACAAGAGATAATTATTATAAACATTTGATATGTATTTCCAGTATATCTTTAGATGAATAATATATTTTTAAGATATTATGTTTTGCATATTAATCTAAGCCTACTTGTTTTCCACTTAAAAACATATGGTGATATTTCCCACATTAGCAAGTATCAATCTACAAAATCATCTAATGGTTAATTAGTATTCCATCATTCAGCTGTCCACACTTGTTTATTTACATTATCTAAGTAAATACACTGTGCATGTGTGTTATTGCCTATTATCACCTTCTAAGCAAGATTAACAATGCTTTGTAGTCAGTAGGTATTCACTTAGCGTACATCAATTGTAAAAATGGTTTCATTAATGATTTTAACACAAGAGGGGACAAACTGGTAGATTTATTTATTGATATCACAAAACTTTGTAAATTTGATGCTGATACTCTCTTTCACCCAAAGTTCAATTCATAATCCTAGTAGAAACTGTTATCTGGTGATATTATTCAAAATTGTAGAACTCAGACTGAAATGCAAATTTCAAAATATTTTTTCCTACAGGGGTTATGATAGGGTTAAGGTTAGATAAATATTAGGTCTCACAATAAAGCAGCATTCCACCTTGTAGAGTACTTAGCAATATCCATAACAACCACAATTCTTTAAAAAATATTTTAATTTCAACATTCTTTGGGCTTGTTGATGGTTTATTATGACAAAATGGAGACAATTGATAAATAGGTTTTAACTGAGATGATGGAGAATCAGCTTAATATTCTACTTTTGTGACAAGGCACTGGTTGTATTTGAAAGGAGAAGGATGAAGGGTACTGTTTCTATGCTATCCATTTGAGGAAGAGGATTATGTCAAGCATTTGTGGTAAAAAGAACTTTACCCTCAGGCCCTCAACAATTGCATCTAGTAAGCTAAAGACATTTGAATACATTTTTGGTCAATCATTCAGAAACTAAAACACTGTAAAAATCAAAATGACTTCAAATTAGTAAAATTTTAGTACTGGTTTCTTTTATCAGTTAACATGTTACGACATAACACAACTGTATGTGGTCAGAAAGTACTCCTCTTTCAAAACAACAATATTATTTTTCTGTGTATGAGAGAATGTGTATAGTCATCTAATTAACACTAATTAAAGTTCTATTTTTTATTATACTCTGAATATGGTATAACTGATAGTCAAGTCCCTACAGTCCTGGGAACAGAAATAAAAGCTTAAGGAGAAGATGCTAAGGAGTCTACTAGACACCTTAAGAAAAAAAAGTATAAAGGCAGAATAGAAAAATAGACATAAGGAAAAATATTTTACTTTGTACAGGAGTGTGAGTGAAGATGAGTAGAAAGGAGAAGGGGGAAAATCAGCCTTGAGGAATAAGTCATGGCTCTAAGATCAATGAAGCTAGAAGATAAAATACTGTTTATTGTTAGTTTTCTTATGTGAAACTAAGAAAATTTATAAAAAAGTGACAGATCTCTGTGTAAAAATGATAATCATGTAAAAATGCTGACTGTTGAGAAAGACAAGTATCACAATCAGATGATCTTACTCATTTGTGGAATCTAATGAACAAAATAAACTGTTGAAGAAAATAGATCCAGAGATATAGAATCATGAAACAGATTGTTGAATCTCAGAGGGAAGGCGGGGGCGGGTGGGTGGGAGGGAAAAGATCAACCAAAGAACTTGTATGCACATATGCATAACCCAGGGACACAGACAATAGGATGGTGGAGGCTAGGGGCAGAGAGTGGGGGTGGGCTACAAGGGATCAATGGAAGAAAAAAGGGGACATATGTAGTACTTTCAAGGATAAAGATTTTTTTCTTAACTTCAAAATAAGTTTATTATTGAATTATAAATTTTCCCATTTTTTTTTTTATTGATTAAGGTATTACATATATGTCCTTACCCCCCATTGCCGCCCCACACCAATCAGAAAGGATATATGCACCCCTATGTTCATAGCAGCACAATTCACCATAGCTAAGATTTGGAAACAGCCTAAGTGCCCATCAGCAGATGAGTGGATTAGAAAACTGTGGTGAATCTACACAATGGAATACTACGCTGCTATAAAAAAGAAGGAACTCCTACCATCTGCAACAGCATGGATGGACCTGGAGAGCATTATGCTAAGTGAAAATAAATTAGTTAGAGAAAGATGAATATCACATGATCTCATTCATTTGTGGAATATAATGAACAACATAAATTGATGAATAAAAACAGATTAATAGGCAGAGAAGCATCAATCAAACTGTCAAACTTCAGAGGGAAGGCAGGGGAGCGTGGGGGCAAGGGGGAGAGAAAATAAAGTTTTTTTTAATGTAAAAATAAATGCTGACTATCCTTTTTATGACATACGTCTCTACTGATGTTAAAACACACTTCCTCCTAGAATTGACAGTGCTGTATATCAATTTACCTGAGATCTAAAATTCAGTTGTAAAGAATTTATGAAAAATATTTACTTTGGGGGAAAAATCTCATCAAAACCTGCTGCTAAATTTAATCACTTGGTGAAAACTTTATTAACATTTTTCCATGATTAATAAGAATTACCTTAACCATCTTAGTAAAAGATATTTTTTTAATTTCTATATGAAAAGTTATTTTTAGTTTCTAGGAGGTAAATTCATTTTTGCCAATTTCATGTTTATTGGTACAGCTATAAGATAGAAACACCATTTCATGTGCTTCCTTGATTTTTCATTTTAGCATATATTTCACCTATCAACCATTGTGGCAAAACTGACTAGGTGTTCTCAGTCCTTCTTGGCACATAGGAAGACTTCATTTCCCAGATTCCCTTGCAATAAGGGTAGGGCCAAGTTCCTGGGCTCTGTTGTAAGAACATGAGTGGAAGTATTCTATACCTCTTCTAGGACTGGTTAAGAATCCCACACTTTGTTGCCAGCTAAAAGCAAAGAAAGCTATGGAGAAATTTGAAGAAGGCCTAGGAGACAGCAGTGACATAGATGGAAGGAGCCAGGATCCTTCAATTATCTTGCAAAAGGCCACATATAAAATAGCCAAACTGTGAAATAATCCAGAAATAAACATTTATTTTGCTTAGTTACTGAGGTTTGGGGTTGTTCTGTGCCAACTACCATTACGCCCCCAGCCCCCCAAATAGCAAACATTCCCTTAAGAGGCTCACTGTTGACATTACTGACTTTGTATTTGAGTGCTATGTTTGGTAGATTGAGGAGCATTTTGTGCTAGTTGTTCTCTTCCAGAATTTACCAGGTTTTATTATTGAGTTCAAAAGAAATAACTAAGATAATAAGTAGGTTGCTCACACCACATTTACTGAACTACCTTGTGATCAACCAAGGATTATCAAGTCTGTGTATTTGTTCCTCCTTGATATCAGTTCTTTACATCGGAACTTACATGTTCTGAAATGTGCATGAATAAATTAGAAATTTTATCCTTTTGTTTTTCCCTCTGGGTACTCTTCAGTCTTTCCAATTCCTACAGCTTTGATTACCTGGCTTGAGAAGTTGAGGTGACATCACTGAGATCCTATGGTTAGAAGTGTCAGTGCTTATTGCATACTTCTTCATTAGTACGAGCAACCAGGGTATGTGTGCCCAATGGGCCCTCCTCATCAACTCGCAGAACATTTTAATTCCTTATCCCTAATCCTATAACCCCAGTTAACTGTATCCTAAATGCTGCCACTTTTCAAAATAGAGATACCTCAAAGATATCCCAAAGGGATTGTACAGACAAAGGAACAATGCCTATGGACCCCAGAAAGAATGAGAAAACACCTTCTAGAGTCATATCATCAAGAAATTCCTGTCTATCAAGAGTGGAAGGTGTCATTGCCAGACTCCCTCACATATACAAGAAACCTCCAGATATGGTGGGATCATCACAGATGCAGTATCTCCTACTAGGAAATTGTTCCCAGGCAGAATACCAGTGGGTAGGTACTGGTGTAATTTTGTATGCAAAGCATGGTTTCTGAGTATCTTTAACATAAAACTCCTACTTAGTCAAAGCTTAAAATATTCATATTTAGGCATCTTCTGCTTTCCCTGAAGCATTTGTTCAGGTGTGTTATGACTTCCAGCATAAGAACGGCTTGCCCTGGGTTGAGTTCTGAGAGGGTTAAGACTCTATCCTCTGATTTATTGTGGCTTATTTCAGAAGATTGGACTTTTAGAAGATTATATTCAAACAGCCACTGCCTGCTGACAATTTAACAGCCAAGCAATTGAATGCTCTGTGGTCAAGGCCTTAGAAAAGTGAATGGTGGCCTTGTAGAGATGCAAGCCACTTAATCAATAAATAAAGCTTCAGAAAGCCAAACGGAGAAAGCTGGCACCTTGACATTCTATTTTGATGGTGGTTTTATTAAATTTTGAAAAATACATACTTGACTTACACGATAGTTGCTAAGAGTTGAACGAAACAGGCAGACACACTGTATTTTCTTTGTGCTAAGGGCATATATTTGATGAAATACCTGATTCGGGAACAATAACCACTATGTATACCCATTTGTGAAAATGAGTAGCTAGTTTCATAGATTGATTAATGATAAAAATGCACAAAGAAATTAGGAGCATAGTTAGATACTCAGTCTATAAATCACTTTCTTTTAACAAACAGGGCACTTAAAATTCCTGCAAGCATGTTTCCTTAAATTCCTATTGAAATTAATTTGGTTCATTTTCCAATTTATTTTTCTCAGAAGTCAGAGAAAATTCACCTTGCTAAGAAAATCATAGTTACCATGCTAAAAAAAATACAATGTACAGGGTAAACTGAGTAATCACCTATTTTTAAAAGGAGAAATCTTTCTAAATAGGATTGTTGGTGGCAAAACAGCACCTGCTGGAGTCAGACAGGACATTGGTTCAGCGACCTTGGTTCTCGAGTTCTGGCTAAGAAAGAATTCAGAGTCAAGACTCAAATTATAAGAGAATGTTTGTTTAGAAAGTCACAGAGATAGAAGTGAGCTGTAGAAGAAATGTGCTCAGGAAACAAGTTACAGAGGCAACAGAAGGGCCCTTGAAGCTTAGGAGGAAGAGAGTCAAGGGGTGTGCCTGAAGGAAGGAGGTGGGGGAAAGTACCATGGACTTGCTCTACAGATAAGAGTCCAACTGGATCTTCTGTCCTGAGGGTTCTTATCACAATAGAATATTCATCAACTTTCCCGCTGTGTCCTTTCAGGGTTGTGGTCTCTACTGATCGGTCAGTGGATCATTAATCAATGCAGCTGGTCCTGAGGTCAGCATGGGTCCCTTGTCTGGTTTTGCTGCTTTTCTGGGCCTGGAGCTGAAACATAAGTGAGGCCTAGATATATTTAATGTAGGTCAGAACCTCATTGTCTTGGGGGCTCAATGCTTAAGGTCTGCTCTCTGGCGCCCTTGTTTCTTCTCCCTCTAAGGGGTCTAACCTGCATGACTAGCAACATGCCAGGGGAGGAACCCTCAGGGAATGGCCCAAACCACATGATCAGCAATATGCTAGGGGAAGAAAGGTTACCCTTGTCTTCCCAGTTTTGCCCATTGCTAGGCACCCAGAGCTTCCCACCCTGGTGACCTTGTGTACCTGGCCTATTGACTTTGCTCTGATCTTGTCTGTCTGCCTATCACAGTGTACCTCTCTCCAAGCATCATATTAATAATATGAATATATATATATGCATAAAGCTATAGATAGCCAAAGATTTTCCACAGTTACTGATATTTTTGACAGGACTTTTATTTTGGTATTCCTTGACAGGAATCCAAAGTGAGCGATAGTAATGAAATACAAAATGTGGGATGGCTATTTTATATGCTGTACAAGAAAAATAGAAAAACAACCTCATCGAATCATTCTCAAAAAGCATAAATCAAGGTTATATAGTCCTTAGAAATGTGCTAGTTCTGAAAAATATTTTAAGACACTTAAAATAAAGCTAATTATTCATATTAATTAAGAATAATTAATACACAAGGTGAATTGTAACTGGATATTCTGTATTGCCTTCTATGTGCTCTTAGAAAGGCAGATAAGAACATAGAGTGCTTGTTTCTTTTGCTAAATAATGTTGCTTACCTAGTTACTGGTATTTTTAAATTACCTATTTCACTTTTTATATTGAAGATGAATGCAAATGTTTTTCCTTTTCTATCCAAAAACAATGCACACAAGTAAAACAACTTAGAATATTTTACAATATGAATACAGTTATTTTCCATTGCTATAAATTCTAATTTTTACACTAGGATCTCTTAGAATGAGAAAATTCCTGAATTATATAGGGTTAAAAAAAGCTCCCTCTTTTGTCACTTGTTTTCTCTGAAGTAACCAGAAAGCTTATCGCTTGTCAAAATAAACATGTAAGGTTAGAAAGAATGGCATTGAAAAATGGTATACATTTCTTTATCTGTACTACACAACTTTGAAGCCATACTTAAATTCTTGACCATTATTTAATTCACCATGGTATTGACTTATTCTCATATAAAAGGATCCTGATAGTTGCACAGTTGTGTAAAAGCAATAAAACTACCACTATCACTAATAGCTAATATTTGAAAACTTACCATACGTCAGGCACTATGTTAAGCACTGTATGTATATCTTCTCCTCTCCTCAGCAAAACACAGTAGGAGGGGGCACTGTTACTATTCCCAGTTTGCATATAAAAATATTTTAAGTAAAGAGCCTAATTAACTGGCACAATGTTACTCAACAGGATCTAGTTATAAATTCACACAGCTGATAGTCTCCAGGATCATCCTTTTAACCACTGTGCTATCACACGGTAGATAAAATATGCTGCGTTTGGGTTGATGATGAAGGACAGAAAGGACTCAGCAGTGGGAACCTCTTGGGGCTGAGTGTTCCATCAGGGACAACAGCCAGTGCAAAGGTCTGCAATTGGGAAGGAGTTTGGCATGTTCCTAGTGAAGAAGGAGAGCCGGAAGATGTGGAGTAACGGGAAGAGGAGGGCTAAAGGTAGGCAGGGACTGAATCTTGCAGGGCCCTGTAGACAATGGGAAGGAATTTGCACTTTATATTTTTATACTAAGAGGACCTTAGAATGGGTGTAGGCAGGAAATGCACAACCTGATTTAGATTTTGAAAATAACTGGCTACTCTGGATGGATTAGTGAGGCAAAAGCGTAGAAGCAGAGTGACCAGATGGAAGGTTATTGAAGCAGTTGGCTTGAGGGTGTCTTAAACAAGGGAAGGGAAGTGGGCAGATCATTATATGCTTCAGTAGGATTTCCTTCCTTACATTAAGTTACCATGATCCCCACATCATCTTCACCTGCTGTCTTGGTCTGGCCTCTAAGGAAATGCAGAATAGATTTAAATCCCTTCAAGTGCTGAAAAGTAGTACACAGGGCTCCTCTGAAATCACATTTCCACATTGAAGAACCCTACTTCACTCCAACTATCTTCTGATATCTTTCTAACTCTCTGGAATACCCTCTGGACATCTTCTGCTAGTCACCTTCTTGTCTGGCAACGCCCTCTTTAAAAGGGGATGCCAGTACTGCCTGTAGCACTTTGACATTCCCTGGCCACTGTGGCGGGCAGTGAGGCTGTTTCCTCCAGAGTACTGTGTTTCCTTAACAGAGCACAATGCACGGGGGGCGCATGCCTAATGAAGAAAAGAGGCAGGGGTAGGATGTGAAGGGTCAGAACCAGGATTATCACTTGTCATCGTATGGTTGCGGAATATCTGTGAAAGTGATTCCTTTACATAAGAAAGCAGAGCTGGGAGAGGAGGGTTTTCCCTGCAGATGAACCAGTTTAAGACAAGGTGCTAAATTGGTAATTAAATAAAGCTGCTGCTCAAACTATCCACCAGGTGTAGGGGTGCAGTAAGCAGAGCAGATAGGGAAGCAGGGTAGGAGGGAGAGAGAGCAAAATCAGGTTAATAATGAGAAAGCATTCTGAGGTCTTCTGTTCAAGAAGTAGGGTGAGTGAAGTGGGAAATTCAGGTAAACAGAAAATAATTATTTTGAGTTGAAAGCAATGGTAAACATGATTTTGGAGTCAAGTTCTCTGCTCTCTTTCATGACCTTAATTGGTTTGGCTCCTTGTTTTGTCTCAGTAATAAATAATACTCCATGAACCAAATTTTAATCAATTACTACAAAGGTGGTGTCCTAACTATGTTTTAGCTCATTTGTTTCCTTTCTAGTTCTTTCTGTGCCATGGTTCCACAGGACATACAATAAATCTATTAACTCTGCAGCAGTCTTAGGATGTGAGAATTTGTGGCTTATTAAAACTGTCTCCTAAATGTCAGATCTGATTTTCCATCTTCGTTACATTTCATTTTTATTATTCCATGCAGAATATTGCCCTATTTTGTGAATGAGCATCTGAAATTAAGGGAAGAAAGACCATGAGAGGGTGGAGAGGGAGATTTTGAAAAGGAAATTAACTTAATCCCTAGGAGGAAATGTGCCATTTCAATGAATGAAGATATATCATTCCATTTGTTCTCCTCATTCAGGAACAGGAACACATGCATACCAGTTCTCTTCTCAATAAGAAACAGGAAGAAAAGAAAAAAACATAATAGTTAATATTTAACTCTCATCTTTATTGTAATTCATGCTGAAAATGTTGAGTTGGTGGTAGAAATAAAGAGGCACTATGTAGGGCTTCTTTAACAGACATTTTTGAGACCAAATAATTTTCTGACATTCACAATTTAGATTATTGTAGAATACAATCCAGTAACCAAAAGAAATATAGCAGTCACAAGAACCAAAACAACAGCAAAACTCACTTTTTTATGTTTTCTGGGATTAGTACAAAGTTTATAAAAAAAAATAATGCATTCGTTTTTACAGCTACCTGAAGAGTAAATTTAAATTAAAAAAATAATTATAAAAAGCTAGCATCTCAAGAGCTTACTATGTGCTAACCTCTATGCCTCGTGGTTTGCCCTGCCTCTATCACAAAATCACCACCTAGATTCCTTAATCAGATGTGTGAGTGCCATACGTCATTGTACTTTCTGAGTAATCTATGGCATCTATATGTTAAATTCTACAGCTTCACTGTGACATATCCATTCAATGTCTATAAGGAGATTTCAATTGTGGCTGATGCCTTAAAGATGTTTGATGCTGAAAATATATTCATATATAAGAAAGAAACATTGAAGTTAATGTAACTAAACATTCATGTAACTAAATATTCAGAATATTTTTGGCAAATCTCTTCCCCAAAGGTTAGAAGTACTGTTGTGTGTGTGTGTGTGTGTGTGTGTGTGCACGCGCGCGTGTGTGTGTGTGTGTGTGTGTGTCTATATATATATGGAACTACTTGACATTTACAAAATAAAAAGTAGAAATCAGTTAATTAGAGACTTCTGTTATTTAACCTGAACTAGAACAATTTTTCTTTAACCTTTTATAAATTAACTGGAGGGAGCTCATGAGTCACAGATAACACTAAGTTCTTCTAGTTAGTGAAGAGGGAAACTGGTGGGAATATGTTGTAGCAAGATAACGTGAGGCTGACATGGCCAAGCTCTTGTGGGAGCAAGTGCAAAGCAATGTATTCAGCTATCAGTTACATCCTTTAAAAAGACTAGACTTAGTATCTTTGCAGATGTTTACTTAAGACATTGGAACAGTTGCTTCCATAGCCAAAAAGGTTAAAAAAGTAAAATCAAAGAGACAACATTATTTTAACATTATTTTACCCAATTATAAAGTAAGGCCTGTCCTTTACTGAAATGGCATAGGAGGCAGTGGCTAAGTACTGTTCTATTAAACATAAAGTAATGTGTTACTTGGAAGTAGAATATGCAGATTCCAGTCCTGGCTCAATTGCTTATTCTTACATTCAATAAATCATTAATTTACTCATTCATTCAAAGTGAGATTTATTAAGTATTTATTATGAATTGGGCACTCTGGTGAGTATAGGAAGGAATGTGTAGATTATAAAATTGCATTCCCTATCCTGAAAGATCTCATAATCTACTAATAGAGTTATACAAAATAGCAAACAATTACATGGGTGGGGAAAAAGTAGGTTTACAGTTGTGAGTATGCAAAACAGTTTATTCTCGTATTATTATTTATTAATTATTATATTATTTTCCATATGAACAACTGTAAACCTACTTTACCACACCCTGTATAATACATTAAGTGATTAAACATAAATTTATAAAACAAAAGTAATTCATAAAAGATGGAACTATTTCAAATGAGGGTAGGAGAAGCTTTGCTAGTAGCTTTCTGTGGTAAAAGAATAGAAGAGTGGTGAGAAAATTGAGATAAAGTAGGGAGGAACTGGATTATGAGCAACCAACTGTGTGAGGCTAAGGTGTTTGTTCGCTTACTTGTTTTAGCATCCCTAAGGTAATTAAAAGTCAGAAAATTTTAAGGAGAGATGAGCAAGTGGAAATTGTTAAATTTAAGTTTAAAATAGATCAATACTGTTATAAAGACTAAATTGGATTACATTCAAATCTGGAGGTAAAAGAAAAATTAGGATATTACTGAAAATGGATAAGAAACAAAAATGATTTTTTATAAAGATGAAGAGAAAATTAGCAAGATTTGATGACCTATTAGAATGGGAGATAAGTAAGCAAAGAGTCAAGCATAAGCCACATGTCTCTGAGTTGGGCAATGGGGTAGAAAGAGTAGCTTTGTTTTAAATTATTTGGGGGCCTGTTGATTTTGAAGAACATTGTGACTTCAAAGAAAAGAAGTGAAGTAAATATTTGAGTGCACACAAAAGCCTGCATATAAAAATAGGTATCTATGCTACAGACATAGATATTTGAGTTTTCAAAATGTATATGGCAGTTGTTCCCAGGAGTTTGAATAAGAATAAGAATGAGACAAGAAGATGGTCTAGTGATGGTACTTTGAGAGTCCTCAATACGCTACCAAAAATAACACTATATTACAGATATAACTCTGTATATGCACACTTTTTTTCAATTCCACATTGAAATTTATGCAAAGTATGTTCTCATATTATAATGGAATTAAAGAAGTCATCAATACAAAAAGATATATAGGAGATTTTCAAGTATTTGGAAATTAAACAGTACACTTCTAATCAGCCATGGGTCAAAGAGGAAATCTCAAAGAAAATTAGAAAATATTTTTAACTAGCTTAAAATAAAAAGAAAACATAGCAAAATTTGTAGCATATAGCTATAGTAATACTAATAGAGAATTTTATACTAGTAAATGATGTATTAGAAAAGTAGAATGTTCTTAGCCAATAATCCAAATTTCTACTTTAAGAAACAAGAAAAAAAAAGGATGCTGAACACAAATTAAGCAGAAGGAGGTAAATAATAAAAGTAATGGTAGAAACCAATGAAATTAAAAGTAAAATATAGAAAAGCAATTAAAATAAAAGTTTGTACTTTGAAAAATTAATAAAATTGATAAATGTCTAACCAGACTAACAAAGAAAAAGGAGACAGAGAGAAAATAAAAATTATAAATATCAGGAATAGAAGAGGTGATATCTACAGACCTTAAAAGTAAAATTAAAAAAAAATACTAAACCACAATCTACATGCATGCATTAAAAAACAGATAAAATGGAATAAGTCAATTTCTTTAAAGATAGACTGACCAAAACTCACTTGAGAAGAAATAGATAACCTATACTTTTTCAATTTAACGTGTAGTGAAAAAAGCTTAAAAAAGTAAAGCAAGCCCTCTAGCCAGTTTTGTTCAGTGGATAGAGCAACTGCAGACCCAAGGGTCCCAGGTTTGATTCTGGTCAAAGCACATAGCAGAGGTCGCATGCAGGAGTCAACCAATCAATGTGTTTATCTCACATTCATAGTTTTCTCTGTCTTTCCCTCTCTCTTCCACTCTCTCTAAAAATCAATGGAAAAAATATCCTCAGGTGAGGATTAAAAAATAATAATAATAATTAAAAAAGTAAAGCAAGACCCCCAAACATTATTTTATTGCTGAATTACACTAAACATTAAAGAAATAAATCGTTACAATTCTATACAATATCTTCTAGAAAATAGAAGAGGAGATAAATGTCACAACTCATGTCATGAGGCAAGTGTCCCCTAATTCCTAAACCAGACAGACATTATAGGAAAAGAAAACCAGAGACTAACATCCTTTATGAATACAGATTCAAAAATCACTGACAAAATATTAGCAAATCAAATCCAACAATACATAAAAAGGATAATAAATGATGACTAAATGGGTGTTGTTTTCCAGGAATGCAAGCCTAGTACAATATTAAAATATCAACCAACATAATTCACCATATTAAGAGACTATTCACCATATGATCATCCTAATTCATGGAGAAAAGGGTTTTGATAAATTTTAACATTAATTTGTAGTCAAAGTCTTAAGCAAACTAGAAATAGAGGGAACTTTCTTAACCTAGAAAAGGCTATCTTGAAATAAAAAGTTACCCTGATAGATAATGATAATAAGCAATGTATTCTCTTTAAGATCTAGAACAAGGTAGGGATGTCTTCCCTCAACACTCCTATGCAGTATCATACTGGAAGTCTTTGCTAGTGTAATAGGCAAGGGGAAAAAAAGACATACAGGTTGAAGAGATTAAATAAAATCTGTCTCTTTTTATAGATAACTTCTCAAAGAATCGATAAAAAAGCTCCTATCAAATGAGCTTAGTAAAGTTGTAGGATACAAGGGCAATACACAAAAATTAATTTTATCTTTACACTAGGAGCCCAGCACACAAATTGCACGGCCCACCCACCCACCTGCTGCCTTGCCTTGACACCGGAACCTCTCCATGCAGAGCTCCAGTGTGCCTGGCCCAGCCCCCCGACCCCTCTGGCTTTCTCTGGCCACTTCAAGCCCTCTGGGCACCACCGGGCTAATGCCCCATCTCCAGAGCAACGCGATCACTCCGCCCCGTCATGGTGCCAGAGGAGAGCATGGAAACCTTCCGCCTGCTGTGCTGTGCTCCTTCCCCAGGCAAGTGAGTGGTGGGGCACTCTGAGCAGTGGGTGGTGAAGGACTGGTGAGGGGGGTGCTATAGGCTCTCACCCCCACCCTCCCAGGCACAGGCCTCCACTGGGTGCCTCCCCGCTTCCATCCCGTCTCCGGGAGCAATGCCCTGCCAGGCACGCACAGGCAGCCTCCTCCTTAGCGGTCATGACTGTGACACCATTAGGACCAATTAGCATATTATCTCTCTCTCTCTCTCTCTCTCTCTCTCTCTCTCTCTCTCTATATATATATATATATATATATATATATTTGCAGTAAGTTTGAAATGTTTCAAAATACCATTTATAATAGCACCAAAATAAATTAAGTATTTAGATATAAATCTAAAAACATAATCTCAAGGTCTGTATACTAAAAATTAAAAAACTCTGGTGAAAGAAATCATAGATCTAAAGAAATGAAGAGATATCCTGTATTTATGTGTTAGAAGACTGAAAAATAAATCCTCTCCAAGTTAATTTATAGATAACACAATACAAATGAAAAGTCTAGCTGACTTTTGTAGCTACCAACAAATTGATTCTAAAGGAATTAGAACAACTAAATAATTCTGAAAAAGAGATATTAAACTCAAGGAATCACTCTACCCTATTTCGGGATTTAATGTAAAGTTACATTAAGCAAGAAAGTGTGGTATTGGTAAAGGAAAGATGTATAGATCAATGGAACAAAATAGAGAGCCTAGAAAATAGAGAGCCTCACAAATGCAAACTGATTTGTTACAAAGGTGTAAATTAAATAAATGTTATTCTTTTCAACAAATGGTGCCAGAATAATTGGATATCAACAGGCAACCTATACTTTACATCTTACACAAAAAATAATGTAAAACCAACCATCAACCTAAATGTACATATATAGCTATAACAGACTGTTGAACCTCAGAGGGAAGGCAGGGGAGGGTGGGTGGGAAGAGATCAACCAATGAATTTGTATGCATATATCATAACCTGTGGACACAGACAATGAGGTAGTGAGGGCCTGGGGGCTAGGATAGGGAGGACAGGACTGGCTGGAAGAGTTTAATGGGGGGAAAGGAGGACCTGTGTGATACTTTCAACAGTAAAGATTAAAAAAGATAAACATTGAAAAAGAAGAAAAAAAGAATATTATTCTTAAACTTTAAAAAAAAACAACTTGTAGAAGGAAATACAGGAGAGGATCTGAACAACCTTGGGTTTGTCCATGTTTTTAAATATACCACCAAAGCACACACTGTAAAAGAAAATATTGATAAGTTGTACTTTATCAAAATTAAAATATTTTGCTCTGCTAAATATATTGTTAAAAATGAAAAGAAAAAAAAACACAGGTAAGGAGAAAACATTTACAAACCACATTTTAACAAATAACTTGTTGTTCAAACTATAAAATAAGTTCTCTAAACACAACAATAATAAACAATCCAAGAAATCAATTGGCAAAAGATCCAAACAGGCCCTTTACCAAAGAGAACAGATGAATGGCAAATAAACACATCAAGAGATAGGTAGGGAATGCAAATTACACCCAGGTGGTACCACCCATTCTTATGACAAAGGGAAATAGCACTAAGTTCTGACAAAAATGCAGAACAACTAGCACTCTCATACAATGCTGGGTTTAAAATGGTACAGTCCATTTGGAAGATAGTTTGGCAGTTTCTTAAAGTTAAACATATAGGACCCAGCAATCTGTCTCTAGGTATTGAGTATTAAAAAAAATGGGAACTTAGTTTTACATAAGAACCTGTGCAGCTTTTTACACAATCATCCATCATGTCCTTCAAATGGTAAATGGATAAGCAATATGTGGTACAGCCATACAATGGGATATTGCTCAGCTATAAAAAGAAATATGCAGATAGATGTCTTCATTTTGTGAAATCCATCAATATGCACACATAAGGTCTGTGAACTTTTCTCCATGCCATGTTATAAATTTTTATTTATTTATTTATTTTTATTTTATTGCTTAAAGTATTACAAAGGGTATTACATATGTGTCCATTTTTCCCCCCGCCCTAGACAGTCCCCTAGCCTCCCCTATCCCCCAGTGTCTTATGTCCATTGGTTATGCTTATATGCATGCATACAAGTCCTTTGGTTGATCTCTTACCCCCCTACCTCCTGCCCCCCAACCCTCCCCGGCCTTCCCGCTGCAGTTTGACAGTCTGTTTGAGGCAGCTCTACCTCTGTATCTATTATTGTTCAAAAGTTTATAATGGTCTCTATTATCCATGAATGAGTGAGATCATGTGGTATTTTTCCTTCATTGACTGGCTTATTTCACTTAGCATAATGCTCTCCAGTTCCATCCATGCTGTTGCAAATGGTAAGAGTTCCTTCCTTTTTAGAGCAGCATAGTATTCCACATGTTATAAATTTTAAGTAAAGTGAAGTTGTTGTTTTTAAGACAAAGGATTCTTTGGCTTCTCTGTGGTAACTAGACCTCAGGAATGGCAAAATGGAGGCAGGGTGATCAGTTAGGAGACCATTACACATTATAAAAAACTAAAATATATTTTATTTACAAGATTTTTTAAAGGAAAAATATAAAATCCTGGGCAACAATAGCATATAAATGATGAGATGATCTCAAAATGTTTTGAAGTCCTGATATTCTTCAAAAGTGGTTTAAGATTGTTTAACTTTTGTTAAGCATGAACAGTAAAATATCAAGAATAATTAAAGAAATAAAATCTATTTTATCCATCTAAAGAAGTGGAAGAGAAAAAAGTGGAAGAAGAAAACAAGCATCAAGTAATAAAAAAAAGAAGAAAACTGATACAATTAGAAAATATAGCATAAGATGGTAGAAACAAGCCAAAGTATCAACCAATATAAAACTGAATGAACTGACCTCCTTCCAAAAAGGGAAAGATGTTCAGCTTAGAGAATAAAACCAGCCTTATGTTATTTCTAAAGAGATACACCTGGAAGATAAGCTTTTAAAAGGTTATAAAGTAAAAGGATGCAAAGAGATATACTAAGCACCTATCAAGAAAAATAAATCTATATTAATTCTATGCCAAAGAAAGAATTAGTAGAGAATACAAGAAGGGGGTCGGGGGGGGGGGACTGTCACAAGTTAATGATAAAAGGTTCAACATGGAAGACCTACATACTCAAAACTTGTAGCACCTTATGAAATGGTTTAAAAATTGCAAAACAGAAACATAGCAGAACTCCAGAGAATTAGATAACCCATCTCCATAGCAGGAGATTTCAACACAATTCTCCATATTATTCTTTGGTAAAGCAGACCAAAAATGTGGTAAAGATCTCTCAACAAGATTGATTTAGAGGACATACGCTATAGAATCACAGATCTGAAAACTAGAGCATTCCCATTCTTCTCAGACACACATGAACCATATTGCAAACGTGGAGGAAGGGTAAAACTAGGTAATTCTTCACTAATTAAAAATGTGTTATATGGAATATATACTTTGTTTTTATATATATATATATATATATATATATATATATATATGTATGTATTTTATTGAGTTTTTACAGAGAGGAAGGGAGAGAGATAGAGAGTTAGAAACATCGATGAGAGAGAAACATCGACCAGCTGCCTCCTGCACATCACCTACTGGGGATGTGCCCGCAACCCAGGTACATGCCATTGACTGGAATCGAACCTGGGACCCTTCAGTCCACAGGCCGACGCTCCATCCACTGAGCCAAACCGGTTTCGGCAAGAATATATACTTTGACTACAATGGAATTGTTACAAAAACAAAAAGAAAGATGCATTTGAAAACATATATTATAAATTTTAAAAACTTCTAAAAACATTGATCAAAGAACTCATAACTGAAACAATAATTTTGTACTGATCAATAATAAAAGTACTACATATCAAAACTTTAAAAGGCAATGCAAGTAGAAGTCAGAGGGAATTTTTAGTCGTAAATGCTGTGAGTGCATGAGGCTACAATTAATTAACAGAAAAAATGTTTTTGAAAAAGTTAGTAAGAAGAACAGAATACAACTAGATCAACTGAGCAGATGCGTAAGAGAAAGATGTCTTTTAAAAAAGGATTTTGCTTATTTTTATCATTTATAAAAAATGCTGAATATCCATAGGACTGAGAATTGCTAGAGAAGTCAAAGATATAAAAACTGTCCCTGCCTTCAAGGAAGATTATATGAATCACAATGAACAATAAAGATCAGCCAGTAGAAGCAGAGATTTGTAAACAAACCTGAATACTAATAGTCAGATCTTGGTTGGGGAACTTAGAAGGGCAGCCCTCACCTGCAGATCTTCAGACTGAGAGAAGAGTCAACTGCCAGCTTCCATGGCTGGGTATGGGACAAAGGTATGTGTCCTTCAGGGAGATTCTGGCTTTTGGTGAATAAGAAGGTGGAAGAATCTTTCTATGAAGAGATTGAGGGTGTGGGAAGCTTTGTTTACCATGTACCAGAGGAAGGAAAGAAAATGGCTGAGAGGGAGTAAAGGAAGAGAATAAATTTGGGAAGAATCACAAGTCGGTCCTAGAATGAGTATATATGAGAGGAACAGGCAGCAAAGACTCTCATGTGGACTTGGGCCAAGAAAAAGAGAATGTAGGGCACGACAAATTTTTTTCTCCTAAAGGTTTTAAATAGAACTCTGGAGGAATTGTGTGTTAATGTTCCTGCAAGCTAAAGCTCCGAAAATGTTATAAGCTTGGTGATTCTGGCAAAATGTAGCCTTTGGCCTAAGTTCTAACAAAACACTGTTAGGAAATGATTAAGGGTTTTCTGAAGTTCTTCTGGCAAAAAGCAGCAAATCAAAGGAGTCCAGCGACTCTTCGATTAAACTGGAGCCTGATTTGGTCACACATGAGAGGAAAACCACCCCTCCTGCATAGCTGATGGATTAATTGGTTTCTGGGAAACTTTCCTTGAGTGCATCTCTGGCAAGAGTTGATTCTGGCCTCAACTGATGGAGCCAGGTTGGATTGTCCAACACTTTCCCAGTTGTGTGGCCTAGCCTGAAGTACTTATATTTTTTTTTTAACTCTTCTGTTTGTTTCATGTATAAAATTGTGAAAATGATGACAAGGTTCCTGAGATGTTCGATAATGTAGAGAAGTGCCTAACGCAGTTAGACAGCTTCCACATTGCAGGTGTTTCATAATTTTTAAACCATCATTTATCACTTATTACAGATCACCACTCTATCTCCAAGTTATAAACATACCTAAGTGTTTTTAAAATCACCAGTCCTATATCACACAGGTACTTGACAACTTCTACCTTTTAGGCAGTGTCTACTAGATCAGTGATTTTACTTGCTCTACTGCATCATGTTGACCAGTTCAAGCTTCCTCTTTAAGTTGCCTCATGTTGTCTACAATGATACTGTCGACCAGGGAACCTGGAGAGAGCGACAGTTGGACAGCAGACAGCGCTTTATGCTGGCCTTTAGATGCTTGCTCTCATTCCTTTATGCTGCTCCCTACTTTCCTCTCTTTTATCCTGCTCTTGATTCATTCACTTGTCAAACACTTACTGAGTGCCTAGGTACTCAGTTGGACACCAGGGATATAAAGTTGACAAAGGCACAGTCATGCCCTGAAGGATATATAGTCCAATGGGAGAAATAGATGGGGGCAGATAACCACAGTGTAATTAGATTAGGTGGTAATGGATGAGTTTCCTTGGTACATTGGGAGCACAAGTGATGAGGCAACTAACTCTTTTGGGACAGAGAGAAGGTTTCACAGAGGACTATGAGCAACGTTTAAAAAGATGACTAAGGGGCCACCAGTCCATGAGATGGCAGTGAGGACAGATGGAGAGGAAAGAGAGAAAAAAAGGGGAGTTACCATAGACCAACGGGGTGGAGGAAGGGGAGGGATTCTAGCAAAGAAAAGCATGAATATTGGCTTAGCTGCAAACTTTTTTTAAAAAAATATATTTTATTGACTTTTTACAGAGAGGAAGGAAGTGGGATAGAGGGTTAGAAACATCGATGAGAGAGTAACATCGATCAGTTGCCTCCTGCACACCCGCTTCTGGGGATGTGCCCGCAACAAAGTACATGCCCTTGACCGGAATCAAACCTGGGACCCTTGAGTCCACAGGCCGACGCTCTATCCACTGAACCAAACTGGTTATGGCCTTAGCTGCAAGCTTTTAAGGGGACTCTTAGAAGAAAGAAAGTGATGAGATTCAGGAAAAAAAAATAGTATTTCTCAGGTACTTTGATTGGATTAAAGAAACATTTTTCACTGATGTTTATGATTGCTCAAGGCAAGAGCATATGTGTTTACTATAATTCTTACCGAAAAGTTTAAATCTTTGATATTTGTGTAATACTTTATAGAGATGCTGTGATAAACAAAGATTATCAAGGGACCTTTCAACTTTATCTAGGGAAGACAATGTAGTTTAGTTGTAGGTGAGCATATTTTCTGTTACTTTTTCTTCTGCCTTTTCCTTGAGGTACAACTCAGTTCGTGTAACCACACTCTCCTTAGAAGAGTGTCCTTGACCCTAGCCAATTTTGCTCAGTGGATAGAGCATTGGCCTGTGGGCCAAAAGGTCCTGGGTTCAATTCCAGTCAAGGCACTTATCTTAGTTGCAGGCTCTTCCCCAGCGTGGGCCCTTGTCGAGGCTCATGCAGGAGGCAACCAATCAATGTGTTTCTCTCATATTGATGTTTCTCTCTGTCTTTCCCCCTTTCTTCCACTCTCCCTAAAAAAAAAAATCAATGAAAAAATATCCTCAGGTGAGGAGTAATAAAAAAAAAAAAGAAGAAGAAGAGTGTCCTTGTAATGGAAAGAAAGGATGAAGATTGTGGCAACCTGGTGTCTCCATTTGCATCACCAATGCCATTATATCCCTTCCCAGACTGGGAAAAAATAATAATAATTTTGAAAATCTTGTACTTCCTCTTTTGCCTCAACAGAAAATAACATTATAGCAGAGTCAGACAAAACCAGTGAGGGCAACCAGCAAAAATGCAACCTCCTGGCTTTGGTTTTAATGCATCATCACAAGGCCAGTGGGTTACACAGGAGTCGCTGCTGGGAGCATTTCCCTCAAGAATTATTAGATGTGTAAGACTTCTGGTCAAGATGGCAAAGTAGGTTATCTTTGTGTTCACCTTCTCCCCAAATCACATCAAAATTACAGCCCTAACCGGTTTGGCTCAGTGGACAGGGCGTTGCCCTGTGGACTTAAGGGTCCCGGGTTCTATTCCGGTCAAGGACATGTACCTTGGTTGTGGGCACATCCCCAGTGGGGAGTGTGCAGGAGGCAGCTGATCGATATTTCTCTCTCATCGATGTTTCTAACTCTCTATCCCTCTCCCTTCCTCTCTGTAAAAAAACAATAAAAATATATTTAAAAAAAATTACAACTAAATTACTGTATAGAACAACCATCACTGAGAACCACATGAGGACTAACTGAACAGAACTTATAGAACTAAGGATATAAAGAAAAAGTGTCATTGAGACTGATAGGAATAGCAGAGATGCAGAGCAGGCAGGTCCCACACCCATGGTGTGATGATTAAGATTTGGGAAGGATATTTTGACTGCGGAGGTTACCCCTGAGAAGCAAGGGGTCCCAACCTCATACCAGGCTCCCCATCCTGGGAGACCATTGTGGGAAGAGGAGTCCCCATCACAGCTGTCTGTGAATACCAATGGGGATTGTGTCTGAGAAAGACAAACAGCTCATAGAGACTAACAGGCGGGCACCTACACTCACTTACAAATTCACTTGCTCTGATTTCCATCACAGGGGCAGCAACTCAAAAAGAGCCAGTGACAGACAGTGAGAAACTAAACTGACTAACTTCAGGAGGCTAGTAGGCACCGTTGTTCTTTTGTTGAACTTTTCTCTCACCCAGACTCTAGGCACCCATTGGCACCCAATTTGTATTTGTGCGTGTGTGTGTGTGTGTGTGTGTGTGTGTGTGTGTGTGTGTGTATGTGTATGTTTTAAAAAGAGGAAGGGAGAGAAAGGGAGGAGAGAAATATTTGTTGTTCCACTTATTTATGCATTCATTGGTTGATTCTTGTCCATGCCCTGACCAGGGATTGAACCGCCAATACCTGCAACCTTATTGTGCAAGGATGACCCTCTAACCAACTGAGCTACCTGGATGGGGTAAATCTGTGCTCTTTATTAATCATTTGCCCTACCTTAAAGAGTCCCTGATAAGCTGCCCCACAAAACTCCCTCACTTAGCCTGAGCCTCCTCCAACGGCTCTTCCACAGGAGTGGCCTGCTTCAGCTCATGTGTAGGCTCACTCAAAGGTCTTCAAACTCCACATAAGTGGGGGCTGCCCTAGGCTTGTGCTACAGTCTTTCTCAACTATTCTCAAATCCCACACAAGCAGCAGCCAGTCTTGGTGTGCTTGGTAGCTCCTTCCAAGTGGCCCCAGGCACAGCACAAGCAGCAACTGGTCTCGACATGCATTGTAACTCCCATCGGGTTACCCCCAAAACTTGCATAAGTGGTGGTCAGTCTTGGCTGTAATGTACCTCCAGCTAATCAACCACAAGCCTGGCACAAGTTGCACCTGGCCTCAGCTCCCATCATATTGCCTGTGAGAGGGCTCCACGACTGGCACAGTGGCATGTCCTCAGTTCACAGTGTAGCCCCCTGAAGCAACTCCAAGACCAAAACAAGTGGCAACCAACCACACATCACTTCGTAGCTCCTACAAAACCACCCTAATCCTGCACAAGTGTGGTCTAACATTGGCCTGCACTGGAGCTGAATAGAAAGGAAAACACAATCCATACATATGTAGCCTACAAGAGATCCACTTCAGATTGGAAGATATACACAGGCTGAACATAAATGAATGGAAAAAGATATTTCATACAAATGGAATGAGAAAGAGGTTGGGGTAGGAATACTTACATCAGACAAAATAGACTTTAAAACAAAGACTGCAAAAAGAGACAAAGAAGAACATTTCATAGTAATAAAGGGATCGATCCAAGAAGAAGACATAATTCTTGTAAACATCTATGCACCCAATGTAGAAGCACCTAAATGTATAAAGCAAATATTAACAGACATTTAGAGGGAGATCAACAGAAATACTACAATAGCAAGTGAATTTAACATCCCTTAACATTAATAGATAGACCATACTGACAAAAAGTCAATGAGGAAACAGTGGCCTTTAGACCAAATGGATTTAATTAATATTTTTAAAACATTTCACCTAAAAACAGAAAAATATATATTCTTTTCAAGCAGACAGAGATTAAGAAGTACAAATTGACAGTTGCAAAATAGTTACATGGATGTAAAGTACAGCACAAGGAATATAGTCAATAATATTATAATAACTAGGTAAGGTGACAGATGGATACTAGACTTATCAGGGGACACTTTGTACATTATATAAATGTCTAACCATTATGCTGTATACCTGAAATATTGAATGTAAACTATAAATTGAAAATAAAAATATATAAAAAACTAATAATAATTGTAATAATAAAATATCACACAGACCAAATGAACATAATTGTTATTTTTTAAAGCATTTCACCTAAAAGCAGCAGAATTTGCATTCTTTCAAGTACACATGCAACATTTTCCAGTACAGACCACATGGTAAGCCAAAAAAGTCAATAAATTTGAGAAAATTGAAATTAAATCTGGCATCTTTTTTCTTCAGAATAGTATAAAACTAGACATCAGTTACAAGAAGAAAACAAAAAAACATGGAAGCTAAATAACATCCTACTAAACAATGAATGTGTTAACAATAAGATCAAGAAGGGTCAAAAGACAATAAGACAAATGAAAATGAAAACACAACCCCCCAAATCTGTGGACACAGTTAAAGCAGTTCTAAAAAGGAAATTCATGGCAATAGAGGCCTACCTCAAGAACCAAAAACAATCTCAAATAAACAACCCAACCTCACAACTAAAGAAACTAGAAAAAAAGGAACAAGAAAGCCTAAAGTGAGTTTGAGGAAAGAAATAATAAAGATTAGAGTGACAATAAATAAAGAAGATATTTAAAAAAAAAAGAAAAGAAAGGAAAGAACAATGAAACTAAGAGTTGGTTCTTTAAAAAGAAAAACAAAATTGATAAACCTTTTGCCAGACTCATCAAGATGAAAGAGAAAAGGCCTAAATAAAATGCAAAATGAAAAAGATGTGACAACCAATACCACAGAAAATTATAAGAAAATACTATGAACAATTATATGCTAACAAATTGGACAATGTGAAAGAAATAGATGAATTTCTAGAAATATACAATCTTCCAAGGCTTGGTCAAGAGGCAACAGAAACTGAACAGATTGGTAACTCCAAACGAAATTAAGTCAGAAATCAAAAACTCACAAAACAAAAGTCCTGCAACAAATGACTTCAAAGATGAATTTTACTAAACATTCAAAGAAGAATTAATACCTATTCTTCTCAAACTAGTTCAAAATATTGAAGAGGAAGGAAGGCTCCCAAACTCATTTTACAAGGCCAGCATGACCCTGATACCAAAACCAGAAGACACTACAAAAAAAAAAAAATTATAGGTCAATATCCATGATGAACAAAGATGCAAAAATCCTCAACAAAACCTTAGCAAACTGAATTCAGCAATACTTTAAAAAGATTAGCCCTAGCTTGTTTGGCTCAGTGGATAGAGTGTTGACCTGCGGACCAAAGGGTCCCAGGTTCAATTCCAGTCAAAGGCCCATACCTTGGTAGTAGGCTCCTCCAGGCCCGCCCTGGTCAAGGATCCTGCAGGAGGCAACCAATCAATGTGTTTTGCTCACATCAATGTTTCTTTCTGTCTTTTCTTCTCTTTCACTTTCCCTAAAAATCAATGGAGAGCATTATGCTAAGCGAAATAAGCCAGTCAGAGAAAGATAAATATCACATGATCTCACTCATTTATGGAATATAATGAACAACATAAACTGATGAACAAAAACAGATCCTGAGACAGAGAAGCAACGATCAGACCATCAAACCTCAGAGGGAAAGTAGGGGAAGGCAGGGGTAAGAGGGAGAGTTCAATCAAAGGACTTGTATACATGCATATACAATGGACACAGACAAAAAGGGGGTGAGGGCATGAGTGGGGATGTGGGGGGCAAGGGGCGATAAGGACACATATGTAATACCTTAATCAATAAAGAAAAAAAAATTAAAAATCAATGAAAAAAATATCCTCAGGTGAAGATTAACAAAAATTTTTTTAAAAGATCATACTCCATGATCAAATGGGATTTATTCCTGGAATGCAATTTTGGTTCAATATCTACAAATCAATTAACATGATATACCACACAAATAAAACCAAGAATAAAAATCATATGATCATCTCTATAGAGGCAAAAAAAGTATTTGACAATATCTAAAATCCATTTATAATAAAAACTCTCAGCAAAGTGGGAATAGAAGGAACATACCTCAACATAATAAAGGCCATATATAAAAATTCTACAGCTAATATCATACTCAGTGGTGAAAAGCTAAAAGCTTTTGTTTTTGTTTTTTCAAGATCAGCTTTAGAAGAAGACAGTTTTCTCTCAGCCCCAAACCCTTCAGAATTCCTTGGTAGGTTGATGTTATATTTCAGACCAGGAATATAATAGAGAAAAGGCAGAATACACTTGTGTATTATTTTCTCACAAATATGTACAAGTTTAGTCTCAGCTCCTGCTGAGAGTGCTCTTATATGGGCCCAGTTAGTATGAATTTGTTTCATCTGAGATGAAAACTGGTGTCAGCAATTTTAGTGAATATCAGAATCGTGTCTGTTCCCTAGATGTTACAGGACGTGCACACACCACATCTCCCTGTCCTGTGGCACTTTATTCTAACACTAAAGGCCCAGTGCACGAATTCATGCATGGGTGGGGTCCCTCTGGGTGGTCTGTGGGAATCGGTCTGAAACCCGCAGTCCAATGCTGCCTGCAGCTCCTACCTGCCACTCCCGCTCATCCCGACCCCACTGAGCCTGCCACATGGGCTCACACCCAATCAGTCCCGTGAGCCCTGCAGCTGATGCCTTCCCGAGGGAAGTGGCCTATGGGATCGGGCTGAAACCAGCTCCTCTCCAACATCCCCCAAGGGGTCCTGGATTGTGAGAGGGTGCAGACTAGGCTGAGGGACCCCACCAGTGCAAGATTGGGGACAGGAAGGGACCGTGGATGGGCTCCAGGGCGTGTCCAGCCCCATCTCGCTCAGTCCCGATTGGCCGGACCCCAACAGCAAACTAACCTATCAGTCAGAGCATCTTCCCCCTGATGGTCAGTGCACATCATAGCAACTGGTCAACCGGTCGACTGTCTGCCCCATGGTGGTCGGTGCATGTCATAGCGAGTGGTTAAGTGGCCTTAGCATATTATGCTTTGATTGGTTGAACAGTCAACCAGTCAACAGATGACCGGACACTTAGCATATTAGGCTTTTATTATATAGGATTTAGGTTGAGATAGTCACCAGTGATGGGCCATATTTAGATTTTAAAGTATTAGAACAGAAAAGTGCCAATGATAATCATCTAATGAGCAAAATCCCTCACTTTTATGTTGAAATTGAAATTAAGTAAGGTTGAAATAGTTGGTTAGCTTAACTTGGTATCTCATATCAAGAAACAGTAAATGGTTTAGTGTTTATGCTGTGTGAATTACAAGTGTTTCAGTACATTTAAAAGGGAGAACGGGACATTTTAATTACTGTGAAGTTACTCGTGATCACAGAACAAATATTTTCTTACGATTTTGTAGATAACATTCCATCAGCCCCAACCACTTTGGTGACATTTTGTATGCAGACCACTCAGGCTGAGGAGCATTAAATTTAATTTGTGCAAAAGTTAAAGGTGGAAAAGCGTGAAATTAACTTGACGCATTTTTACGGCATTTTCTATCTCCTAGCTTCTCTCGGCCTTTCCAATCCAGCGCGATTTGATTGGCTGTGTCAGGATCTCCCCATCCCAGCAGCTTCCCTCTGCTCTCTGTGCAGTGAGAATGGAGGGCTTCTGAGTCCGTGTCGCATTCTTCCTTCATCCACAGGCAACCCAGCTGAAGGAAATGCTGATTTATGTGTCTTGATGTTTACCTTGGCAGAGCTTCAGTCTGTGCTCAAGGTTCACTGTTCTTGGTGACTCATCTCTCTCAGGAGGATGTGTGTGTGAAACAGCCAAAGATGAGTCAACTCATTCAAGAAATCATTCAGCATGGTCCAAATGGTTTGCAAAGATTTCGAAAGAAATCTGAACCTTTTATAATGCTATATAGAACATAGCAATTGATTGCTGATGTAACATCTATAAATTATCAAGGTTATTACAGACACACCTCAACCTATGGGGATAAAACCGAGATATCCCCTACTGTAGCAATAACGGAAGCACTTCTACACAGTTTTTAAAAGTCACAGAACAAGAGCTAACCAAAGGCAATTATGTTTAGAAAGAGAGAGAGATGGAAATGAGACTGTGGTTGCCCACTGTAGATTGCATTTAGTGACCAATTATTAAGTGTTATAAGAAATGCCTGCAGCAAACAGTATACGCATTCTGTTTATTTTTATAAATCCAGAAGATATTGCTATCAATTCTTTTCATCTTTTGATAGGATCACTCACACAGTATTATTCAAATAAGTAACATGGTTGTGCAGAGATTTTGAACTTTTGTCAGGTGAGTTTTTAGAAGAGATGTTTTGGCAATATTAAAGAAAGATGATAAAACCAAAAATAAAATGTATAAACACCACAGATTATAAATTCTATTGTATTCCATTATGTCTATTTATTATTTAAAAGGTAATGGCCAATCCATATTTTGTGTATGTTTTAAAGGTGCCTATTTATATTATTTTTCTGCTAATGACCATGTGTCTTTTTCCAGTGCTGGCTGGTTTTCCTTAAGAGAACCTCTTTATTTTTTAATTAAAGATTTTTATTTTTTTATTTTTATTGAGCGTCTCTTCTACTAAACTACATAATTTGTCTCATTTTCATGAAAAAATGAAATGTTTCTCACCCCAAACAAAACCTGTACTTTATTTGCCAGCACCCAACATAAAACCAGATGATCCACACTAATTGATTCTGTCTGCTGTACATAGACTTTTCTGTGGGTAACAGGTTCTGATGGTGCAGGTCTTCTGCAACATTTTGCATTTATATTTTGATAAATATCTGCACTAATAAAAGAGAAAGATGCAAATTGACTGTACCTTCATGACACCCACCAGCCAATCAGGAGTGAGTATGCAAATTAACCCAACAAAGATGGTGGGTTAATTTGCATATGCAGGCACTGAGAGGCCGGTAGTAGGGCAGGACACTTGCATCATTGCCATGGCAACACAGGCATTCTGCACCGCCCCAGCCGCTCCGGGCTTCTGGGCAGGCGGAAAGGTGGCTCTGGGCCAGAACAAAGGCAGAAAGGCGGCTCCAGGCTGGAGCGAAGGTGGTGCTGGCAGCCAGGGGAAGGAAGGCCCATTCTTGCATGAATCTTCGTGCATCGGGCCTCTAGTAAATAAATAAATGCATATTGATTCATGCCCTGATTCTACCAAACAGAAATAAGGGCCTTTCTTTCTCTGAAAGGAAAATAGAAAGAAATAATTAAAATTATTCAGGTTCATTGGCTGTATATTTTACGGAAAGTTTAAAAGGACAAATAATAAACTTATAATTTAGGAAAATAGGATCAGCTTTCCATTAACATTGAAAATACAAAAACACTAAAGAGATGGTGAGTAAAAGTGGAGATGAGAGAGCCTTTTTGTGTTAGGAAAGAAGGTATAGATTTATTTATCTTTTTCATAAATGATTTAATACTCACAGTAATGCACAAACTAGAGATTTTCATCCTTATTACACAAATAAGAAAACTGAAGATTTGGGAAATTGTTCCTTGTTGAAAGTTATACAAGTGGAATATAATGGAACTAAGATGAAACCCAGTTTTAACAAACTCAGAACTTCTCATATGCTTATGGAAATGCCTCAAAGAAGGTTATGTCTGTTTTGAATTCTGAAGGATGAATTAAAAGCCCGTTTTATGAACAGGTAAACACTGGAGGTATTTTATGTTTGTTTGTTTTAATCTTTATTGTTTGGATTATTACAGATGTTCCTCTCCCCCCCCCCCCATAGCTCCCCTCCACCCAATTCCCAACCCACTCCAGACCTTTCGCCCCCCTACTACTGACCTCGTCCATAGGTATAAAGCTCTTTATCCAATCTCTTCCTGCACCCCCCACAACCCCTTCCTCCGAAAAATTGTCAGTGTGCTCCCTTTCCATGCCCCTGATTCTATTACATTCACCAGTCTGTTCTGTTCATCAGGTTTTTTATTCATTTGATTTTTAGGTTGACTTATTGATAGATATGTATTTGTTTTCACTTTGTTGTTCATAATTTTTTATCTTTACCTTTTTCTTCTTCTTCCTTTTATTAGAGAATACCCTTCAGCATTTCATATAATACTGGTTTGGTGGTGATGAACTCCTTTAGCTCTGTCTTGTCTGTGAAGCTCTTTATCTGACTTTCAATTCTAAATGATAGCTTTGCTGGGTAGAGTAATCTTGGTTGTAGGTTCTTGCTATTCATCACTTTGTATATTTCTTGCCACTCCCTTCTGGCCTGCATAGTTCCTGTTGAGAAGTCAGCTGACAGTCGTATGGGTACTCCCTTGTAGGTAACTGACTGTTTTTCTCTTGCTGCTTTTAAGATTCTATCTTTGTCTTTTGCCCTTGGAATTTTAATTATGATGTGTCTTGGTGTGGTCCTCTTTGGATTCCTCTTGTTTGGGGTTCTCTGCACTTCCTGGACTTGTAAGTCTATTTCTTTCACCAGATAAGGGAAGTTTTCTGTCATTATTTCTTCAAATAAGTTTTCAATATCTTGCTCTCTCTCTTCTTCTGGAACCCTCATAATTCAGATGTTGTTACACTTGAAGTTGTCTCAGAGGCTCCTTACACTATCTTCATATTTTTTTATTCTTTTTTCTTTTTGCTTTGCCAGTTGGGTGCTTTTGCTTCTTCATATTTCAAATCTTTGGCTTGATTCTTGGGATCCTCTAGTCTGCTGTTGGATCTCTGTATATTATTCTTTATTTCAGTCAGTGTATGCTTAATTTCTTATTGGTCCTTTTTCATACTTGAGGGTCTCACTTAGTTCCTCGAAGGTTTCTAGAAGATTCTTGAGTAACCTTACAACTGTGGTTTTGAACTCTATATCCAGTAGTTTGCTTTAATCCATTTATTTCATTTGTGATTTTTTTTTTTGTCTCCACATTTTGGCTGCTTCCCTGTGTTTGTTTCTGTGTACTGGATAGCTGCTAAGTCTCTTTGAGTTGATAGAGTGGATTTGTGTGGTTGGTGCCCTATAGGGCCCAGTGGCTCAGCCTCCCCAGTCACCTGAGGTGGATGCTCTCGGTGCACCCCTTTGTGGGCTGTTTGCACAGTCTTGTTGTAGTTAACCCTTGATTGCTATTGGTATCACTGGGAGGAATTGACCTCCAGGCCAATTGGCTGTGATGACCAGCTGTGTCTACACTGGAAGATCTGTTGCACAGGAGACACCCTTATAGGGCAGGACTTGCTTCAGTGGGGCTTTGGTGCTCACTGAGTCGGCCCCTTGAGTGTGTCTCTTATGGATGTGAAGAGTTGTAATCTGGTATTGTCTCACTCTGACCACTGGGTACACTGGCTCTTGGATCTCCAAGGAGGTGCAAGGTCAGCCACTGTTTGGAACCACCACGCAGGAGCTACAGAGACATTTGCAGATTCCTCCTCTTTGTATGGGGTTTGGAAGTGCCCAGAGGAGGCCCCACTGTGAAGCAAGGCAGGCTGGTGCTGGGCCTTGGGTCTTCTTTTGGAAGCTCTGGGGCTCTCTGACCCAGCTTCAGTTTGACAGATTTTAGGCGGATAACGGACAGGCATTCATATGCAAAAGCCGATGTGCACAGCTTGGGTGGGTTGTAAATTGGGTGGGGCAGGGTGTCTAGGAATCACCAGGGCAAACAGCAGTGGCTGCCAGTCAGCCTTACACTGGAGAGGTCCCCAGGTCTCTGCGTTCCACACCCTCACCAACCCCCACCATGCAGGAAAAATGATCACTGCAAGCACCTTTGTGAGAAAGCCACCCTCGCATTCCTGTCCTGATGTCAGACAGTCCAGTTTCTCCCCGTATGTGTCTGGGTTCCCCAGAGTCTCACCCAGAACTGGAGTTCAGAGCAAGCAGAAGCTTGTATCTCCCTCCCAATTAAAAGAGCAGCACATCCAGGTGCCAACACTTTCCATGCGTCCGCATCTCTTACCAGTCTCAATGCGCTTTCTTAACCATTCTAGTTGCAGAACTTCCACTCAACCAGCTTTACCACAGTTCTGGGTGGTCGTTTTTCTGCCTTTTAGTTGTAATTTTGATGTGGTTGTGAGAGGCAGCAAGTATAGGTGTTTACTTATGCTGCCATCTTGGTTTTTCTCTGGAAGAAAAGTATTTTCAACAGAGGGGGCGTCATTTTAATAATAGCTATCATTTAAGGTATTTACTATTTATAGATATTTAATGTGCAAGGTACATAACTATCAAGTTAAAATACATTATTTTACTTGGTTTTCATTAGCAATCCCATGGGGTAGTAATACTACATTCATCTTAGAGAGGACAAATGAAGCCCAAGAAAGTTTTGAACCTACCGTATGTCTGACCTGTCAGAGGCTGTCTTGAAATCAAATCCAAAAGCTCCTTGAAAGTTCCTGTTCTTTCACAGTCCCTGTTTTTTTAGTATTGCTCCTGCAGCTGGATTGGAGTGGGTGGGGAGGAAAGTGGTGGACTGAGCCTGGTGAGTTGAACAAAGGCCAGGTCACAAAAACCAAGCAAGGGTGTTTATACCTTATTCTTGCTTGATGAGAAAGCTTTGAAAGTCTTAAATAAGGAAACGACACGAACATATAGGAGCTTTAAGGTCATTCTGGGTAAAAGGTAAATTAGAGACACTCAAATTACGAGGCAGAAAGACCAGTTAGTAGGCTATTAGAATAACCCACAGAAATAAATAATGACATTTAGTTAAATAAACATGGAATTGGAGTAGATAAGGACAATTCTAGATATGCCAAAAAAGTAAAAATCACAAGCCTAGGGACACATAGAAATGAGTCTTTTCTGAATCCCAGTCTCTGATTTGGTTAGTGCGTAAATCAAAGACATACTACAGCGTAACTCTACAGCTACTGGGAAGCACATGAGCAGCTAAGGGAGATACATTTATCAAGACAGGTTCAAAATTCATGGAGGAGTTTGGTGCAGTGAAGATTAGAAAATGGCATCATTAGAATACATGTGAAGAGCACATGAAAAATAATTTGCATTTAAAATTGCAAGATAGTTGCTTTCTGCACAGGAGTTGGCAAAGTAGGTTTACAGGTGTGAGTACACGAAACACAGAGTTAATAAAGCTATTGTAGTAATCAAAACCTGCGTGTCTGTTTCCATATAAACAACTGTAAGCCTATTTATACCCAACCTGGCATTTAAAAGCATTTTATTTATTTTCATTTATTTATCCCACATACCTAAAATGTGAACTTCTTGGGAGCATAGTTTTATGTTCTTACCACTCTAACCCAGCACATAGAATAGTCTCCAATATAGAGTAAGAAGTCAATAAATACATGTGCACTGGATGACTATCAGTTGTATATGATTGACATCCTGATTTCAGGAATAGTTTACATAGCATTTTCAGCCAAGTGTTCATGTGGTATTTTATTTCCTGCCCTGTCGAATCAATAAAATTGGGGTCATTTCTGACATTCTAAGAGGACAAAAATGAGAAGTGTAATGACAAAACTCCCTGAATGCTGTCTCTGCCTTCATCCTCCAAATAATGAGCACCAAATTAATTTTCAGATTGCACACTCTTAAAATTTCCTAGAAAATCAATAATACAAAGTGATAAGACTAAGGTTAAATGATTGATTCATCAATTGATTTTCTTTTACTGTTTCTGGCAAGAGATGAGTTTTTTCAAGGCCAGTGCTGATTGCCTAATGTCTACCTCCTTTTTTTAAATCTTTATTCTCTATATTACTGCGTATGAGGACCACACCATATTGCCAAAGGTCTCAAACTTTCCAACTTAGTCAGCTCTAGTGGGACAGGACTGAGGGTAAAGATGAGATCAGAAACACTAAGTTGGGGACCTGCCTGGGAGGGAGTCTAGTCAGTAAACAGGAACAAGCTCAGACACGGGAAATCCAGACAAGGTTATTAGCCCAAAATCAGAGAATCAGATGGTGTTTCAGGTGCAAGAAATTCAATAGAGAAGCAGATTATGGAAGGAAAAATGGGGTGTTCCAGGTTCATTGTTACCTGACTCAGAGCCTCACCCTTTCTTTCCCACATGCCCATCTCAGCAGGGACCTTCTGGGAAATCTCTCCACTCTGTGCAAGCCCCCCTTCTTTCCTCTCTCTGTCTCCAGGTTTTCTTCATTCCATGTCTGTTCTTTAGCATCCTTGAAGGTTTATTCTCATCCCTAAGCACATATTCTCAACAGTTTCAGGTATCCCCATAATTACAGCAAAGTACCTCGTTCTTTCTCTGTCATCTTTCTGGAATCCCTATTTTGTGACATTAAATGCAAACACTTCTCCAGTAAGAAATACTATTAGATTTCAAATTCAACAACGTTTTTTTAAAAAGACTTTCACTGGTATTTTTTTTAACATTTGCATTGTTACTGCCTGTGTTTGATTGCTCCTCACCTTGTGTTCACATTGCTGCGAGGCATTCTCATCTGGTAATTCTTCAATCTTTTCCACTTCAAATCCAGCTTGCACCTAACTTCAAAGTTAAAGAGAACCCAAATTCCATTTTTATCCTTATTCTTCTGATTTAAAAATAAAGTTTCTTAACTTATTTTGTATAGAAACTCTTGCATTTTTGAGATTTCAAAAGCACTAACAAGAGGCTGTATCATCACTAGGCCCTGTCAGTGGAAGCCTATGCCCTCAGTGTTGCACTTAGAGGCTCCATTTGGCCCTCCTCTGACCATAGCTCCTACCCCCATCCCCTATCCTCAAAAAGAAATTTACTGGCCAGACCAGTTACCCATCAAGAGCTTTTTGTTCCCGAATCTGAACTAAGCTTCAGACACATGCAACCCTAATATTTTATTCCCAAATAGCCCAGAACTGCTTTTCGGGATGGTGTGGGCCCCATCCCTGAGTCTGCCATCCTGATAGTGAGTCAAGAGGCAAACTTGTGCATGTCTGAGTCCAAAATGTGGCCAAGGAATAGCAGTTTGCAGAGGGTGTAGATAAAATTGGAACATATGTGCTCAAGTGCCCCACACTTTACAGTAAAGGATGGAATTAGGGGTAGGAAGAGAGGAGGTATGGGCTGTAGGCCCACTACAATCCTGTGCTGAGCTAAAACTCTGAGGGTGTTGAACTAGTTTTCTATTGCTGCATAACAGCTTTCACAAACTTACCAACTTAACACCAATTCATTACCTCAAAGTTCTGTAGGTCAGAAGTCCAAATGAGCTGAGATGGGGGTCTCTGCTTACGGCCTCATTAGGCCAAAGTTATGGTGCTGGCTGGGCTAGGGTCTCATGAAGGAGTTGGGGAAGAACCTGCTTCCAAACTCATTCAGGTTTTGGCAGTTAGTTAGCTCCCCATGGTTGTAGGACTGAGGTCCCTATTCCCTTCTGACTGCCATTCAAGGGCCTTTCTCTCAACTCCTTAAAGTCACTTGCATTCCTTCTTACATGGTTCCTCCATCCTCATACAAGCAACAGTTCATGACGTTTTTATCTTTCTGGCTTTCTCTTCAACCAGCAGATGAAGGAAACTCTGTGCCTTTAATGGCTTATGTGATTATGTTAGCCCATGAGGAAAATCCAGGACAAGAGCCCTATGTCAAGGTTATGTTGCCACGAAAAAATTATCCGCTATGTGATGTATCATAGCAGACAATTTACAGGTTTTGGGGGTTAGGGCAGGACATATTTAGGAGCTGTATAAATTTGCTCAGGGCTAACATAGCAAATTACCACAGACTGGGTGGTTGAAACAACAGAAATTTATTTTCTCACAATTCTTAAGGCTGGAAGTCTACACTTCAGGTGTCAGCAGGATTGGATTCCTCACACGCCTCTCTCTTTGATTTGTTCTCTCCCCATGTTTTCACATCATCTCCTCTTCATACACATCTGTCCTTTTCTTGTTTGGAAACCAACCATTTTCCTCTTCTTAGAATCAACGAATTAGGTCTGACTCCAACGATCTCATTTAACCAAATTACCTCTTTAAAGAGCATCTCCACATATAGTCACATTTTGAGGTACTGGGGGTTAGGACTTCAACATATGAATTTTGGGACGAAGCAATTCAGCTCATAATAGGGGCTACTTCTAAGTTTTCCATATTTACTATATTATTTAGATACGTGTTATGTAGGTCTCCTAGTGTATTTCTGCTCCAACACTGCAAATCTGGCAGATAGGCCTAGACAGAGAGGCCAGGACTCCGATAGGAAATGAACAGAGGCTAACATCTGATGGCAAACAATGGTGGTGGCAGCAGCCACACTGGAATCTCTGAGATGAGATCTAAGAAATCTAGCCTAGTGATTGGGAATAAAGCTAATTTTCTTAGCCTGCCATTACTAAGCACGCCTAAGGTCACTCAGTATTCTCTTCTCATCCTTGTAAGATGGCACACCATGCTTGGCCTCCTTCCCTTCTCCCTCTCCCCACTCCACACCCTGCCCAGCACACTCCCTGCTTTGCTCCTCTCTTCATAGCCTGAGGCTACCTAACAGTCTTAGTCCATTAGGGCTGCTATAGTGGGTGCCTTATAAAACACCAAGACTGGGTGGCTTTTAAACAACAACGCTTTTATTTCTCATGGTCTGGAAACTAGAAAGTCCAAGATTAAGGCACTGGCAGATTCGGTATCTGGTGAGGGCTTGCTTCCTGGCTTATAGACAGCTGTCTTTTCTCTGTGGTCTCACATGTCAGAAGAAGCCAAGAGATCCTTGGGGTCTTTTATGAGGCTACTAATCACATTCATAAGGTTTCTGTCTTTACGACCTAATCACATCCTAAAGGCCCTACTTCCAAGTACCATTAGTCATTGGCAACAATCTTCTGTAAAATCTTATTCCTTGGACTATATCTCTCTCTTAACTTCTGGGGCACAGCCTTGCGTGTCTCAGTTATTTGGAACTCAGCAGTTATCATTTTATACCCTTTCAAATGTTTTCATGACATAAACACTATACAATACATCTTTTAGATTATGATCTTGTTGACTTCAAGTAGTATGGTTTACATAGCTACTGTGTATAGAGGGAATAAAACAAACATGTTAAATACTCTCAAGAAATTAAAGTTATTTTCCCAATTATTGTGTCATGGATGCTACACGAAAGGATTGGTGTTAAAATATGTTTGGGCAATTCCTACAAGGTTAAAAACAGCTTTGTTTTCTTATGTTTTAGACAGCTCAAAGTCTTTACTATACATACTACTATATCAGTTAATAACTGATAGGGAATAATAGTGAAGAATTTACCAAATTTATTGAACTTATAATTCAAGAGCATATTAGGCAATTAATGTTGTTGAATATATATTTTTGAAAAGACTGGTTTAAGAACTAGTCCTCACCCAACTCTCTTACCAGATACTTATTACTTATATACACATATAAAACTATTCTAAATATCTATATGTATTCAAAAGGTTAGTGATTATCCTGACCATCTTCACCCTAGCAATGGGCCATTGTTTAGACTATATGAAAATTCCTATTTGATACTCAGATTTCCTGCTCAAGGTCTTCAGGGACAAAAGTTCAGGTCTTTTTCACAAAGTGTGGTGATGGACTGAACTCCATGTCCACTGAGAAAAGATCCAGGTTATATATATCACGAGATAAAATATTAAGATTCCAGTTATTAACTGGAATGTGATAAGGAGAGGGCACACAGAATCTCTGGCTCTGGGGGGCACTTAACCCTTCATTGCCATAGATTGTTTTGACACTTGTGAGGTTGACCTTATCAGGCTTTCTTAGGCTGTAGGCACCATGCAGATGGACACAGAAGCTTTCCTAAGTTTTACAGAGTATCTTCAGAGTATATTATCCAAATGTTGCTAATAACAATGAGCAAAGTGATTTTTGCTTTCTCCCTCCCAGAGATGCTGGGAATATTCATGACAGGCAGTCTGATAAGTGCTTTGAGCTCCTTTGGGATAGGACCATATAAAAAAATAAAGTACTTTCATGTTAGCTTTTGTTTAAGTACCTAAGTACTTGCATATTAGTTGATCTTAAAACACATAACCAGTGGGACATTACCCTCTTTGCGATGCAGACAAAGTTTATTATCAGCATGTGTGTCTGAACATTAAGAAGCTACTTGGCTGGGCCCAGTGGGTAAACCCTTGACTTAGTAGTCCTGTTTTTCATTACTTACAAATATCAAAGTGATCAAAGTTTCAGGATGTAACCTCCAGAGTCAATGAGAATTGGAAGTTCTAGAACCACGCCCCTATTATCTTATCAGGTAACTATATTGGGGAAAACTTTACCTAATTTGTAATTGTGTCACTGAGTTGAATTTTCCATTAGTACTCTCATACAGTGTATTATCCTCAAATACTTTCGCTTTCTTTTTCTAATTGAATTTCTCACTTTTGAAGCCAGAGTTTCTTTCATCAATACTGTTATTAGCATTTGCATTCCTATTTTTAACACTCATTTGAGGCATGCCTTGGGAACATTTTGTTGAAAGCTGTTATTTGCCATGTTTAGAGTGTTGCAGTTCAGCACAATTGAAAAATACCTCTACAGCATTAGTAACATAAGAACAAAAATGTATTTCATCATCTTGAGTGTGTAAACATGCAGAGGACAGATAATCAAATGATAGAACTAAGAAGAGACATAGCCTAAAGGACTCAGCAGAGAATTAGAAGCCAAAAGTATCTATGATCCAACCTTGGCTCCAATACAAGGTCCTTGTCCTTGGGTATGTTCCTTTATTTTCATGGGGAAAAAAACACACACACAAAAACCAACACTAAAAACTGAAAAACAAAAAAACTAAAACACTCCAAAAAAAACCCCTCATTGTAGTAGAAATGGAAACATGATAGATATTTCAGTATCCTCTAATCAAGATTTTCACCTTAGCTATACTGTTTAATTTCTGTCAGTTTTTGTCACAAACTTGACACTGTCTTTGTTTATGCTGCTGTGATTCTTATTTTGTCAGTGTACCCCTTGAACTTGAACGCTTCCCTGGCATAAGTAAAGTCATTTGAAAATACAAAGTCAAAGAGCTTTACCTTCCTTCTCATGACTACAATGGTATACAGTTATATATTCTTTAAAGGGTTAAATAGCTCAGAAACCAGAATATGTGGTGCCTTGTGGTATCAAGTTTCTCTAAGGATTTGACCAGGTTGAATGTATTCTATTACCTGTAATTGCCATCTGTAATATTTGGATAAAAATAGGACACATAGCACCTCACCAGCAACTTGTATAAACTTGTGATTTTAATTAGTCAGAGACCATTTGTGTGAGGGCTTACACATCACCTACTGAAAAACAAGAATCTTCTTACATTAGCAAAACACCCCAAAACACGACTGGAAGGCGGAATTTTGTGCTATTCCTCTGCGTTTCCAACATGTAGCAAAGTGTTTGCTGTATAGAGGGGTCAAATAGGCATTCGTTAAATTGTCCTGAGTAAGCTGAAGTTTCTCTTCATAACTATATAAGGAAAAGCATTTTCCCAGCCACCAGTAGAGAAAAGTAATGACTATGGACTAAGATTTCCCTCCTTTATGTCCACCTTCCGAGGTTCAGTTGCCTCTGTTACATTAGCCACCACCGCACCACGCCTGGACAGGACCGCAGCCTAGTTTTTGTCCCATGGGAACCCTTCTCCACATCTTGAGGTCCTAGACAAAGTGCAGTGTGAGTCACCTCCTCGCCTCTGCTGCTAAAGGCCTGACTTCCATAGGGAAGTTTCCTCCTTTCTTCCCTCAACAATAGGCTCCTCAGGATTTGCGTGGGCAGCAGTGGAAAACATCCCTCAACTACTCCTACCTTTCTCCACCTTGCGAGTGAGCACTCCCAACACTTCCCTGCCCTGAGCTAAATGGACAGATTGCCACCTCCGCCAGCGTGCTCCTGCAGTCACTGCAACCCTTTGTGTTTGTGGAGGCTTGTTCTGCAGTGTGAGAGATATAATTTCAGTAAATCATTACAGCCACTGTCCTAAAAGTATCCTCTCTGGAAGATAAAATATGTACATACTTCCAAATTAAATCCTTTTCAAAATTCATGATAAAATATGTACATCCTTCTGAATTAAATCCTTTTTAAAATTCATGAGGTTCTTGAGGTTCTATATATAAACTGAAACTATTGGGGAATAGACTTTCTCCCCAGAATACTCCTTTGTTGAACCTCTTTCCTTCCCCGTTTCACTCAAATGAGACAAAAGCAACATGTTACTGTCTCCCAGGGGGGTTGGTTTTGCTAAATGTACCAGTGGAAAGTCCCACGTAAAACATTCTTTCTCAGACAGAAAGGTAAGTGTAACACATGTTACTTTTAACAGGAAGTAAGTCTGCCTCAGGGTTAATTGCTATGCATAGGCAATGAAAATATGGGGGTATTCTGCTCCAGCTGGGCCAATCCCTTAGTATTTGGCCACGTTCAAGTCTCTTGGAGCATTTCAAGCTTGGTGAGATAGGAGGATAGAAGAACTCAGAGGGTTCTTGGTGAGATAGGAGGATAGAAGAACGATGCCATGTTGGCATCTGGCACAGTTAGACATCCACCTGCCCCCATCTAATTCTGTAGCTAGGTGTTCCTTGGAGAGAATAAGTTGAGGGTAGAGGAAGCAAGAGTAGCTAGGACTTCTAAGCTTAGTGCTCAAGGGGAAGAGATTAAGAAAGGCATTTCACTTTGAAAAACATTAATATAATAGACTCCAACCGTAGTTCTCTTTGGAAGAACTTTAACATCTTTCCTCATACTCTACATTTTGGTAAGTGAAGGCTTCTTCTATTTTCATCCTGGGATCTATGATAGAGAGACAGCTCTGTAAAAAAATTTAAAAAAAAGGAATACATATGGTATAGGATCTTCACTGAGTCTGGGACAGTTGACTGCTCAAGCATTCTAAAAGAGAGAATGTGAACAATTTAGGTATGAGTCCAGCCTAGGAACATGTTACTATAGATAGAAAAGTAAATGCATTTAAAAGCTACAGAGCGCAAAGCCTGAAATGCTTGCAAGCTGTTAAGCAGATGTTATGGGCTGCATGTCTGTGTGGCACCAAAATCCATCTGTTGAAGTTCTAACCCTCACTGTGATAGTGTTAGTAGGTGGGGCCTACTAAGGGAGGTGACTAGGTCACGAGAGTGGAACTCTCAGAAAAGGGTTCAGTATCTTTATAAAAAAGACCCCAGAGACACCCTGGCTGGTTTGGATCAATGGATAGAGTATCGGCCTGCAGACTGAAGGGTCCCAGGTTCGATTCTGGTCAAGGGCATGTACCTTGGTTGCGGGCACATCTCCAGTAGGGGGTGTGCAGGAGGCAGCTGATCGATGTTTCTCTCTCATCAATGTTTCTAACTCTATATTCCTCTCCCTTCCTCTCTGTAAAAAACCAGTAAAATATATTTTAAAAAAAAGGACCCCAGAGAGCCCTCCCATCTTTCTACCATGTGAGGACACAGAGAAAAAACTATAAACCAGAAAGTGAGCTCTCACCAGATACAGAATCTGCCAGCACCTGGCTCTTGTATGTCTCAGCCCCCAGAACTGTGAGAATTAAATGTTTGCTGGTGAAGCTACTCAGTCTATGGTATTTTTGTTATAGCAGCTGGAACAGACCAAGGCAGCACATATGGACTAGAGAGAGATCTAGAGACAAAAGGAAGCAACATTTGAAACCACTGCTTTAGTGTCATCTAACATTCAAAACAGCCTGGCTGGCATGGCTCAATGGTTGAGTGTCAACCTATGAACCAGGAGGTCACAATTCAATTCCCGGTCAGGGCACATGCCTGGGGTTGTAGGCTCCATCCCCAGTGTGGGGTGTGCAGGAGGCAGCCGATCAATGATTCTTTCTCATCATTGATGTTTCTATCTCTCTCTCCCTCTCCTTTCCTTTTTGAAATCAATAAAAATATATTTTTAAAAGAAGTAAAATAAAATAAAACATTCAAAACAACAAAGGACATAAAACAGGAGATCTGATAAAAATTAACAAAGGACACTAATCACAGAATGATAGTCCATTGAAAGATACCTATATGAATACTAGACAAATATGTAAATTGACCATCCCTTCGAGACACCCACAGCCAATCAGGAGTGAGTATGCAAATTAACCCAACAAAGATGGTGGGCCTGTGGGCAGCTCTCATGTGTGCAGGTGCCAAGCAGCTGGGGGCAGGGTGGGCATTCCCGCCCCCTGGCCACTCCGGGCCTACGTGCACTGGTGCTGAGCAGCCTGATTTCTGGGGATGCCACTGGAGTGTCTGGTCCTGTCAGCCCAGCCTGGGGGTGGCTGAAGTTCCCAGTCCTTTTGGTTTCTGAAGCCCCCGAACTGGAAGCTGAAACCAAGAGCGCAGGGATCACTAGGAATGCTGGGAATTGTAGTTCTGGTGGCAGATGCACTGCGGGATCTTAGACACTAGAGCAAAGTAATCCTGGAGCAAGTTACTGTTGTGGGTGGTAGATGGGGAGAAAGCAAAGGTGAGAGACAGAAGTAAAGTCAGAGTGTTGAGGAAAAATTAAAAGGAAGATATCCTGCAACTTCTAGGAAATCTCCACCAATGGAGCAAAGAAAAAAAAAGATTTCTACTATTCTGTGAGCACCAAACAAAACTGGGTTGGGGTCTCAGACAATTTGCTCATATGATTGCAAAGACATACAGAAACTCCCAGATTGGAGAGGGCTCCCCTGAGGGCTCCCAGATTAGAGAGAGTGCAGGTTGGGCTGAGGGACCCATCCCCCATGCATGAATTTCATGCACTAGGCTTCTAGTCATATTATATTATTACTAGAGGCCTGGTGCACAAAAATTTGTGCACTCGGGGGGGAGGGGGGTCCCTCAGCCTGGCCTGAGCCCTCTCGCAGTCTGGGACCCCTCAGGAGATAACGACCTGCTGGCTTAGGCCTGCTCCCGGGTGGCAGAGGGCAGGCCCAATCCCTAGGTGCAGCCCCTGGTCGGGCTCAGAGCAGGGCCGATTGGGGAGTTGGGGCGCCGCCCCCTGTCATGCACAGAGCAGGGCGATCGGGAGGTTGTGATGCCACCCTCAGTCACGCTCAGGGTAAGGCCGATTGGGGGGGTTGGGGCACCGTCCCCTGTCACACTCAAGGCAGGGTCGATGGGGAGGTTGCGGGGCCACCCCCTGTCACACACAGAGCAGGGCCAATCAGGGAGTTGGGGCGCTACCCCCTGTCATGCACAGAGCAGGGCCCATCAGGGGGTTGGGGCGCTGCCCTCTATCACCCACAGAACAGGGCCGATCAGGGGGTTGGGGCGCCGCCACTCTCACACTCAGGGCAGGGCCGATGGAGAGCTTATGGCTCTACCCCGTCACACACAGAGCAGGACCTGTGGGGGGTGGGGGGTTTGGGGCGCCGCATCCTGTCACACACAGAGCAGGGCCGATCAGGGCATTGGGGTGCCGCACCCTGTCACACACAGAGCCGCAGGGTGATCAGGGGGTTGGGGAGCTCCCCCCTATCAGGCACAGAACAGGGCTGATCAGGGGGTTGGGGCGTCTTCCCCTGTCACGAACAGAGCAGGGTGGATAGGGAGGTTGTGGCCCCGCCCCCTGTCACACACAGAGCTGCAGGGCGATCAGGGGGTTTGGGTGCTGCCCCCTGTCATGCTGATCCTGGTGCCGGGAGGCCTCTTGGCTCCGCTGATCCCGGTGCTGGGAGGCATATTACCCTTTTACTATATAGGGTAGAGGCCTGGTGCACAGGTGGGGGCCGGCTGGTTTGCCTGGAAGGGTGTCCTGGATCAAGGTGGGGGTCCCCACTGGGGTGCCTGGCCAGCCTGGATGAGGGGATGATGGCTGTTTGCATCTGGTCACACCCCCTTCAGAGTGGGGGTCCCCACTGGGGTGCCTGGCCAGTCTGGGTGAGGGGCTGAGGGCTGTTTTCTGGCTGGGGGTGACTGAAGCTCCCAACCGCTCCTTTTTTTCTTTTTTTTTTCTTTTTTATTCTGGGCCAGCTTTAGCTTTGAGGCTTGGCTCCAGCTCTTAGGCCTCCGCTGCTGAAAGCAGGTTTCTGGCCTTTTCTTACAATGTTGCGATCCTGCTGGCTGAAGCCTGGGCAGACTAAAGCAGGTTTCTGGGGTTTTGTTTAGCTTATATATTTGTTACATAGTTGCTTAGAGTTGCAGCTCAGAGGCCTGCAGCGGCAGGCGGGGAACGTTGGAGTCCTTTGTCACTGAAGCAAGCAAGCCTCATGTTAGTTTCAAGCTGCTCTCTGTCGGCTGCCATCTTGGCTGGCAGTTAATTTGCATATTGCCCTGATTAGCCAATGGGAAGGGTAGCGTTCGTACGCTAATTACCATGTTTCTCTTTTATTAGATAGGATTATATCATAAGCCTGGTGCATGAATTTGTGCACCAGTGGGGTCCCTCGGCCTGGCCTGCAGGATCAGGCCAAAACCAGCTCTGACATCCCCCAAGGGGTCCCGGATTGCAAGAGGGTGCAGGCCGAGGGACCCCACCAGTGTATGATCAGGGCTGGAGAGGGACAAAGGAGGTCGGCCAGCCAAGGAGGGACCATGGGAGGCTCCAGGGCATGTCTGGCTCATCTGGCACAGTCCTGATTGGCCGGACCCTACCAGCAAGCTAACCTACCAGTCAGAGTGTCTGCCCCCTGGTGGTCAGTGCACGTCATAGCAAGCATTGAGTGGCCTTAGCATATCATTAGCATATTAAGCTTTGATTGGTTGAACGGATGACCAGATGACTTAACACTTAGCATATTAGGCTTTTATTATATAGGATTATATTAATTAGATTAGATTAATTACTATGTTATTCAAGAAATAATGCCAAAGACTTGAAAAGGCACAAAAATGGCAACAAAATGATAAATGGTTATCAATGTTTATAAGTGGGAAGGAAGGGGGAAAATTAGCTTTGTGTTCATTAGAACAGACAGGTTAGAAGAGATAATTATTGAAGTGTCTAAAACTCTGCAGGGTATCAAGAAGGAAGAAACAGGAAATAGTTCAAGAGCAAAAACAGAACATGAGCAGAAAGGAACAAAGAACTGTGCATTAAAGGGAATTCAGAAGCAAGGACTGCACAGAATAATTACAGTGGTCAGCAGAAAAGGCTTCCGACATCAGACAGGCAAACTCTATACCCTGAGTGTATTTTCACAAGGAGTCAGGTGAGTGTTTGGGGGAGGGGGTGAAGGAGGGGCGTCTACAAGGCACAGAACCTTCAGAAAGACAGATGCATTTGTCAGGACAACGTGGCTGCTTTCCTTCCTGAAATGAGAGCTGCTCTCCCTCATTAAGTTAACACACTGATCTGGCACAGCCACATCCTGGAATCCTGAAATCATCAGCTTCCATTTAAGCTTTTCATTTCTTATATGCTTAATTTGACTTAGTCAGCTTGATGGCAAGTTTGCAATATTATAAATATGCATATGGCATGGTATCTGCCACCATCTAATCCTGACTTATTTGCCTATCAGAGATAGCTTAAGCCAGATAGGATGTGCAGCTGGGCAAACCTCCAGGTCTGGAATTCAAGTTCAGTCTTGGTAAACATCAGATAAGACTGAGTGCTTATCTAAGCTGGTCAGTCCCAAGGAGCCTCTGCCCTTTCTCCAACCACCATTGGAGGGAGGGGAAAAATTTAAAGAGCAACCCATATCAACCACAATTTTATAATTTGATCTATTATTGTTATGAATTATTTTGACACCAAGTGTTCATAGTATAGAGGCAAACCAATGTCTGTTCTTCTCTGTGAGAATATGGGCTCTAAGTGTCACTCTCCCTGAACATTAAAAGGTAGAAAAATTCAGAAAGTAGTGGGTGCTGAGTCACCTCAGTTCATCCATGGGGAGGAAGTTCAGTCTCATAAGAAGAAGTCTTATTTTATTTCCCCCTCAATCTTATTCAACCCTCCTGCATCCACAAGACATTGCTGTTAAATACCTCTTCTAAAACATCAATCTTTTTCTTCCCCTTCAACCTATAAATATTTTCAAACATCTCCCTCAAAAGGGCCCCTTCCCTGATTATAACCATGGCTTATCCCTTTACAAAGAAAATTCTCTAGGAAAAAGATAAAAGCACAACCTCATGGCTCTGCTTCTTCACAGCCCAGCCCCCCATTAAATCCACTGGCCCTTCAATTTGGTTTCTGGACCCACCAGTACACTGAAACCGCTTTGGCAAAGGTCACTAATGACCTCCTAATACCCAAGCAAACATTCTCAGTGCGGGCCACTCTTGCAGTTTAAATCAGCTTCACATTCCTGCTTCCCTTGGCCTCACAGACATCACTGCCTCCCCGTTGCTCTCCGTCTCCCTGTCTGCATCTTGTTTAGTTCCACAGATTCCTCTTGCTCTAAGTACTCCTTCAAGGTGATGTTTCCAAGATTACCTCATTACTCTGCTTCTTTCCACATTACTATTTCTCTGAGCTTCCTTATGTGATCTCTAAATATCATTTCTCACCCACATTCCAAACTTCCCCAATGTGTATTTCCATTCCAAACCTTTGCTTGATTCCTATAACTTCAAATGAAACTGTCTGCAATGCATTATCTGGCTGTCCCTCAAACACCCCAAGCTTCTTACACAGATAACTGTAACTAGATGACCTTCAACCCTTTGCCCATCTGCCTGTCTCCAATTTTTCCTCTTCCTACTGTGCCTCTATTAATGGAAAGTAATAAATGGAGAGATAATCTTAGATTTTTCTTTTTCCTTCAATATCCACATCCAGTTACTCAACAGTTCTGTACATTCTACTTTCAAAAATTTTGTTTAGATTCAGTTTCCATTTCTGTTTCATTGCCTGTTTTTACTTCATATTCCACTCAATCTATTGAAATAGTGTCTTTATTGGTACTTCAGATGCTAGTTCCACTCTTCTCCAATCCCTCTGTTGGGAAGGTTTTGTTTTAATCAAATCTGATCATATTACTGTCCTGCTTATTCAAGGCCATTTATTCTACCAACCACCAGAAACAATTCTCTAAACTTTGCTTCCATATTCAGTTTCATCCCCCACCATTATTTCCTCCTCCACCCAACCTTTCCTGAGCCTTTCAATGTCCTTGAGGACAACACACTCCCTTGACCTTGGTGACACTACAAAGGTCCTCCTCTGCTGAAACACCTTTCCTCCCACTCCAATTATTTACCTGGAAAACCTTTCCTTATGTTTCAAGGCTTATTTTAAACATCATTTTGACACATTTTCCTTGATCCTCCCCACCTAACACCAGTCAGAGTTAGGCATACTTTGAACTATACACCTAAAGCACTTAGTAAAAGTCTCTATTACAGCTGATCACACATGTGGTCTCCACATGGTTTACACCACTATCCCCTGCTAGATTCTGAGTTTCAGGAGGTCAAGTATGTTGTCTTATCCTTTTTTTTTTTTTGGCTTCCCCTAGTAGAGTGACTGGTATATAATAGATACTCAATAAGTGTTTATTGAAATCAATAAAAAGTTTTGTTAATTGTTTCCCATGGGGGTGGGATGTTCAAGTTCACATGGTACCAATGGCTGGGAAAGAACACCACGTGATTTCTTCTACTATGAAAAGTCAAGAAGATAGGACTGAGAAACTTTCTCTAAGCTTGCTTGAAAAATTCCCATGAATTTAAGCCACTAAAAAAAAGTTTTAATCTACGCTCACCCTCCCCCCATAAAAGTTGAAAGAATTCAAGTTTTTGAGCAAATGCTTCCTAACTAACCCCAGAAGGTATTTTAGAGGTGTCTATATCTGAATTTTCTTAGAAAAGTTTAATAGTAGCAACACATGTGGTATATGTAGCATTTTTTCCCTAAATGTTTCCATCTTTATCTTGGCTTATATTTTCACAAATCTAGCCAGCAGATATGAGAATATACTGAGATTTCATTTAGCATATGAAGAAACCAAGGACTCAAGATGTTAGGTAATTTTCTCAGAATTGTACAGTGTGTCAACAACTGATTGGTATCCAGCCTCCTAAATTCACATCATGTTCTAACAACCTAAATTGGTTATCTTCTTTCTAAAGGGTCCTTCTTTCTCTTGTCATTTTTATTAATAATATATTCATGCATTATATAATTATTTTATTAAGAGCTATGATAAAAGATAAAAACTAATCAATTTAGAGTTAGGAGGCCTGAACTTGAGCTCCTCATAGACATTTAGCAGAGGATCATGAAGAGAGAACTTGGAGCTGGAAGATATGGGCTCAAGTCGAGCCCCACTGCTTTAGGGTTAGACTATCTTGGGCAAGTCACCTCACTTCTCTGAATCTTACTCCCCTTAAATACAAAATGGGATAACAATGCTTACACCATTTACTACATGATCTTGTGAGATGGAGCACATGAAGCCACTTTGTAAAGTGCAAAATCTCTACAGTGATACTGAAAGCCCATGTGGAGTGTGTACTGTGGGCAAGATGGTGCTCTAAGTATTCTACTCACAATGATTCCACAGAGTAGAGATTATTACTGTTCACACTTTACAGAAGAGAAACTCAGGACATGCAGGAGTCAAGTAACTTTTCTAAAATCACACGGGTAAGAAATGGAGCTAGGAATGAACCCACACAGGGAAATGTCCAAGCTCATCTCTAAGCCACTTAATTATGCTGGCTCCCGAGCCAACACACTGAATACCTTCATGTTCTAGGACCGTAGGATATATTAAGTCACTGAATTGCTCCTCATGTGCATTATCTTATGCAATTCCCTCTACAACCCTATATGTTTATCCAGATGCAGTGAGTAAAGATAATGAAGTTCTATACTTGCTCCTCTGGTCTATTCTGAACACAGCGGCCACAGTGAGCTCTCTTTACTCAAAGCTCACTAATGTTTCCCATCTCATTCAAAGTAAAATCCAAACTATTTTCCATGGCCTAGAAGACCCTCTACAGTTTAGCCCTTTGCTGTGTCCTTCCTCCCTCATTTTTCAATTCCAGACTTTGCTGTTGTTGAAAAATGTCAGACATTCTCCTGATTCAGAACCGCTTTCTCTACTGTTTCCTCTGCTTAGAATATCATTATTCAGGTCATGACAGGGCTCATTCCTCTGCTTCATTCAGGTCTCTGTTTTTGTTTTTGTTTTAAATGACCTATAAGAGGCTCTTTTTACTATTCATATAAGATATGAATTACCTCATCTCCCTCGACAGTCTCTAACTCCTTATCCTGCCTTTGTTTTTCTTCATGGTACCCATTATCATTGGCATCCCCTTACAGCACATGATAGGTTTTATATTTATTTTCCTATTACCTTTACCCCTCTTTCCATGTATGCATAAATATACATAAACACACCACAACATACTCTACACACCACAACACACACACACACACACACACACACACACACACACACACACATATACTAACTATTTACCAAAGCTCTTGGTTGTGTTTTCTGCTATTACTTTCTGGTACCTAGAACAGTGCCTGACTCATAGCAAAATCCTCCAAACTGACACCTTGTGTGAATAAATAATTATATGACCTCATAGAGTTTAAAATCTAGTAAAAAAAAAAAAAAAAAAAAAAAGCAAAGGAGCCTTATTATCAATTCCTCAGAAACAACTGACAGTGACAGGAAAATCTTGGGTGGCATATTTTTGCTCCACTTTTTAGAAGCTTCCTAGAGCTCCAAACACAGTCCTTTGTTATAAAATAAGGTAATAAGGTTGAGTAAATATGACCAAATCCTATGTAATAAAACCCTAATATGCTTAGTGTCCAGTCATCCAGTCGTCTGTTCAACCAATCAAAGTGTAATATGCTAATAATATGCTAAGGCTGCTCAACCGCTTGCTATGATGTTCACTGACCACCAGGGGGCAGATGCTTCAACCTGTAGGTTAGCTTGCTGCTGGGGTCCAGCCAATTGGGACTGAGCGAGATGAGCTGAACATGCCCTGGAGCCCTCCCCTGGTCCCTCCCAGGCTGCCCAACCTCCTGCGTCCCTTCCCAGACCCGATTGTGCACCAGTGGGGTCCCTTGGCCTGGCCTATGCCCTCTTTTAATCTGGGAATCCTCGGGGGGTTTTAGAGAGCCAGTTTCAGCCTGATCCTGCAGGTGCAATATCAGGACCCCACTGGTGCAGGCCTCTAGTAATATATAAGCAAAGCTCTTTCCCACAGAAGTGCCTACTTTTTGCTTCTAACCAGATAATGGCTTACTTCATTTTCAGTGACAAATCCTATATAATAAAGAGGTAATATGCAAATTGACCATCATGCTCTTGCACAAGATGGCCGCCACAAGATGGCCAGCAGGGGAGAGCAGTGTGGGAGATCAGGCCAGCAGGGGAGGACAGTTAGGGGTAACCAGGCCTACAGGGGAGGACAGTTGGGGGAGACCAGGCTGGCAGGAGAGGGCAGTTGGAGTGACCAGGCCAGTAGGGGAGGGCAGTTGGGGACAACCAGGCCTGCAGCTGAGGGAGGGAAGTTGTGGGGGACTAGGCCTGCAGGGGAGGCAGTTAGGGGTGACCAAGCCTGAAGGGGAGGGCAGTTAGGGGAAATTGGGCTGGCAGGGGAGCAGTTAGGCATCAATCAGGCTGGCAGGGTAGTGATTAGGGGGTGATCAGGCTGGCAGGCAGGTGAGCAGTTGGGAGCCAGCAGTCCTGGATTGTGAGAAGGATGTCCAACTGCCGACATCCCCCGAGGGATGCCAAATTAGAAAGGGCGCAGGCTGGGCCCCCGAATTTCATGCACTAGGCCTCTAGTAAGGGATTAAAAATTCACCTGACCAGGACATAAAGTTGAGGCATACGCAAAAAAATTTTTTTCCCATTTCTAATCTGTTTTATGAGAAGTTTTTGTTTAATTAGGAGTCACAATGCAGTTGTATTATCACCATTTTGTGGAAGAATTGCTCAGAACCCAGGAAACTATTTCCTGGCTACGTCAGGTACCTCAAATTCTTTCCTTTCTATGAAACATTGGGATCAGAGAGAAAAGCATGGGCTTTGGAATCAGACAAAATTGGTTTTAAAATGAGGATCTGCTACATATCAACTGTGTGACTTCAATGTCTTACCTAACCTTCCCTGTTCCTGCCTATCTAAAATTGCATTTGTAATATATACTCATTAGAACTTTTGTGAAAGTTCGGTTAAATTATGTAGTAATGTACCCAAGTGGTCTTGGGGCTGAAAAGTCTGTTAGCTTCTTCTCTTTGTCCTAACATAAAAAAATATATACTTTCAACTAATTCTTAATAGAGAATGCATGATAAAAATATTATTTTATCATTTGCTTTTGAAATGAAGATTTCAAATGTTTCTCCAGAAATGTCAAGGGACCTGGGGATCCAGGGACTCTAACAAAAAGGCCTAGTGTCAAATAATAAGGTAGGGGGTTCATGAAAATTCCTGCATTTACCTTCCATACATTGAGATGCAATGGACTGTGGTTGTCCTTACAGCTTCCATCCCTTAAATTTGGTAAGAAAAGAAGAACTGCTCAAATCTTTAGCCTGTAGGAGGAGATATAAGATAAAATGCAAGAAGAACTTTGGTATATAGAGGAGCCAAAAACATGACGTGTCCCTAGGGAATGTCAGCTCTCTTTTGTCTGACTCTCTTTTCACTATCTCTCTCTCTCTCTCTCTCTCTCTCTCTCTCTCTCTCTCTCTCTCTCTCTCTCTCACACACACACACACACACACACACACACACAACACCCACACACAAATACTGAGAAACTTCAAAGTCACTGGGTTAAAAGAAAACTTTAAAACAGCCAGGGTACCAACAAAGCAGTCCCTTTTCTGCCCTGAGTTATATAGAGAACAGCTTGGATCTTCATATCTAATACAGTGCCAGAGCCCAGCCAGTCCCTGGAATGTCATGAATTTTGCATGTAGGCTAAGTGTGCCTTTAGTCCATTGCCATTTGGGGGTGGGAATTGGAACCCCAAATTTAGCCCCATGTCCTGTTTATGTTTCAAGGGGGTGGGAGCCCTTGAATAAATTCCTTTGATTATTTAGGCTGATATCTCAGAATGCAGGAGAAATCTGTATCAGGAAGTAGCAACAAGAGAAACTCTGGGCTTGCCTGGTTTGGCTCAGTGGATAGAGCATTGGCCTACAGACCAAAGGGTCCCAGGTTCGATTACAGTCAAGGGCACATGCCCAGGGTTGCAGGCTCAATCCCCAGGGGGGACATGCAGGAGTCAACCAATCAATGATTCTCTTTCATCATTGATGTTTCTATCTCTCTCTTCCTCTCTCTTCCTCTCTGAAATCAATAAAAATATATTTTTTAAAAAAACAGAAACTCTGATTCTAAGAGGAAAAAATAACATGGATGTAATTATGCAAGGAAGGAGAACAACAACAAGCCATGAAGCTGTATGAAATAAATTTTCTTAAAAATCATGCTATAACTCTCTTGGAAGAAAAATACAGCTGAGTATTGGTAACATGTTTAGATTTTTTTTTTGTTTAATTTGTTTTATTTAAAATATGTTTAATGCCACCAAAATAATGTTGGACTCTGCTTTTTAAAAATGTATCTAAAATTTTTATTTTAAATATTTATTTCTCTTCACTGTTTACCTGCTACAACTTAAGGGCTTGATATATGCAAATCACTTACTTTGCAAGCACCTAAAGCACTGATGATGTTATGGAGGTATCTTAAGATACCTTGCCAGTGTGGCCCAGTTGGTTGGAGCCTTGTCCCTTATACCAGAAGATCAAAAGTTCAATTCAGGTCAGGGCACATACCCAGGTTGTGCCCTTATCTTAGGTGAGGTGCATATGGCAGGCAACTGATTGATGTTTCTCTCTCTCTCTCTCTTTCTCTCTTTCTCTCTTTCTCTCCCCCTTTCTCTATGAGTCAAGTACTCTGCCAGTTGCTAACCACATAATAATAAAGATGGTTCAGAGACAAAATGGTGGACGAATAAATGGGATGTGTCCCAAGCCTTGGCCCAGAGCAGGTAAAACAAGCAACTAAATAAAATAACATCCACCCCGAATTGGTGAAGTAGACACAGCTGGTGAGACAATCTACAGCCGGGAAGGACAGAGGACCCCTGGAGAATGGTAAAATCAGGGATCTGGGATGGAGACAGCTGCTGGACCTCCGAGCCCAGAGGGTCAGAGGGATACCACACGGCACCGAGGTGCATACCTTGGGACAGGCACAGCATCTGACTGTGGAAAGGAGGTCCGCAGGACTGCTGTTGGCAGGGGATTCTAGATCTGGGTCCACAGTCACAAGAGACTGAGCCCAGAGGGGGCATTCTGGACGGCTGCCCAGACCACGTGATGCTAGGAAGAGAGGGGTTCACAGAGGCCCAGTCTTTCCCCTCTTTTTGGCCTTTGCTTTTGTTCACTGAATTAGTTCATAGGACCTTTCAAATACGAACAGTCACCTATGGCTGAGGTTCAGGGGGAGGTGCAGACTTTTGGAGTCTGGGGAGAGGCTGTAGTGAGGAGAGGGCCCAGGAGAGGTGGCCATGAGTCTGACTGAGTCATACCTGACATGTGGGACCTAGACAGCCATTTTCTCCTGAAGAGATAGCCCCTCCCTGCAGTATTCAGACAACCAATACAGCCACACCCAGACTACACCCTGAGTGGCACAAAGGGTAAAAAAAAAAACAAAACTGAATAGCACCGGAGAATCCACAGGGACTGGCCTAAAGAGTCCCAGCAACAGGAAACTCTCCCAGCAACAGGAAACTGAGAAGCAGCAGACAGTACAGAAGAGTGGGATCTTAAACCAGCCAAAGGAATGACATTTCATTTTTTCATTTTTATTTTATTATTACTTTGTTATCTCTGTTGTCTTTATTTTATTTTTCATTTGTTTCTTTATTTTCTATTTTTTTCACATTATTTTTCTATCATTCTAATTTATTTTAATTTTTATCCCATTTTTAATCAATTTTTTTAAAAATTTTATTTTTATTATTTTCTTCTCTTTCTTCTTATTCACTCATCCTCTCCCTACTTCCTCCATATTGAACCAAGGTCCTCCCCATATCCATCCAATTCTTAACCTTATTTTCTGTATATAAGACTCTGCCCCATCCTCTTTACTGGTTATTTAGTGTTTGTTTTGGTTTACCTATTTGTTCACTGGCGTTTTCTCCATATATATATACAATTTTTTTCTCTCTTCAATATCATATGTGCTCTGTTTTCTCTCCCTTGATTCTCTTTTCTCTGGTGATTACTTATATTGGGGTTATCGGTGTTGTGAGTACATTTGTATTTTGTTCCCTTTGTGTCATGTCTTGTCGAGGTGAATTTTATCCTATCTGGCCAATGTACTATAGAGCAAGCCCAGAGAGGAGGCTCCATCCACGAATGGGTCAATAACACTCCAGACCCAACAAGAGGCAGGAAGAAGGTGACAGTGAGGGAGAGAGCATGAGTGAGGAGGGAGCAAAAGAGGAGTGTGTGGTCATGTGGTGTGTGTGTGTGGCACAGTTAGATCCTGCAGGACCTTTGGGGGCAGGCTTACCGGGCTCGCCTAACCAGGCAGCTTCTGCTACCATTGCAAACAGTCCTGGAGTGGCCGGTTCTTCCTCAGAGGCCTCACCTTTTTAAAGGGGAGAGCTGCTGTGACTGGGAGCCCAGCCTCACCTCCCCCCAGGGTGCCCTCAGATAACACCCTAGACTCTACAGCCACCCCCGCCAGGGACCTGCTGCTTCGGCTTCAGTCCCACAGTCACTGAGACTCCAGCCACCCCAAGTGCAGGCTCCTGTGAGTTCTGAAGCACGCCCCCTCTGACCAGCCCAAAGCTTTAGCCCAGGGCACTGCGATCACGCAAGCAGCAACCATGTGAGCAGCCCACTCCTATCTGAGGAGCAGGAGCCCCATGGGCAACCCTCTCAGGCTGTGGAGCGGCAGCCTTACATGGCCTGCCCTCATCCAAAGAGCAGCAGCTGTGAGAGCTGCCTTCTCCCCATTCAAAGAGCAGCAGCCTTGTACAGTCCACCCCTGTCTGAGGAGTAGCAGCTGCATGAGCAGCCTGCCTTCACCAGCCAGAGGAGCCACCATTGCTATGAACAGCAACCACCAGAGGAGCTGCTGACAACTGAGGAGCAACCTCTGCCATGACCACCTGAGGAGCAGCTGCAGCCTGAGGAGCTACAGCCACTCAAGGAGCAGCCCCTGCACAACTAGACACCTAGATCCTTTGGTGAGAGCAAAACTAGGTAGCCAAAGCAACCCCCAAAGGGGGGGAAAAAAAAAAAAGGAGGACTTGCCAGAAAAGCAGCTAAATGAAACAGATGTGTGAACTATGTCAGAAAAAAGAAATCAGACTAAGGGTCATAAAGTTCATAAACCAGACAGATGAAAAAATCAACAACTTATGTACGAATCAAGAAGAAATAAAGGGTAATATAACTGTAATAAAAAACACCATGGAAAGCTTCAACAGTAAAATAGGAGAAGTGGAGGATCGAATTAGCGGATTAGAAGACAGGGAAGCAAAACACACCCAAACTGAACTGCAATTGGAGAAAAAAATTAAAAGAGAGGAGGAGAGCCTAAGGGAGCTTTGGGACAACATGAAACAGAGCAACATACAAATAATTGGGGTGCCAGAAGAACAAGAAGAGGGACAAGGGTTAGAAAACCTTTTTGTAGAAATAATGTCAGAAAACTTCCCTGATGTGGGGAAGAAAAAAGTTTCATAAGCAGAGTTGCAAACAAGACGAACCTGAAAAGACCCACACCAAGACACATCATAATTGTGATGGCAAATGTTCAGGGCAGGGAGAGAATATTAAAGGCTTGAAGAGAGAGACAGAAAGTTATGTACAAGGGACCTCCCATTAGATTATCAAATGATTCCTCAACAAAAAACATCAGGCCAGAAAAGAATGGACGGAAATTTACAAAGTGATGCAAAGCAAGGGACTGAAAACAAGAATACTCTATCCAGCAAGGCTATCATTCAAAATTGAAAGGGAAATAAGGAGCTTCACAGACAAAAAAAAAAAAAAAAAAAAAAAAAAAAAAAAAAAAAAAAAGGCTAAGGGAGTTTATCATTACCAAGTCAGCAATGCAAGAAATACTAAAGGGACTGGTGTAAAAGAAGAAATAAAAAGGGAAGAAGTAACATGGGCACAAAAAATAAAAATGGCTACAAACAAGTACCTTTCAATAATAACTTTAAATGTAAATGGACTAAATGCTCCAATCAAAAGACATCGAGTGGCTGAATGGATAAGAACACATGACCCATTTATATGCATCTATAAGAGACCCACCTCAGAAGAAGGGACTCACACAGACTGAAAGTGAAGGGATGGAAAAATATCTTTTAGGCAAATGGAAATGAAAAAAAATTTGGGGTAGTAATACTCATATTTGACAAAATAGACCTCAAAGTGGAGGCCATAACATGAGATAAGGAAGGCCACTTCATAATACTGAAGGGATCGATATAACAAGAGGATATAGCCCTGATAAACATGTATGCACCCAATGCAGGAGCATCCAAATACATAGAAAAACTCCTGGAAGATATCAAAGGAGAGACTGACAACAATACAATCATGGTAGGGGATTTTAATATACCACTGACATCACTGGATAAATTCTCTAGACAAAAAAATCAGCAAAGAAACAGCAATCCTAAATGACTCACTAGATCAGATGGACTTAATTGACATCTTCAGAACATTTCACCCCAAAGCCACAGAATATACGTTCTTCTCAAGTGCACATGGGACATTTTAAAAAATAGACCACATATTGGGTCACTAGCAAAGTCTCACCAAATTCAAAGATTGAGATCATATCAAGCATCTTCTCAGATTATTAGAAATATACTACAATAAAAACAATCCAAAAAATTCAAACACTTGGAAGCTGAACAGCATGCTATTATAAACAATGATTGGATTACCAAAGAGATCAAAGAAGAAATTAAAAACATCCTGGAAACTAATGACAATGAAATCAGAACAATCCAAAATCTATGGGACACAATGAAAGCAGTCCTGAGAGGGAAGTTTATAGCTCTACAGACCTACCTCAAAAAATAAGAAAAAAATGGTAGTAAATCACCTAACTCTACAACTTAAAGAATTAGTAAGAGAGCAACAAGAAAAGCCCAGAGTGAGCAGAAGGAAGGAGATAATAAAAATCAGAGCAGAAATAAATGGCACAGAGACCAAAAAAACAATACAAAAGATCAATGAAACCAAGATCTGGCTCTTTGAAAGGATAAACAAGATTGATGACTCTCTAGCCATGCTCACCAAGAAGCAAAGAGAGAGGACTCAAATAAACAAAATCAGAAATGAAAGTGGCAAAATAACAGACCCCACAGAAATACAAAGTATTGTTAAAAAATACTATGAACAACTCTATTCCAACAAACTAGACAACATGGAGGAAATGGACATATTCCTAGAAAAATACAACCTTCCAAAACTCAATCAGGAAGAATCTAAAAATATCAATAGGCCAATAACTATGGAAGAAATTGAAGCAGTCATTTAAAAGCTTCCAGCGAACAAAAGCCAGGGGCCTGACAGCTTCACAGGGGAGTTTTACCAAACATTCAAGGAAGAACTAAAACCTAACTTCCTCAGACTATTCCAAAAATTCAAAAGGAAAAAACACTTCCAAGCTCTTTCTATGAAGCCAGCATCACCCTAATACCAAGACCAGATAAAGACAACACAATGAAAGAGAATTACAGGCCAATATCCCGCATGAACATTGATGCCAAAATCTTTAACAAAATTCTAACAAATCAGATCCAGCATTACATCAGAAAAATCATATACCATGTCCAAGTAACATTTATACCAGGGATGCAAGAATGGTACAATATCCGTAAATCAATAAATGTGACACATCACATAAATAAATTGAGAGATAAAAATCACATAGTCATATCAATTGATGCAGAAAAAGCATTTGACAAAATCCAACACCCTTTCTTGATAAAAACCTCAGCAAAATGGGAATAGAAGGATCATACCTCAGCATAATAAAAGCCTTATATGACAAACCTACAGCCAACATCATACTCAATGGGAAAAAACTGAGACCATTTCACCTAAGAACAGGAATGAGACAGGGATGCCCACTTTCCCCACTCCTGTTCAACATAGTACTGGAAGTAATAGCTGTTGCAATCAGACAAGAAGAAGAAATAAAAGGCATCCAAATTGGAAAAGTAGAAGTAAAACTGTACTTATTTGCAGATGACATGATACTGTACATAGAGAACCCTAAAGACTCCATCAAAAAATTATTAGACTTAATAAATGAATTCAGCAATGTAGCAGGATATAAAATTAATAACAAGAAATCTATGGCATTTCTTTACACCAATAATGAACTTACAGGAAGTGAGACTAAAAAAGCAATCCCATTTACCATCGCATCAAAAAAATTAAGATACCTAGGAATAAACTTAACTAAGGAGGTAAAAGACTTATATGCGAAAAACTACAGGACACTGAAAAAAGAGATAGAGGAAGACATAAACAGATGGAAGAACATATCGTGTTCATGGATTGGTAGAATCAACATCATCAAAATGTCCATACTACCCAAAGCAATCTATAGATTCAATGCCCTCCCCATTAAAATACCAATGGCATATTTCACAGCACAAACCCTCCAAAAATTTATCTGGAATAAAATAAAGATCCCAAATAGCTGCAGCAATCTTAAGAAAGAAGAACAAAGTAGGAGGGATCTCAATACCAGATATCAAGCTGTAATACAAAGCCACGGTTCTCAAAACTTCCTGGTACTGGCACAAATATAGACATATAGATCAATAGAATAGAATAGAGAACCCAGAAATTGACCCAAACCACTACGCTCAATTAATATTTCACAAAGGAGACAAGAACATACAATGGAATCAAGACAGTCTCTTCAGTAAATGGTGTTGGGAAAATTGGACAGATACATGCAAAAAAAAAAAGTGAAACTAGACAATCAAATTACACCATACACAAAAATAAACTCAAAATGGATAAAGGACTAGAGGAATCCACAGGCAGCAAAATCTCAGACACATGCCGAAGCAATATCTTCACTGATACAGCTCCTAGGGCAATGGAAACTAAAGAGAAACTAAACAAATGGGACTACATCAAAATAAAAAGCTTCTGCACAGCAAAAGAAACCATCCACACCTGGGGTCCAGCCCCAGCAGGTCCAAGAGTTCCCAAAGGTGTGCACAGAGTTGGTGAAGAAGGAATAACATGGAGATAGCGTTCAGTTGATCAGCATAGCGGGGTTCTCTAGCCAGGTTTGGTATGTATTGTCCTGTTACATCTGTATTTATACCAGTTGATTTTAATCCTATCCATTCTATTCCAAAGGTTAGAGCGTTTCTTATCTCCATTCCAAGGTTACTCTATTGTTCTATTAAGCTACAAGGAAGTAACTGAAGGAGATTATCCTAAGTAAAGATTATGTAGTTTAAGCGTGATTGTTAGTAGTTAAAGTGATTAACTACCCGCCTGGCGCTAAATTAAGGGGCTTTACGGATTTACTCCCTTCCTTAGTCCTGTTAATCCCTAACTCCAGGGAAAAATACCCACCTGGGGAAAGAACCTTTCTCAGAGAGGTGACCTTGGTTAAAACACATAGGGCTAAGAAGGGGAGCAAACATATTAAGAACAGTATGCCATATATGCCAGCTCCCTTGAAACATATGCTGTGTGTACTGGGCTGCATATCTGGCATTTAGGCCAGATGGGGCATGCAGTGCTGCCTGTTCCTAAAACACACAGATAGGAAGGTACTGACATCAGGCCAGGCCTTGAGATATGGTCTCATTGCCCCTTCCCGGCAATCTGTATTCTCTGTTCCTAGAACACATAGATAGGAAGGTAGTCACTGTATGATGCTATACTGTGTCGAGAACTAATTACGTAAACAAGGCTTTGTAACTTTGTGTTTTTTGCAAATAAAAATGCTGTAATTCCTGTAGTCTGGGCTGCAGTTCAGCCTCTGCTTCGGCAGGGTGCTATAACTGTAGTCAGCTGGCCAGCTTAATAAAGGCTCTTAAATTTAAATTCTGAGTTGGTGGTCTATCTCACTGAGTGAACCCATAACACTGTGCAGATGTTTCTTCCTTGCAGTGACTGTGTCAAGCAGCAAGGATGGACCGGCTTCCGGCAATCCACAAAACATCAAGAAAGCCCACTGCATGGGAGAACATATTTGCCAATGTTATCTCTGATAAGGGTTTAATCTCCAACATTTACAGGGAACTCATACAAGTTAACAATAGGAAGATAAACAACCCAATCAAAAAATGGGCAATGGACCTAAATAGATACTTTTTAAAAGAGGACATAAGGAAGGCCAAGAGACATATGAAAACATGCTCAAAGTCACTAGTCATCCTAGAGATGCAAATCAAAACGACAATGAGGCACTATCTCACACCTGTCAGAATGGCTGTCATCAACAAATCAACAAATGACAAGTGCTGGTAAGGATGCAGAGAAAAAGGAACCCTCATGCACTACTGGTGGGAATGCAGACTGGAGCAGCCACTGTGGAGAACAGTATGGAGTTTCCTCAAAAAACTAAAAATGGAATTCCCATTTGACCCAGTGATCCCACTTCCAGGAATATATCCTAAGAAACTAGAAACACCAATCAGAAAGGATATATGCACCCCTCTGTTCATAGCAGCACAATTTATAATAGCGAAGATTTGGAAACTGCCTAAGTGCCCATCAGCAGATGAGTGAATTAGAAAACTGTAGTACATCTACACAATGGAATACTACACTGCAGTAAAAAAGAAGGAATTCTTACCATTTGCAACATCATGGATGGAGCTGGAGAGCATTATGCTAAATGAAATAAGCCAGTCAGAGAAAGATAAATAACACATGATCTCACTCATTTATGGAATATAATGAACAACATAAATTGATAGACAAAATAAGATCCAGAGACAGAGAAGCATCAATCAGACCGTCAAACCTCAGAGGGAAGGTAGGGGAGGATGGGGATAAGGGGGAGAGATCAACCAAAGGACTTGTATGCATGCATATAAGCCTAATAAATGGACACAGACACCAGGGGAGTGAGGGCATGAGTGGGGGGTTGGGGGGTAATGGTGTGATAAGGACACATTGTAATACCTTAATCAATAAAGAAAAAAAATAATAAAAATGGTTCATTGTCTTTCCTCAAGAAGTTTACAGTCCAAATGTAATATTGTGAGTTAACTGCTGTGCTAGAGATTTGTCCGAGAGAGGCTCTTAATCCAGCCTCAAGAGTAATGGAAGATTTACAACTGGATTACTAGTCGATATAAACTCCAGGACCAAACACCATACATGACTCCAACAGATTCTCAATGATTTTGATGACAATTTCAGCTGATATTTATAGAATGAGCAAGAGTTACACAGATGATGGTAACAGAAATGGTTTTTCCACAATGTCCAAGGGTAGAGTCTCTAGGGTAAGATCTAGAAAGTGTAAGGCAAGTTTTAGACATGGCTATAATACAAAATGGTGGAAGATCATGAGTGATGATGTTAGATATATATGTAGGAGCATATCTTGATGATTTTTGTAGGTCATGCTAAGAAATATAAACATTTTATAGATAAACTTTAAAGTTCTTACTTTAAGACAGCGATTCTCAACCTGTGGGTCGCCAACCTGTGGGTCACGACCCCTTTGGGGGTCAAACAACCCTTTCACAGGGGTTGCCTAAGACCATCGGAAAACACATATATAATTACATATTGTTTTTTTAATTAGTCACTATGCTTTAATTATGTTCAATTTGTAACAATGAAAATACATTCTGCATATCAGATATTTACATTAAGATTCATAACAGTGGCAAAATTACAGTTATGAAGTAGCAACGAAAATAATTTTATGTAATATTGGGGCTCACCACAACATGAGGAACTGTATTAAAGGGTCACGGCATTAGGAAGGTTGAGAACCACTGCTTTAAGAGGTTGAATAAATCAATAATTACATTACAATGTGTGCCTAGATTACTGCCATGAGAGACTGTCCAAGAGGACTTACCAAAAATGGGATCCTTGAGCTCTGAATGAACAAAGGGAAGAAAGATCATCTTTAGGATAATGCACATCTAAAGATGTGGAGTCATAAAGTAGCATGGTGCTTAAACACTCCAGTATGCCTGAGCCATGGGTGATGAAACTAGAGGAATGCAAGGGACCAGACCATGATGATTTCTGCATGGTAAGCTAAGTTGTTGAACTTTATTCCAGAAGGCATGGGAAAATATCAAATACTTTAAGCAAGAATATTATATGAGCAGATTTTCATTTTAGAAAGATTTGCATATGGTGTGGCTAAAAAGTTACAAAGCCAGTGAAAATGATTCTCAAAATCATGGTACCACCAAGAAGGCATTTTGGAAGTTGAGAAGTATTTCTGGTCACAATAATTAGGAAGCATTATGAATTTTTGGAAGACATAAATGTTGGATATCTTGCAATGCTGACAGACCTGAATAAGAAAGATTGTTACTGTACCCAACACTACCTTCTAATGTCCCATTGAAGATTCAAGTATGTGAAAAATCTTTTCCTAATTATCTGCATTAGAATCTAATATTATTTCACATATTAAAAACAAAGTGTTTTTCACTGTTTTAATATGTACTGAATTTTGCATGAATGCAGGCACCACAACAATTAAGGTAAAATTTTATTTTGTTTTCTTTGGGACTTTGTCAAGAGCTGTTCACCATTTCAGAAAGAAAACAAAAAATCCTCCATCAAGAAAATACTGCTTGTTACTCCAATAGAGCTCACCTGAATCAGTGAGTTATTATATCTGTTGCATTCACTATGCTTCCATAGGTGAAGGGCAGTGAATGCAACAGACTCGGGCTTTGACTTCTTTTCTTCCCCAGCAGCCTTCGCTGTGGCTGAGCCCCAGTTGCACACACACATTCAGCTAATGGCACCTCACCAGGCCTCAGCCTTGCTCTAAAGAGGGATCTTGAGCAACTAAGATGGCGGCATAGGTAAACACCGGGAAATTATCACCTCACACAACAATTGAAAATTACCGCAAAGGACTGAGCAAACATCATCCAGAACAACAGGAAGGCTGGCTGAGTGTAAATTCCACAACTAGAAGGAAAGAAAAGCACGCTGAGAGCCAGAGGCGCTGCGGAGGTGAAGTGCAGAGGTACAGCGGCGCGCGCGCGCGAGGAAAGGGGGTAGCACCTGAGGACGCGGCTGACTTTTTGAGTCACAAGCTCCTGACTGCTCTGAACTCCGGTTCCGGGAAGTCTCTGGGGACCCAGGACTCATACGGGGAGAGGCTGGTCTGTCCGGCAGCGAGCGAACTTGAGGGCGGCTTTCCCTCAGAGGTGCTTGCAGCCGTTACCGGAACACTGAGACGCGTGACTCCGGGCGGAGAATCGGCCATGGCTGCTTTCTCCGCCCTCTGACTCCCTGAGACCCCGCCCCACCCAGGCTGCGGCAGAGGCTTTTGCATGTGAATGTACCTAACTGCAGCCGAACCAGGCAGACCTGGAACTTCCAAGAGAAGGCCCAAGGCCCCGCAGCAGCTTGCATTGCTTCACAGCTGAGCCTCTTCATGGCTCCTGCTGTGTGGCCTCAGGCAGAGGCTGAATTAGCACCTCCTTAGATCCAGGAGCCACTGTACCCAGTGGTCAGAGGGGGTCCATCCAGACTGCAACTCCTCAGATCCATAAGGGACACTCAGGGAGCAGACTCAGTGAGCACCAAAGCCCCACTGAAGCAAGTCTTGCCCCAGAAGGGTGTCTTCAGCACAGAAGTTCTCCCACTTTAGACACAGCTGATTCTCACAGCCAATTGGCCTGGAGGTCAATTCCTCCCAGTGATTCTACAACAACCAAGGCACCAAGAGTGCACCAAGAGTGTCCACCCCAGGTAACTGGGGAGGCTGAGCCACTGGGCCCTACAGGACACCTGGCGCACAGGGCCACTCTATCAACACAGGGAAGCTGCCAAAATGCGGAGACAAAGAAACAGGTCACAAATGGCAGAAATGGAGGAAAGCAAACGATTGGATATAGAGTTTAAGGCCACGGTTATAAGGTTTTTCAAGAATTTTATGGAAACCGCCGATAAATTTAATGAATCCCTCAATAAGTATAGGGAGACCATGGAGGACATGAAAAAGGACCAACTAGAAATTAAGCATACACTGACTGAAATAAAGAATAATTTACAGAGATCCAGCAGCAGAAAAGAGGATCCCAAGAATCAAGTCAAAGATTTGAAATACAAAGAAACAAAAAATACCCAACCAAAAAAGAAAAAAGAAAAGAGATTCCAAAAATATGAAGATAGTGTAAGGAACCTCTGGGACAACTTCAAGCGTACCAACATCAGAATTATAGGGGTACCAGAAGGAGAGAGAGGGCAAGATATTGAAAACCTTTTTGAAGAAATAATGACAGAAAACTTCCCCTACCTGGTGAAAGAAATGGACTTACAAGTCCAGGAAGCGCAGAGAACCCCAAACAAAAGGAATCCAAGGAGGACCACACCAAGACACATCATAATTAAAATGCCAAGAGCAAAAGATAAAGAGAGAATCTTAAAAGCAGCAAGAGAAAGACAGTCAGTTACCTACAAGGGAGTACCCATACGACTGTCAGCTGATTTCTCAACAGAAACCATGCAGGCCAGAAGAGACTGGCAAGAAATATTCAAAGTGATGAATAGCAAGAACCTGCAACCAAGATTACTTTATCCAGCAAAGCTATCATTCAGAATAGAAGGTCAGATAAAGAGCTTCACGGATAAGAAAAAGCTAAAGGAGTTCATCACCACCAAACCAGCATTATATGAAATGCTGAAAGGTATTCTTTAAGAAGAGGAAGAAGAAAAAGGAACTCTTACCATTTGCCACAGCATGGATGGAACTTGAGAGCGGATAAATACCACAGGATCTCACTCATTTGTGGAATATAATGAACAACATAAGCTGATGAACAAGGACTGATCCAGAGACGGAGAGGCATTGATTGGACTGTCGGGACTTGGAGGGAAGGTAGGGGAGGGTGGGGGTAAGGGGGAAAGATCAACCAAAGGACTTATATGCAAGCATATAGGCCTAACCAATGGACATGGACAACGGGGGGGTGAGGGCATGAGCGGGGGTGGGGGGGGTGGGGGGTAGAGGGTAACGTGGGGACAAGGACACATATGTAATATCTTAATCAATAAAAAAATATATAAAAAAAAAGAGGGATCTTAGAGAAGATCTAGAAGTCATAAGAGACAATGTGGTAGTCAGTCATGAGTTGGGAAGAGAATTGCATTTGAACAGTGGCTTTCAAACTGAAGTATGCATCAGGATCAGAATTAGCTAAGTTGATGAATTTTAAAGGCAGATTCCCAAGCTCCACCTGCTGAGAATCAGGGCCATATAGTCTGGGGTAGGGCCAAGGAGCTTGAATTTTTAACAAGTTCCCAAGGGCACTCTGATCAGATGTTTAGACCTTGGAACACCCTTGGGGGACCATCACACTGGGTGATGTCTAAGGTCTCCTCTAAACCTAACATCCTATGACCCTATGAAGACTATGGCAAAAGGAGTGAGAGACGACTCTCCATTTCCTGACAAGGACCACCAAAACTCTAAGCATCTGACCTGACTCCCACATAAGCGACCACATGAGTCACATGTGTGTGAGTGACAACACAACATATGCTGTAAGCAACTGACAAAGTAACAACATTGCTGTTACTTACACAAAGTACCACCTTTAGTATTCACACACATCTATATAAAGGTCAATGATCAAAAAAAAAAAAGACTCAAAATGTTTAATGTACACATAGCAGGTGTATAAGAAATAAAGTTTTGCCAAACTGCACTAAAATTTACTCCATGACAAGAGTGGGGCATTTTCTCCACGGCTGTCATAGATTTCATGGATCCTGAGAAATCCAGCCATTTTTAGAAATCCCATGAAATTTACCTTTTCACTCGAATCCACATGAAATCAAAATTTTTCCCTATGAGTCCCCATAAAATTGGCACATTTCCTCAGAAGACCCCATGAAATTATAAAGAATATTGCAGATCCTTTGCTTCTAGCCTTGTCACACATCTTAAAGAGACAGGTTAGATTCCAGAATTATATTATTTTTTATTGATATTTACCTAAAATTATTATGAAAAATAAGATAGAAGTTGTTTCCAAATGAAATTAGAACTTGGACCTACTTTGCCTAACCAGAAAATATAAGGCATAATCTCTTCAAATTAAGCATGAGTAAATATTCCAGGGAACTGACAGAAATATAAAGTGGGCCCAATTTGTTTCTTAAGTAAAATTATCATTGTTACTCATTTTCTAATTGCTCTTTGAAAATAAAGAGATTTTATATAAACTTCGATAGTGCAAATATTTGTGGTAAACTTTCTGAAGTTAGGAAGTAATGAATGAAAGGACTAACCCAGCTGTTTGCGCATTCACAAAACTGTGCAATGTTCAAGGCAAAATGTTTATCCCCAAAAGCACAAAGTTGCATGCTCATCTACGGGTTTGCAATGGCACACAATGTCATTGATGGCGTCCTGCTTTATAGATTCTAATGAGATCCTGAATGTGCAAGCACAGACTATATCATGCTTTGGAAACAGAATAGTAAGGTGGGAGGGTTTTCAGATTTAGTGAGAAAAAATGTTATCATTATAATAAATAAAAATATAGATATTTCTGCTAACATAGCACACATATTCCAATTAATGTGAAGTGAATACTCAGGTCTTTTGAAAGGAAAGAGTGAACATGAAAAAAACTTTTAAAAGGGCATCACAGCAACTCAAAGCAAAATTGCAAGAGATAGATGGCTTTCAATTATGACTATTCATTATGAAAATAAAAGAAACATACATGTTCTATATTCTTATAGTAATCATGAAATCTCACCCTCCTGCTTTTGCCTCAATATTGATCCCCTGGGATTGTTAAATAAAACACGCTCTCTGGTTCAAATCTGTATGGACACGCTTAAAATGCCGTTTCCTGAATGTGAGCCAGTATTCCACTGACAGGAAGGAAGTTGTGCTGCAGACCTATCCTCCTGAATGGCAATTGACCTAACAGAAATTCAAAGCTGCCTTCACACTTTCATTTTGAATCATGTTAATATTTACTCTTTTATTAGATACATCATCATAATCACAAGTCCAGAAAGATGCTGGGCATGGCCACAGAACTCAGTATAATGAGGAGTTACTCCAAGCTGCCAGCTATAAATTTTAGCAACATATATATCTTCCCCCAAAGTAGACAGATGCAACTACAGGGGGGAGAGAGAAATTTAGCTTGTTCTGATATTTGGAATTCTGATTCTCATCTAGATGGGAGAGACTGTGCTGGTAAAAACATCAGTGTAGACAGAAAAGTGGCTCTCCACCAACATTGATTGGATTCCCCTGTAGGTTAATCAATCTGCAGCTGAATTAACTTTCTTTCTACTGTGATGATAACCTTCCCAGCTCTCTGCTACCACAGCAGATCAAACATGGGTTTGGAATCAGTGGAGCGGGGTTCTAATCCTTATTTTGCTATTAAATAACATGTGACTGTGCACCTCAGTTAACCTCTTTGAGCTTCATTTTCCTTATCTGTAAAATGGGGACAGTAATCCTTGGTTTGACAAGTTTTCTGAGTTTTAGTCAAACTCATAGCACATTTGGAACTGAAAAGTGCTGTGTGCCTATAAAATCTTTCCCTTGAAGGACCTTCAGCGAGCAGAGGGCCTCCAGGAGCATACTCCTGAAACCTTAGCCAAGGGGAGTCCCTCGGGTACTTTCAGCATGCCCAATATTTGCAGTGAGCAAAGGGAACACATATATCTGTCAGCAAATCACCTTTTAGGCCTCAGATTTCTAATCTAGAAAAAATCTGGGTAGTGAAATTGAAACTTATGTTTCTCATGTTATAAGAGGTTTTGAACAGGAAGTGTTTAAAACAAACAAATGTAAACCGTTGGTACAATGTCAGTAATTCAGAACTTCTGACCTGTTGATCAATTAGTCTAGTCCTTGGATCTGTTTAATGGAATGTAACAAGATTTGGTTATTGTCCTCAGGTCCCTGGTTAGGAAGTGCTGGAGTAGACTTGAACCCAAGTGGTCTTAATCACCATGTCATAAGGTCTCATGAGGCTCTTGTCAAATGAGAATGGTTTCTAAAAAGCTTTGTTAAAAAAGATGGTTATCTGTCATTTCTTTTTATTAACAAAGAGATAATTTGATGATGGAGAGTCGTATTTGGGGATGGTTAAGGAACACTTACATAAAGGTAAAGCACAAATACTATTTAGCAAATGCAGTTAAGGTTAAGGATTATTGTAACAAGGAATTTTGTAACTATTCAAAGGTGAAATTGCTACTATTGTATGTTTTCCATATGCTTTTGTCTAAACAAAACAAATAAACATACAACAACAAAAACCCACAGGCTGTCATAAAGTCCCAGATGCTCACATGTAGAATCTCTGTGCCCAAAGAATTAAAGCTGTGAAATGGAGTGTGGACTATGAAATGACTGGCCCATAGAAATGCCACTCATCCCATTGCCAGGGACAATTGGTGTTTCTCCAAAGGTACAGGACTACTTATATCTGACCTGAGACATTTAAATAAAATTATTGCTTGGTTGAGTTGTCTCAAAGTCTGTGGGTCACACAAAATCCCCAATTCACAAATCCTAAAATTTGATGATATTATAAATGAAGCATAAGTATGGCACAAATAATGCTGAATTCATCTGTAGAGTTTAAAATATAGTTGGTTAATATACTTCAAATATATATATATATATATTCTTTATAACATCATCAATATCTTGGGACTTTTATTTAGTATAAAAACACATTTGATAATGCATCCACTCACTAATTTGAAGCCCTACTTTGTACCAGGCAACAAGCTAGGTTCTGAAAATTTAGATATTACCATGATGCCCCTGCCTCCTACCCCGCTGTCCTCAAGGTAATTCCAGGAGAGTAAGGTAGATAGAAGTCAGCCATCAGGCAACTGAAATGGGATATGTAATTAAAATGTTGCATGGTGCTATACCTGTTGCCTCAGGAGTAGATTAGCAAGGATTGATGCCTCTCTTTTCATCTAAGAGGTAACTGGGCTTAAATCAGGATGCTGGTACCACACATAAAAAGGCTAGCAACTAGGCAGAATACTCAGGCATGTAGATGCTGTGGGTGGAGGGTTCAATAAGAAGGAGCTGAGGAAGGGCCAGAAGAAGTCAAGCTAAAGTAGATCTCCGGATCAGGAAACTGTAATGAGTAGGCTGCTGAGGAGTCCATAGGTAAACCCCAAAGAAGTGCAATCACATGAAAGCCTTGCCAGACAGATGGTGTCTATGACCAGTTGAAGACTGCCGGGGGGAGAGCAATGACTGACAGTGGTCTACAGCAGTGTCCATTAAGAACGAACACCTCTGTGTCAAATCCTTCCTGCCTATTTCAACACAAATCCAAATGATGAGGAGAGTGTTATGCCCAGAATTCAAGATCCCCAAGAAACCACGCCAGGGAGCCAATCCGATGCAAAAGCAGAAGGTCCTTTATTGAGTTAGCTAACCCGACCCGGGCCTCCAGTCGACGCAGCGACGGGAAACCCAGTGCCACCCATGAGAAAATCAGGGCTTTAATAGTGAGGGGAGGGGAGCTGACTGTGGGCCCTGCCGATTGGCCAGGCGCAAGTCGGGTCTTGTTACACAGGATGTGGTCATCTCTATGGCGCACACATCCCTTGCTTGTCATTGGTTAGTTCAAAGAAATCCCGGGCGTGGCCAGCAGGGGCCTGGGCTTCCGGGAAGAAGGCACTCTTCTGAGCACATGGCCTCTGCCCCAACATGGAGAATCCAGGGTATGATGGAGGGCATAGCCCTCGCCCTTTCAGGGAGGAGTTGAGTAGCACATAAGTTCACCCCCCAAATCCAATTATTGGTCAAACCTGGGCTGGAGAGAAAAAGTGTTACATTGGGTATGAGGTTGTAATTTTAAATATGTCTGGATTGATCTTTTTTATGAGACCTGAAAATGACCAGCCAGCCATGGTATTCTCCTGAGAAGTTACTGGATGGGAAAACCATTTGAAGGTGGTTATTTGAGAAATAATAAAACTGTATTTTCTTTGTAACTGTGGTGGAGTTGGGACCATTCAAAATAATAATGTTACTGATGTAATTAGGTAATAATAATAATAGGAAGAAAGCAAAGGAAGGCCAGATATTATAAGCATGGTCATCTGGGCAACTTCACCAGGAAGCTACAAGGTTATACTCCCCAGGGAACCATTGGCTCATTCCCTGCAGGTCACTGGGGGAAGGGTCCAACAAAGGGGAGATGGATGTATACACAGTGAAGTTGGGGTGATGTTGGGAAGGTGCTTGCTTATCAGTCTAGTCTGGAACAAAATTAATTGGCTAGAGGGCGTGGAGCCACTGCAAACTTGTGAAATCATAGGTTAAAATCCACAGGAATTCTCTCTCTCTTGTTCCTCTGGCTTTGCTCATGCTTCCTTGAACTCAGCCCTATTCCCTCCATAGCCATGTGAACCTGACACACAATTGACTGCAGATGGGAACACAAGTTAAACCAGCCAGATGTTGGACTGGACTGTGCAAATTTGGAGGAGAAACTCTAGACACTGGCTTTAACCCTAGTTCTGCTAGAGACAAATGGGACTTTTTTTGGTGGGATGGAGGGGGATAGGATCTCAAAAACTCAGGGGTTAATTTCATGCATGTAAATATCACTCATTCTCCCATGTGAGCCTCAGAAAATCCCTTTTCTCCTGATATCCCAAGAAGCCCACCTCCACTAGTCACAGGTGGGGACACAGAGAACTCCCCACTGATAACAGTAGCCATAAGTGTTATAAATACAATATTGGTATAAACAAGGATATAATAAGAGTACTTACAAGGAACAACTAACATCATATTGGAATAACAAAGAAGTCTCAGAAATGTTTATGGTTATGGGCAGATTATCACCTCAGTTAACCTCCCTAAGTGTTTTTTGTTTTGTTTTTCGTAAACTTACTTGAGTCAAAAGTCATTGAGTTAGGTTAATTTTGTTCTTAACTCTAGATCAGTGAGTTTTAAAATAGCAAAGGCCTTGCTTTACATAATGCATAGTCTAATGTATTGATATATTTTTTTAATAAGTGAGTTCAACTTTGGACAATCGTGACTTCATTCCTTTAACTTGCTGACTCACTTTAAAGCATTTTGAGGGTGGAGAGGTTTGTTCTCCAGTTGTAAAGAGAAATGTGAGTGCCTAATGGAAGCATAGATTTCAAAAACCATGTCATTTGGCTTATTTGTAACAGGAGGGGAAAAGGAAGGTAAGCAGAACAAAAGGACACCTACAAGACATTCTGAGGGACACCAGAGCCAGCACTTCAACTGACTTCCCATGGAGCTGCTGCATTTTCATACGCATTAGAATGGAAGCTGGCCCTGAGGAGGGGATGCTAATCCTGGCCTCATTGTTCACCACCAGGTGTGCCTAAGTGGCTCCTGCTCACTGGCACTCCCCTCTCCCCTTCCCACTGTCTACTGTGCTTCAAAGAGAGACTTCCAGGAACTGAAACAAAGAAGTTGCTTCCTTCCTTTCATTCTTAGTTTCTTTTGCCTGATTTTTTTTAAATCTTTGGATCCCTTTGTCTTGTACCATGTGACCATGACTTTAAGAAGTAAAATTCAAACCCCCTGACACTAGAGTGACTAAAAAGAATAGATTCTTGAATCAAAAGCAGCCATTTTATTCAGGAAGCTTTTAGCATGCCTTTCTCTGAGGACGCTTTTACTTTCCTATAATTAAGAGATTTCAAAACCTGGAAAACATGAATGGTTCTTGCTCATATATGTACGTGTACACCCAGAATGACTCATGTGCTGCTTTGTGCAATGGACCAAAATGTATTCCTTCGCAGTTTAGAGTTCAGTTTTCTCGTCTTCACTTCTTGCAAAGCCTGGTCCAAGCTGTACACTGAGTGTTCAAAAGTGACTTTATATGCTACAGTTATTTCAACTGAAAAAAATTATTTTTAAGTTGGAATAATAAAATTGTCTGATTTCACAAACTGAAACTTATTTTAGCTATAAAGTGCTATTACATTTTTAACATCTCCTGTAAATTTACTTGTAATTTAGGAAACTGCTATCGTTTAGCACTTAGCAATATAAACTAGTAGCAATAACTTTTTTACCATCACAGATAATTAAAATTTAATGTAGTTCACATTATATAATCAGGTATTCCCTTCTGTTAAAATTATTACAATTCAACAGTATAATTTAAATGCACAATGTGAATAATGCAAAAATATTTGAAATGCAATGTTAAGAAAGAGTATGTTAGATACAAATAAAGTATATTTTTATGTCATAACAGTTATCAGATATATTAAATGAAAAAATACTCTGGTTTTAAAGTTTGCATAGTACAGCCTTCTTATATTCTTGCTCTTGGGTTTTGTTTTGCTTTGATTTGTTTGGCAAAAAAAAAAAAAAAAAAAAGAAGAAGAAGAAGGAAAGAAAAACATAGTGACTCTCACACTTCCAGTTACAAGTTTTGAAAAAGTGATTCAACTGTAGTTGTTAAGTTTAACTACTTAACCAATGCATATTAATAGGAAACAGCTTTAATAGTAATGACCAACAATCAAAAAAGAAGAAACCTCATGTTAGATGTAATTTTGCACTTTGGATAATAAATTGGAGTTTCCTCGAGTTAAACATACATTTACTAAACAACCCAGCAAATCTGCTCCAAATTATCTATCCCTATACCCAAAAACAAAAGTCATGGCCACGTAAAGAGTAATGTCAATGTTCACAGCTGCACCATTCTAAGTTTAAAAGCAATGGAGACGATTCAAATGTCCATCATGACAATGAATAACAAAACATACTGGTATACCCATGTGACAGAGTATTACTCAACATTGAAAATGGAATGAATCACTGAAACATGCAGCAACACAAAACCTCAGAAACATTACACTAAGTGAAAGAAGCCACACAGAGGATGGTGTAGAGTATGATTACATTTATGTGGAATTTCTAGAAACAGAAAAACTACAGCAACAGATAAATCAGTGTTTGTCTAGGGCTCATGATGAGTGAGAATTAGCTGAAATGGTCATTAAGGAAATTTGGGGGGTGATGAAAATGTTGTAAAACCAGATTGTATTGCTGATGGGACAATTCTAAATTTTATAGAACTCCATCAAAGTGTACACATGAAATCAGTAGGTTTTATGGTAAATTACATATGCATAGAGCTTTAAAAAAATCTAGGCTTCTTCTATTGTCCTGCTACTGCCTCAGATATTTCTTGACTCTTTATTCATGATCAGAGTAGAACATTTTTCATATTGTGATCTTCTACTGAAAACTCACCCAAGTGTAACAGTTCTTGATATCTCTCTCTTTTGTCTTCCTGGCTGCTCGTTGACCCAATCATTCAATTATTTAACAAAACTATATTGAGCATCTACCAAGTGTCAAACCCTTCCAGGTGCTGAAAATGCAAGATGAATAAGTCATCTCCTAATGTTCTTCTTTTCTTCTCATTATAAATTTGATCTTCATTTTATTGCCATGCTTACCCTGTCTTCCCTATTTTTACTCACTATCTTATTTAGGTTAGTAATTTGTAAGTTGGCTCAAGGCTTTACAGAAGTGCTATCTTGAAGTTTCAATCTTTTATGGTTAATGACTATAGCTTTAAAACTCTTAACCAATTCAAAACTTAGTAATCTATAAAAGTATTTCGTCAATGGATTCTTTCAAAACACACACCAAGAAACACTACTGGTTTAGGACAAAGACTTTTACTTTACTCAGCAATACCAACTTTATTGTCCCCATCATTGACAAGCTAAGGCAATTCTGGGTTTGTGTAAAGGTTGCACTTCACTCCGAAGAACTGACTCCAAAGCCTGATTTGGAGATGCCCCTAAATCCAACTCTGGCATTTGGAATAAAATCTAATTTCCAAATTAAGTATAGTGAATTTAAGTAGTGTCCAGAAACTATTTAGATTAATTATATTTCCTAGATGTATTGATTCACTCTTCTACAAAAACTTGTTCCTAATAACTCTTGTGCACTAAACATCAAGCTATACACTGGTATGCACAATAAGTCTAGAGTTCACCCTCAAAGTGTTTACAAGGTAAAATGACAAGAGCAAGACAATAAAAGCATATACAGAGAATAAAAACTATATACATAGTATTACATACATAGAACTTTCTCTAAAATTGAGCCAATTTTCAAAAACCAGGTAGGATAGCCTTGCCAAATAGCTCAGGTGGGTAAAGTGCCATTCCTGTAAAGCAAGGTTGTGGGTTTGATCTCTGGTCAGGGCACATACAGGGGTCAACCAATGAATGAAAAAATAAGTGGAACAACAAATTGATCTCTCTCTCTCTCTCTCTCTCTCTCTCTCTCTCTCTCTCTCTCTTTCTCTCTCTCTCTCCCTCTCCCCCTTTCTTTCTCTTTAAAATCAATAAATAAAAATTAAAATAAAAAAACAGGTAGGAGACTGGCACACATACAAAGAATAGGATAGCAAGGCACCCCAGCTAAGAAAACAGTGTACATGAAAGTCATGTTCAGGCAATTATATATAACACAGAGAGAGTTGCAATGATTGTATACATGTGGAAATAACTTGACAAATCCAAACATTTATTTCTTCAAGAGTTTAATAACGAAAGAACTAGTCAAGATTATAGTTTATCTGGTAGGTAATGGGTATCCATTGAAAGGTTTTAAGTAGGTAAGTACCATGAAATATACCAATTTTATGGTAGCATGCAGGATGGGTGATGACTGGTTTGGATATTTTAGGTGGTGAAGAAGAAATATGGCCATTTCCTGGCGTTTTCAGAAGTGATAAAGCCTTAGTTGGTAAGAAATAATTCTCCTACCACTTACCCTTGGAAAGTAACTGTCATTCAGATTTTCATTAGATAATGCCTGGAAACCTCTGATAAGTACTGGTATGCAACCATAACTGGTTCTGCTCAGTGTTGGGAGAGTAGGCTCGCAGATTGAAGAGTCGTGGGTTTGATTTTGGTCAAGGGCATGTACTTCGGTTGCAGAGTTGATCCCTGGAGCTGGTCAGAGCACCCAAGGGAGGTAACCAATTGATTTGTCTCTCTCACATTGATGTTTCTCTCTCTCTCTCTCCCTCCCTTCCACTCTCTCTAAAAAAAAAAAGTCAATGGAGAAAATATCATTTGGTCAGGCTTAATAACAAACAAACAAACAAAAAAACCATTGGGATGCCATCCTTGGGAGTTCAGACTACCAATTCAAGTTTATCTCTTTATGCATATTTTGATGATGTTTATCCATTTTTGATTTTATGCATGCTTATCAAAGCTGTGACTTTTTTTGGTCTTCTAAAGTATCATTTGCTGAAGGAATCACTTGACGACTAACACTGCAATACAAGCACAAGGATTAGATAACGCCATTAATAAAAATAGTTCTCTCCCCAAATATTCAATCAATGTTTTTCAATACTCTGATATTTTATTCATATAAAAATATATCTTCATTGAATAAAATTTAAAGTTTTTTAAAAATAAATTTTCATTAATGCCCGATTGACGTGGCTCAATAGTTGAACATTGACCTATGAACCAGGAGGTCACAGTTTGATTCCCAGTCAGGGCACATGCCCAGGTTGTGGATGTGATCCCTTTTGGGGAGCATGCAGGAGGCAGCCAATTAATGATTCTCTCTCAGCATTGATGTTTCTATCTCTCTCCCCCTCTCCCTCCCTCTCTTTGAAATCAATAAAAAATATTTTAAAAATAAATGAATACATTTTCATTTATGCAGAGACTGTGAACTTTGCTTCCTCTCCATCAATCTCAGCATTCTGAAGAACAAAGAAACCTATGGACAAAAGGATGCATACTCCAAAAAATGGTACTTGAGAAGGATTCCTTGATGCATGCAATGCTGTTCCTCCCATGTGAACAGTAGGTTTTACGTGGGCCATTTTTAATGCTTGTCTAATGCTGTTATTCAATGACAAAAGTGGAAATTGTGTTGATTTGAGAATAGTATAGCATCTGAAATTAATTCTCTTATAGTCATTTATAATAAATACTAGTAGCCCAGTACACAAAAATTTGTGCACTCGGGGGTGAGGGTGAGGAGTGGGGCCAGACCCCTCAGCCCGACCTGCACCCTCTGTCATGTTCCGGAATCCCGGCCACTCCTGGCCTAGGCACAGGCCTACAGGCTTGGGGTGGCCTGGCTCCCGAGGCCCCATTTTATCAAGAGAATAAAGTCGGCATTAGTTACAGCCCTCACCGAACCCAGTACAGTGCATCTGTGCATACAACTGCTTCGTTCATGTGCCTGCTTCACCCTACTGAATTACTAACATCTTGAGGACATAGCTCTGTCTTATCCTGCTTCCCCTTCAGTGCCTGGCCTGGTGCCAGGGACCTGAGAGGGTTTGCTGAGTGAGTGAATGAGTGAATGAATGAGCAAGTGAATGAGTGAATGAATGAGCAAGTAAGTGAATGAGCAAGCAGCTACTGGTGGGGATAGTTAGCACTCCACTCTGGGTTGCCTGACGCAAACCCTGAGCAGTTCCCGCCCTGCTCCCAGCAGCCCCACTCCCCTCTCCCAGCTGCATAGTATGTGCAGGGCAAAGGCGGCCTGGGTGTGTGTGTTGGCAGATCGGTGCATTACCACCTGCCAACCCGGGATTCCCTCGGGAAGGTCGTTTGTGGGCGCAGCCGGTGGCTGATCGGTGCTTTAGAACCTGCCAGCCACGCATCCCTGTGACAGGGCCGTTTGTGGGTGTGTCCGTTGGCGGATCGCTGTGGTCCCGCCAGTCAGCCCTGGGTCGGGTCCCATACGGGCTGCCTGCCACCTCGGTTGCAGATAGCTGGCCCGGATGGCAGGGGGCAGGTGGGATGGCGCTGTCCGGCCCTGCCTGTAGTATGCAAATTAGCCGCCATCTTTGTTGGCAGTTAATTTGCATATCACCCTGATTAGCCAATGGGAAGCATGTTGGAGCCACAGTTAATTACCATGTTTGTCTATTATTAGATAGGATTTTATCCTGTATTTGTTTAAAGACTTTTTGTTTCCCTGAAACTGCTCCTCACTCATCTCTTAGTATTATTCCTCTTTAGTGAGCAGTTGAACTTCTAATAGAGCTCATGCTGTGTGTGCACATGGATGGTTTCATTTCATGTCGTACTCAGCTTTTTGATCCTATCTTCAAACCTGGTCCAAAGCACGAATGCCAAGCTCTAGCTGGTTTGGCTCAGGATAGAGTGTCAGCTCCTGGACTTGAGTCCTGGGTTTGATTCTGGTCAAGGTCTGTGGGCTCAATCCCTGGCCCTGGTTGGGGCGCATGCGAGAGGCAACCAATCAATGTTTCTCTCTCTGTGTCTCTTCCCCTCCTTTCCACTCTCTCTAAAAATCAATGGAAAAATAGCCTCAGATGAAGTTTAACCAAAAAAGAAGCACCAAAGAAGGATTCTTGTTCAGGGCTATTGGTGAAAGTAAACGTCCTATATAAGTTCAACTTACAGAAGTAAAATAAAAAAAAAGAGAGAAACTGTGAAATTTGGTGTCATCTGTGAAAATTGTCTGTTTGGTTTGAATTTGTATGGAAATATCTTAAATTCAAGTTCTAGAATGCTGTTTTGCTTCTATCAGCTTTAAAGCACCTGAAGCTACGGACCCTCAGAAATATTTCCATTAATAGGAAGGCTTCATGATCTGTTGCTGTGACCAAACACTTCATTTAAAAACAGTTCAAACATGTTATGTTCAAAATATATCTAAATGTAAGAAGAGACCTAGCCAGTTTGGCTCAGTGGATAGAGGGTCAACCTACGGACTGAAGTTGTGGGCTTGATCCTCATGGGGGTCATGCAAGAGGCAGCCAGTCAATGATTCTCTCTCATCATTGATGTCTCAATCTCTCTCTCCCTCTCCCTTTCTCTCTGAAATCAATAAATATATATTAAAAAATAAAAATAAATAAATGTAAGGAGAAAAACTTTGGTTGTGCAAAGAACTCAGGTTTAAAATTGTGAGTGGGGTGCATAAAACCAGGCTTCCCTAAAAACATATAGGAAATACAATAGCAAAGTTATTTTTTTCTAAGTAATACTAATTAGTAGTTATTAACAAGGAAAAAAAGAAGTGACATAAGTTATTAAAAACATATACTAGGAATTTTCCTCTTCATCAGCAATAACATTGTGAAGATGGCCATCATTTAAATGGGGGTAAGTTATCTCTGATAACTAGGGAAGAAAGAGCAGAAAGATGGTGCTTTGTCTATATTTTTATTCTGAGATGGGAATGGGAAAGATAAGAATATAAGCTGATGTAGAAACACAGCAGGCACACAGAAGCATTGAGATGAGTTGCCCTTTCACAAGTACTAACTGGGTAGGAGACCCAGATAAGAGGTTGGTGGCTTTTCTCTAAAAAGGAGCTGAAAATAATAATGAGGTGATGCCTGAAGCAGAAGCTGCAGGAGCCAGGCTCTCCAAGTCACAGAAATATTCCCATTTGTGAGCAGAGCAGCAATAGGTTCAATGTAATGCAAAGAAGGACAATAGATCAATATTTCAGGTTTGACTGAAACAGAAATTAAAAAATAGATTTAAAACATACTTGTATATAGGTATTGGTATCTCTTTCAATCTTGCCTCCAAACTCTAAGATATAAACTCTTATATGTAATTTGCAAAGTAGAAATTACATCTGTGTTATCTAAATCAAAATTAAAACATTAGTGAAAGGTGACATCAAATATATATTTCACAATATAAATATACATCTGTGTGTGTTTACAAAACTCATATTCTAGAATAGAAGTTTAAATATTTTTCATTTACACTAAGAAAAAAACTCATTCAATCTGAGTTCCACAATCAATAATCTGTCCACTTAGGTTCAGCTACCTACATTACAGACATTGTGCCTAGAAAAAATTGATCAGCCTACATTAAAAACACCCTAATTTTTGTAATGACATTTACAAAATCACTGTCATTTTTGGAACTTAGAAGTAGGTTTTAAAGTTTTAACATTTGTACACAAGGATTTTTTAAAAGGCCATTTTAGCATAAGGTGGGGGGGGAAGTCTATGTTATAAGGGGGAAAGTTATTCAATAAATGTTCTTAATGTGAGTTATCAAATTGGAAGTAGCCCCAGCCATACCACATGCAGTAAGAGGCTGCGAGACTTAGTCCAGATCTTCCTAGTCCCCTTTGGTAACTAGCTCTGTTCAGAGGGATTGCATCCCCTCCAGCTGCCTTAATTCACAACTACTCCCCAAAGACTAAATTTGACCCAGAGGCTTTTGGAACACATATGGTTAGTGAGTTAAGTACATCATTCAAGCTGAGCTGTGGTAGAATTTCCTGTCTGTGGTAGAATTTAACATACTACTTCTGGCTAAAAGAAGCATTTCTAGTAGACTACATCTCTCTCCGCAAACTCTCTTCCCATATGCATTGGACTCTACTGTGCTCTTTATGCCTCTCCTTTTGGTGCCATAAGCTATAGCATAACCACCTAATGCATGTGCTGGCAACACAACCTGAAACGCTGAGGGAGTAAATGCTCTATGGAACACAATTTGAACAGCAAACAGAGGATCCAGATCATAAACTTATCTTTCACCTTCCCCTTAGCAGACTGTACAGAAGCCAAGGTTCCCTATGGTTCCTCAGGGCCATCCCACAACACTAAGTAAACGCCTGTGGTTTCTTTGGATGCTGTGGCCATTTCAATAACACATCACAATATATTTGTTTTCCCTTTGTCCCTTCCTCACTTCGCTTTTTCCTTTATTCTTGCTCTCCCTCACTTGTACTCTAAAATAAATCATTAGCATATACATTTGCCTCAAGTTTATTCTGTTTTCAAAAGCTAAGCAACGATGCCTGGTAAATTTCATTATTTTAATTGAATGGCATCATGAGCAAAAATCATGTGCTCATGATAATATCCAATCGAAAGTCTGTAATCCATTTAGGACATTCCAGAACAAATGTACCCCTAACCTTATATAGAAACAGAAAAAAGGAAAGGAGCACAAGCATACCATTTTCAGTGGGAGAGTTACAGATGGCAAGATGCTCTATCTTTAGGAAAGAACAAGAAGATTTTGACATATCTTGATCTGGGAAAATAGTCACTGCCCATTAATCCTACATATTTATGTGAGATGGAAAAAAGTCATTACTTTGTGGTTCAGTAGTATTAGGTCCCATAAGAGATTTCCCCAAAGGTCTCCTTTAATACTCCTACTACTCCTACACATACATTTTGGATTTGTCAAAGTTCTCCAAGAACAGCACTAAAAAGCTCTCGGACTTTGACTGGCTATTCATTTTGCCTGAATTCTCTCTCTCTCTCTCTCTCTCTCTCTCTCTCTCTCTCTCTCTCTCTCTCTCCCCCCCCCCCCCGACACACTCACATACTCTTCACCTTGAATATTCATGATTCAGATAAAGGACTTCTTGTAAGCTTCCCTCCTTCTCATTGCAAAATAGCATTCTTGTCTTCACTTTTATAATCTCCAATTTATATTTCTATCTTAACATCTAGCTCATAGATAGCACTTACCTCTTTTTCTATTTTTTTAACTATATTGGGATGTCCCTAAATTTTAAAATTGTGCTGCTTTTATTTTTATATTATCAATATGTCTTATGAACCCTGAGACATGATAAGGACTCAGTGAAAAAGGAACAAAGAGAAAGAAGAAGAGGTGACAAAAACAAAGAGGAGAAGGAAAGAAGAACATGAGAATGTACATGATCCGGTCTCCTTCCCTTCTTTCTTTCTCCCCCAATTGTGTTTTTGAAGAAAAGAGTCCAAAGTTAAAAATGGCGCTACATATTTTTGAAAGTCCTAAAAATCCTCCCAGTACTTCACTGCTCTATACCACAAAATATTTTAAGTCAAACTTCTGAAGATTTTGTTTTTCTGATTGAAACATTGCTTCAATGGTACCATAAAAAAATCAATAAAGAAAAGTTTTGTTTTCCAGAAATTTGTTTTGAGGGAAATTGTCCTAAAACACTTTAAATCTATAAACTAAGAGACATTTGTATTTAAATCCTGAAATTTGAATGGGGAAAAGGTACTCTATGAATTAGAATGGATCATTGGATAACTCATAATAAGCCTACTTATTCCAAAAAAGAGGTAGAAACGTGTAAATATAGTGTTTTCAACAACAAATTTGAGCACTAACAGACAAATCTCCTCCTGATCTTGAACCTCTAGGAAGGTGGACCCAGATGCATGGAAATCCTTCCTAAGGGAAATAGTTGCGCTACACCCGTGGCCTCAAACGCCGTGGCATGAGCAGTTTTCTCCAGAATGGGATTGCGGTACCCTGACAAAGTCAAAAGCCTGAAGAGGCAGTTCCTATTTTTTATTGTGTTCACCTGCCTGTAATTATGTAATTACCTATGAAAATTTAGTCAGAGCATTGAAAATCTAAATTATTAACTTTAACAATTGTCAAGCTGCTTTGATTAGTATTTTCATGGTGTAAGATATACTTTTGTCAGCTTTCACATGATCAGGTATGACTGGGAATTTGTTTATACAAAGTGTTTTCATTGTCTGTTTGGAGAAACAGACGGAGAGGAGGGCAGGGGAATCATGTGTGTCCCACATGGCTGAAGTCAGGGATGTCAGTGAGGAGAAATACAGAAGAGGTCCTCATTATCATTCCCCAAATGGCATATAATTTTAGTGTCAGGTTAGAAGAGTCTCCAGAGAATGTGACTTGAGAGAATCGGGCTGTCCTTTCGCAAATTAGACTAACAAGGATGTCAGTGTACGTGGCATCAACCCAGACTGTCATGCACAACTCCAGCCTTGACCAGGCAGCCCTTCTAACATTATTGATCAGTGCAGCTGCTCTTCTACGAAAAACACACGTCAATATATCGGTTATTTACTTTCCAGCAGAAACCCGGCAGCGGCAGCAATTTTTGAGAGAATTCTCTGACACATCTCATTTTCTATCCGTCTTAGGTGCTATGACTGTACACTCACATTTGTATTAGGCTAAGATCTCTGACTGCAGCTAGCTATTGGAATAGAAAATCTTTTATTTTCTTGGCCATGACGGGCTGAGTGACGCCCAATTTCAACTCAGGACGTGAAGTGTTTCTCGTCTCCCCGAGCAAATTGTCTGTGTCCATTTGTTTGCAGTAAACAATTACAAAAAGTGACTTAGAGAAAATTTTAAGTAAAATTAAAAACAAAGAGACTCCACTGGCTATTATGCATGTACAGTTTTTCCCTCCTGAGGGAAAGTGTTTGGAGTGGAGATAAAAGTAATCGAAAGGGGCTAACATAGGTGAGAGGTTCTAATTTGGAATGGAAAATAGGTGTATGAACTGAGAAGGTGAGACCATCCTTCCAAAAGAATTTGTAGAGCAACATGGACTGTTAGCTCTCATTATTTTAGCCTTTATCTCTGCATTTTTATGATATATTATAGATAAAATCCCTGAAAAGGAATAGTTTTATATGAGTGTTAGTGTCTCCCCACCTAAAAGAGAAACAAGATGCTAAGTGTAGTTTATTTTTCAAGAGGAGACGAGAATGCTCTACCAGATGAGACATTTTTTTCTTTATCAGATTAGAAATTTCAGACTGCACAATCATAAAGTATTGATCTCTCAAAACCAGACATCTCTGTCGCGGTGTCTCACAGGCATGAACATCTGCTCCATCTTTCGCAATATGACTCTTCCCCACGATCAGACACGCAAGCTTAATTATACTCTTTTTAAAACTTCGTGACTGAGCACACATGTCCCAATACCACTCCCTCACTGAGCCTTTAATCTTGTTTTTCCATGTCTCTGTAATTTAAATTTAAACTTTTAAAATTTGTATTTTATTGAATTTCTTGAGGTGACATTGGTTAATAAAATTATATAGGTTTCAGGTATACAATTCTACAATACACCATCTGCATATTGTATTGTGTGTTTACCACCCCATGTCAAGTCTCCTTCAACTTTTAAAAATGTTAAATCACCATTCAGTCTTGTCATTTTTATTCTACTTTGTACTAAGTCTACCTTTTTTTTTTTTTTACCATATCTCTAAAAATTCTAACCAATTTCAGAAATATCCACCTTTCAGAAAATTTGGAGACTGACTCCTACTCTACTTCTTTGATAACATTATAAGTTATCTACTCTATTATTTAAAAAAAGAGTGTTGTGTGCTGCATTACCATATTGTTTTACTTTTCCAAATAAAATAATAACTCACAATTTTATTAATTTTTTTGTATATCCTTGTCATAGATATAAGTGCTGGCAGCAAATTTGGGGGCAGCAATGTGCATTACCTGTCAGAGGAGCCTACACTATAATGCAAAATGCCATGAAATAAAAGCAGTCAAAAGTCACCTGGGTATTGTAGAGAGAATGTGTTAAGGAATCCTCCTGCATGGGTACATCATATTCAATGAGGCCATTTTATAGTCTTAAGAACCATTTTTTTTGTTTTTTAAACAATGACATATTTGAGTCCAATTCATCAGTTGAAATTCAAGTATGAGATGATGCTTGGGATGGTGACAGGGTGGGTTATGATGGACATTTAGAATGTAGATTGGGAATATTATGAGGAATGATGTGAGGCTCAGCAAAGAAGAGAGCAATCGGGTAAACTTGAGGATGGTATAAACTAAGGAGTGTCTTTGCACCATCTATAAGCTGTAGTTATATTGTAACATGGCTGTTTGGGACATTAAGATGATTGTGTTAAAACAAGTCAATCAATAAACCAAGCTTTCTTTGTTGTGGATGGAGGTCCTGTGCAGTGTAAGATGTTTAGCAGCACCCATAGCCTCTACCCACCAGACATCTGTAGCCTTTCACCCAGTTGCGACAACCAAAAAGTCTCCGGGCACAGCCAAATGTCCCCTGCAAGAAACAAAACTGCCACTTGAAAGCCACTGCTCTAAACATCTTAAAATGTCTCCCTTTATTCTTTTGACTTCAAAGCATCTTCAATATCACCTGTTGTATATTTTTCATGATCCTTAGAGTTCAGACAACTTCCTATCTATGACCCATTAGTAGTGGTTAAGTCGTGCTTAGTTAGCCACATGATAAGAAAAGGAGGTTGATCACCCAGCCCTATCACAGATTTTTAAAACCCAACCACAGCTCTGTTCTCCACAATAGAATCTAGACTGTAAGCAAGCAAGGCAGGCCCAGTGCCTCCACCTCTCCCTTTCGGGGCACTCTTACCACCTGCACATGATACTCTTTACCCACAGGGTCGTTTCTTTGTACACTACCACTCCATTGACAAAAATATCAAGGATGGTTGATGTTGGAACCCTGATGAGGGAAGCCACTCTTTTAAGACATACTCTTAGAGAGACTGCTAATTTTTCTCACAGGACAACAAAGTAGACTCTGGTATCTGGAAAAAAATAATATTATTTCTATTTTAGCTAATTCAAATGTCCATGATAAGTTTCATCTTAATGTAAAAATTCCCACCATGAGCTCCTTCAGATTTGTACAATTTTTAATCCTATGGTTTTTGTTTAAAGGGTCCAAGCAAAATTGTATAAAGGTAGACAAATCTATCTAACAGAATTTTATTAGAGTTTTAAAGGCAGTAGACTTGTTTTTAAATTTGGTATATGACTAAGTACCTTGTAGAAACAGTTACACCTTTTCTATAATTTTTAAATTTCCAAGGATTTTGTGCCTTTCTCTTCCTGATCTCATAAACTTTTCTAAATTTCTTGGGAAATGAAAGATTCTAAAAAAATCATAAAAGTTCCTGTTATTTCCTAAACAGCATGCAAAGCTGTTGCATAATCTCAGAAAAAAAGATAGACAGGACAGACCTTACAAATATATTTTAACGCTCTGAAATGTAGACAAGAATATGTAAATTGAAAGTAAATTTATTTTAGTGAACTGGCAAGAAGGAAAAAATATAGGGCCATATGTTACCATCAGTTTTGCTATGCATATTTGGGGGGGGGGGATGTAGTTTCTTAAGCCAGGCATTTCAGTCCATAAAATGCCTTGCATAGGTAATCACAAGTTGGCAAAAGTAGTAGACAGTGTTGAAAGTTAGAAATGAGGACAATGTTTTGTTGGTGGCTAAGTAGAATTGGGAACTTGGTCTAAGAGGGATGGAGATGAGGGTATGATAATTTTACTTAAGTAAAAATGGTATCATTGAATATAAAAATTCTTACCTGGAAGCAGAGATTCTTTGCTTAATGATCTTTCCTCCTGTTGGCCTCCCTATTCAGAGGAGCAATTTTAAAAATAACCTACAATGTAAAGAATGCATATTGCAGCTCACCTAGATGTCCTAGGCATTAAATAATTTTTCCTGTCATGGTTTGTTTCAATAAAATGTATCACAGTATGTACAGGAAGTCAGTCTGAGTTTTAGCAATGGGCACAAATAATAAATTATGTGGATTTTAATATAAGTAATATGCTACATGAAAACAAGCTTTTATCTGCTCTGACTATAATCTACAGTAACAATGCCTGGCATACAATAAGTGCTCAATAATTTTTAAATGAATGAATTTGTTAACAATTGTTTTATACATGACACCAGAAGCTTATATATTTCACATGAATAATTATTATCCTGTGTGTGTGTGTGTGTGAGAGAGAGAGAGAGAGAGAGAGAGAGAGAGAGAGAGAGAGGGAGAAAATATTTGGATTTTGTACATTTCTTTTAAAAATATATATTTTTATTGATTTCAGAGAGGAAGAGAGAGGTAGAACAAGATAGAAACATCAATGATGAAAGAGAATCATTGATCGGCTGCCTCCTGCACACCCTGCAACAAAGGCCTGCACCCTGACTGGGAATTGAACCATGACCTCCTGGTTCACAGGTCAATGCTCAACCACTGAACCACACTGGCCAGGCAGGACTTTGTACATTTTCACAAAAGGTTAAAGATTGCTCAATAATGACAAGATTTTTTAATGTGTACTCTTTTACCACTTTATAAGCATTTTCCCATGGTTTGTAATAAATGATTCAGAAGACAGAAATCCAACTATTTCAAAAGACAGAATTCTAATTTCTAACTGAGACCATAGGCAGACTGAATCTCTAAATTTATATCTCTTAATCTATGAAGTCACAAGAAAACAGCTCTCATAGTATTCCTGTGAGAATTAAATAGATTAATGTACACAAAATTCCTTGGAAGAATATAAAGTGCTGGATAAATATAGCATTACTGAAGTTATTCTCAGAGAACAAAGAACATGCGTGAATGTAAAGATCTTCACATATTAGCAGTTATTGTGGAGAGCGGCTACAGCGTTTGGACAGGATCAAGCCTAGAACTGACAGAGGGCATGGTCCTCTTGTGGCAAAGCCACATACAAGTCCAAGCTTGGAGGGCAAAGCCCTTCCAGCCCAATTTTAGCCAAAGGCTATGGTTGTATGTAAGCTTGACCTTATAGTCCGACCTTACAGTCCTAGGTAGCTGAGGGATATGGGCTGTGGGAGGTACAGCAAGTGCTGCTAAAACAAAGCTTGACAGAGTTCAGAGAATTGCAATAACAGGAAAGAAGTAGATTTGAAACTCACAAGAACATTGTAAACATCTTGACCACTCCCTTGTTTTGCTTTGTGTGATCTGACTATAAAATAAAGATTCCGCTTACAGGTGGGGGGCCACTGTATCCTCATCCAGGCACAGTGATCCACCTGGCCCCAACTATATTCTCTTGTCTGTTTTCTTTAATCCTCACCACACCTCCTCATGTTCACCATTGGCCATGCTGGATGCGATTTAAGTTATATGATCCCCAGGACTCCGGAAGTTGAAGTTTCATGGCACCAAGAGCCCTGGATTCCACGTCTAATTGTAACACTGAGTTGCTGTGAAATTTGCTGGAATTCCTGAGCCTCTTGTGCCTCAGTAGCATCATCTGCATAATGGGGCCTCATAAAACTTGCTGAGGTTCCATTCTGCTATAATGGTTTTGGTTAACTGACTGAAAAAAAATTAATGATACACCTAGAGCAGAATTAAAATGCAAAACTGGATTTGAGGAAAATTTTAGGAAAAAAGAGGGGGACACATTGGTCACTTCTTTTGCCCAACCTGCAGCCTCGTGGCCCAGCTTTCATTGCTGTCGTTACTGCAGGAACCAACTTGCTTTGGTTGTAATCTCTCTCCACAATGTGGACTCCTCAGGAAACCCATCAGGCATTCACACATGTGCAGCCTGGGGATGCAAGGAAGCTAAAGCCCAATGAGAAAAACTCCCATCAATGGAGGACAATATACAGGGGACAGCCTCCCTTCATCTTTCCCTCAGGCAGACAATTCTGAAGCAATTCTACAGGGTTTCTCAGAGGGTCCTGGTAAGACAAGACCAGGTGACCAATTTAAGATGACATCATTTATTGGCTTCCTCTCTCCCCTGTCTCATGCACTCTGATTGCTTGGGATGACTTCCCAAAATAAACTGCCTGAGCACAAGCACTTGTCTCAAACCATATTTTTTTGGCAGATAAGACTAAAAAGCAAGTGGTAAGCAGACCCTCAGAATGAGTTTTTGGAACTGGATTATTCACCAAACACACTGCGATAAAGACCCCACCATTGCAGTAGCAGATACCTGCTGGCAGGCTATCTCATTACAATTATTGAGGCTAGCACCAGAGTTTCATTGAAAGACTATAAAAATCATAAGAATCCTAAGGAAGCATTTAGATAGGCTCTTGTCTCCTGCATCTGCTAAAATATAAGTCCGGAATTTCATTGTAAGGGCAGAATTATAAAAAGATTGAACGCTATGTAAGCCCAGGTGGAGGGAGCAGGGAGGGAATCAACACCAACAAATGCCTTCAAAGTTTTAGAAACAAATTATTGTAGAATCAGAAAGTTTGGCTGTGGAAACATCAACATTTCTGACTTTTTTTATTTTCTGCAATTTTGTAGGGATTTTTTGTTCACCTTTATTTCTTGAAGGTTCTGTTTTGTTAACCTTTGAAAAAATAGTATCATCATTTGAACTGAAGTTTAAATAACATAGAAAATTACCCCCCAAGAACCAGCTGGTGAAGGCAGCTCATCAAGGTGAGGCACCCCCAAAAGGAAGGTCAGTTTCAAGTACAAAGTGAGTAGGGGTGCTGCTTTTATGTGTCTTGTATAAGGTCACACAGAGACCTCCCCAAAGAGACCTCCCCTCCTAATGCTTGGAGATTTCTGTGCAAGTTTATATGAAGGAGGCCAATCTCTTTTTTGTTATTTTAATTTTTATTTTTTAAATAAAAATTATACATATATATGTTTGTTTTTAAGGCCTTACAATCATTTGGCATACATATACATAGTGAAATGATCCTTACATTCAATCCAGCTAACAGATCTTCTCTTTACAGTTACCATTTTTTGTGTGATAAGAGCACTTGAAATCTATTCGCTTAGCAAATGTCCAGCTTTTGATATAGTATTACCTATAGTCACCAAGCTGTGCATTAGACCTCTGGGCTTTCATCCTACATAACTGCAACTTTGTACCCTTTAACCACTCTCTCTCCATTTTCCCCACTTCCCTGCCCCTGATAACTACTGGTCTACTCTCTGCTTCTATGTATTCGGCTCTTTTAGATTCCACATACCAGTAAGATCATGAAAAAGAAAAAACTTTTCCTGTCTGGCTAATTTCATTTGCATAATGTCCTCTAGGTTCATCCACATTATTGCAAATGGCAGGATCCAAAAGGAGACCAACTTAAAAAAAAAAAAAAAAAAAAGGCATCAGAATCAGGCATCTGTCATAGCTGTCATTTCTAACTGCCAAAACTGCCAAGGCCAAATTTGAGTCAATACTTCCAAAATACATCATAAATGTAAGGCTCCATGTCTACTCTATATTATCCCCAAAATGGCACAGTATTTCATGCAAGAATTGTCTCTAATACTCATCTTTTCATTCATCTTTGCATAACCACTAACATTGGTATTAGCCTATGTCAGTGATGTGAAAGAAAAATAAAGAGAACATATAAAAATAAAGTCAATCTTAGATTATCCTCCACAAATATTACCAGTTCTTTTAAGCAGTTCCTTGCTCTCCATTTGTCCTTGACCTCACAGGAAACTCCCTCAAGATCCCTTTACTTCTTCCTTATGGGCACCCTCATATCTTTTCCTTTTAAGCTTACACTTCTTATTTCACCATTTAAAACTTTCTATTGTCAATATCTGCCAGTCTCTTTCTCCATTTCCTTCCAAGAGAGTAACAGCTAAGAAAACCCTGGGCTCAGACAAATCCCACTGTCTGTCTTTTCCAGGTCTATACAAGGACTGCTGAGCACCATGTGGGTCACTCCACTCTGCAAGCTGCCATTATGACAAACTTGAGGTCTCCTGTCTCTGCCGAGTCCTCAACGCTGCCTGACCACCATTTACATCAGGGGTTCACAGGCCTAGCTACACATTGGAATCCCGGGGAGGTTTCTAAAAACCCCGATACCTGGGCCCCATCCCAGACCAATAAAATTAAATTTTCTGGTGGGGGGATCTAGACATCTTATACTTTTCAAAGCTCTCCCGAATAACTCTAATGCACAGCCAGGGTTTTAGGACAGTGCTCTCAATCTTGGCAGCAAATAATAATAACCTGGAGTCCAGCCAATATGGCTCAGTGGTTGAGCATCAACCTATGAACCAGGAGGTCACTTTTCAATTCCCAGTCAAGGCACATGACCAGGATTCAAGCTTGATCTCTACTAGAGGGTATGCAGGAGGCAGCTGATCAATGATTCTCTCTCATTATTGATGTTTCTTTTTTAAAAAATATATTTTTATTGATTTTTTACAGAGAGAGGAAGGGAGAGGTATAGACAGTTAGAAACATCGATGAGAGAGAAACATCGATCAGCTGCTTCCTGCACACCCCCTACTGGGGATGTGCCCACAAACAAGGTACATGCCCTTGACCGGAATCGAACCTGGGACCCTTCAGTCTCAGGCTGATGCTCTATCCACTGAGCCAAACCAGTTAGGGCTCATCACTGATATTTCTATCTCCTTTTCCCTTTCTCTCTGAAGTCAATAAAAGATATATTTTAAACAAATAATAATAATAATCACCTGGAGACTTATTCAAAGTTCAGCTGATCCTGGAACAGTGCGGGGGTTAGGGCTCCCAACTCCCATGCAGTCAAAAATCCGCATATAACTTTTGACTCCCCCAAACCATAACTTCTAATAGCCTGTTGTTGATTGGAAGCCTTACTGATAAAATAAAGCCAACACTTATTTTGTATGTATGTATTGGGTATTGTATTTTTACAAAAAGTAAGCCTGAAAAAAGAAGACATTATTTAAAAAATCACAAGGAGGGACAATATCAATTCCATAAGTTTATGTTGTCTGTGTATAAACTGAATCATCTGTCAGTACCTACATCAATATTGTGTTATATGTTACAAAATACTGTAGATGTTATGTGTGTTACCGACTCTAGACATAAAAAATGAAAAGATAATGTGAAAACAAAATGTATATGTATTTACATTGATAATGAAGAAGCAGCAATAGGATCGCCTTATGGTAGCCGAGTATAATCGAGGCACTGAAGGGGACTACAAAATTATTACAGTTAATTTTATGCAGTTGTGACTTAATACTGTATCTTTGCTTACATTTCTTTTAACTGCAAATGACATCGTGTAAGGTCAGTAAGTGTTTGTGTGCATAAGTTTTGATAAACTAACTTTTTATAATAGATTTGTGTATATTTTATTATAGTAAATGATAAAAGAGACTAGTATCTATATATATCCTATACATTCATGACATAGCTTTTTCTTATTTTTTTATATTTTTAGGTTATGTAGCTCATCTGCAAGATTTTTAAATTGCTGCAACTCTCCAAAAATTGTTCTGATATATTTATTAAGAAAGAAAATCCACGTGTAAGCGGACCCACACAGTTCTAACCCGTGTTGTTTGAGAGTCAAATACATTGATTCTGGGCTCTGCTCTCACCTACTCTGATTCAATTTGCCTGAACTTTTGACAACTTTCCAGGTGATTCCAATGAGCAGTGAAGGTAAGACCCACCAGTTCAGTGGTTCTCAACCTTGGCTGCACATTAGAATCAGCTGGGAATCTTTTTAAAATCCTGATTTCTGGGCCTCATCCTCTGGAAATTCTGTTTCTTTGTTACTAATGTTGTGGCCCCACCCCATAACAAAGAAACAGGCTTTCCAGAGGATGAGGCCCAGAAATCAGGATTTTAAAAAGATTCCCAGGTGATTCTAATGTGCAGCCAAGGTTGAGAACCACTGCACTAGAGCCACTGTTCTTTCTGCAGGCATCGGACCTTCCCCTCCCAACTCACAGCAAATGATGGCCTTGCCTCCTTCTTCACAGAGAAAAGAGAGTCTATCCGAAAAGACTCTCTTCTTTTCTGTCGCCAACGTTATATAGATAGACCTCCTCCTGTCTAGATTGGTCTTTTCACTTCTTTTCTGGCCACTTCCTCTGTGATTTTACTCCACCAATTACCCCCATCCTTTCCCTCTGTTTCCATCTAAAGGGTGTCCCCCAAAAATGTATACATACTTTAACAGCTGATAGCTCAATTTTGAAAATGAAGTGTATTTTAATAAACACTGCCTTCATAATTATTCAAAGTGTGTGTATACATTTTTGGGGACACCCTATGTACTTAACATGCTCCTCTCACTCACTCCCCAGGAAACCTTTCCTTCTCCCCACATCTGCTTCCAATTACCTTCCTATCTCTGTCACCTGTTCAGGAGCAAACTTCTTGAAACTGGTGTGCACCCAGCTGTCACCTCTTCTTCACTAACTTGTCACTCCTTTATATGTGCCATCTTTTCATCCCCCCAAAACTTCAAAGAAACCAGTGACCTCATCACTAAGTCCAGCATGCAGTCCTCAACCTTTATCTTTATTAACTTCTCAGAAATGTTTGGCCTGGTTGACCTCACCTCAATTTCTTGATCTCTTCTGCCCATCCTTGGCTTATGTAACCCCTTACTCTCGAGGTGTTCCCCTGAGCTCAATGGGTGCTCTTCCAGCTGCTCTGCTTCCTCTGTCCTTTTAAACGCTGGTGTCTCCCAGGCTTCCACCAGTGGCATCCACCACTTCTCATGTCACAAGTTCACTGGCTCTGACGGCTTCAACTTCACATTATCTACTATCACTCTTTTGTGGGTATGAAACTCAGTTCACAAATGCAGATAGTTAAGAATTGGGACTCATTTCAAACTCTGTCTCAGAGATGTTATTCTATAGACTGATAGAAGCAATCTTTAATCCTTCTAGCAATCCTTGGGAGTAATGCCACTGCCCTGGGGTGACAGATATTAGGGTTGGGATGGGGAGTTAAGACGCACATCCTGTATCTCAAAGGTTTCTAAAACAATCTCCCCATGCCTAGTCTATGTTTTATGCTCAGAGTCCATAGCTTTTCTGCGGTTTCTGTATTACACTCAGAATGCAAGGACTGGTGTCCCCCTACACAGGGTACACATTTCCACTAGAGCACCTCTCTGCCTCTCCTTTGCCCCACCTGTTTCTCTGCCACCTTTGATTCCATTTCTCACCTAGCTGGTTTCTCATTGTATTCTGGTAGGAAAATTTTTAACCCCCCTACAAGTTTTTCTTCAAGTTAAGTCACTATATTACAGCTAATAATGATGCAATTAGGGAAATGCTTCCTTATAATAAACTTAGAGATTCTGAGCCTGGTGTGTTCATGAATAAAATGAGAAATCAGGTTTGTTTATTTCAAAGGTCTTTTCCATCTCTAAAAGCATTTGATTTCTATGTTACAAAATCTGCCCACACATGAAACCTATATGTTCATGTTGACCAATGTCACTCCAACCAATTTAATAAATAAATTTTTAAAAATAATTTTTTAAAAAATTTGATGCTACAAAAATAATTTTAAATTGCCACCATCCAGCTTAAGACAGAGAACGTCTTACTAATAAAAGCCTAGGTGGTCCTCAGGCCGTCACACTGTGACGCCCTCATGCCGTCACAAGATGGCTGTGCGCACAGCAGAGGCAGCCGCTGGGGTTCCCGTGGCCCCATGCGCGTGCTGCAGGGGCAGGGCCCTGCGACTGCTGTGCAGCTCTCGCCGGGTTCCCGCGCCGCACCTCCACCACGGAGGCAGGACGCCCGGCTCCGGCTCCGGCCTACCTCTTTGGGACAATCCATTGAGGAGCCCTGGATGGGTGTGCGGGGCCTACCTCTTCGGAGCGATCAATTGCAGGGCTCTCGCACTGTGAAAGGGCACAGACCAGGCTGGAGGACCTCCCTGCCAAGTGCACGAATTTTGTGCACTGGGCCTCTAGTTACTAATAACACTGAACCTCTGCCATGTACCTCATAGACAACACTTCCCTCCCTTCCACACAGAGGTATACTGGTTCTAAATGCTTCCATGATCCTAAGCATAGATTGTTGACTGGTCTGTGTTTTGAACTTACTAAAATTATATCAGGATGTGTAAAATTTCTGAGTTGGTTTTTCAGTTATGCTTATGAGATTCACATGTTTAGATATGTACTAGTGATGGGAATTTAATATCTATATTCATGAATGAGATAGCTCTATATTTTCTGTACTTTCTTTACCTGGTTTGGGTACTAAAGCTTATATTAAAATATATATATATATTTATCATTTTATATGTGTTTATATAGAATAAGATGACAAGTGTTTGTCATTTAATATTTTCTAAAACCCTTTTTATGTATTTGGTATAATTATATCTCTAAATACTTGGCAGAAATCACCTAAAACTCAGTTGGACTTGTTTTCTTTAAAATTTGGTAGAACGATTTTAAAAATCTGATTTAATTTTTAGACTACTTAGGGTTATTTGGTATTACTGTTCTTGAGTCACATTTAGTATGTTATATTTTTATAGTTATTTTTATCTAGTTTATCTAAGTTTTCATATTTATTATCATTCACATTGTTCATCTTATTCCTTTATTATTTTAACTGATCACTGTAACTACAATTAAGTTCCTTTTTATGCTTAACATATTATGCCTTCTTTTGTTTTTTCTTGATCCATTTTGCCAATGGTTTGTACATATTACTAAATTTTTTAACAAGTTACTTTTAACATGTAGTATTCCATGTGTATTCCTTTTCCTATTTTCTTTGGGTTTATTCTAGTGACTTTTTTTCTAATTTATGGTGAACACAGAGTTCATTACCTTTAAGCTTTTATTCTAAGGTAAGTACTTACTCCCACACATTTTCCTCAAAATATTGTTACTTTCTTTTAGAAAGGTTGGTGTGTATGTTTTATACTATGTTGGCCATGGAGGTGTGCTACCCTGATCTCCTTCAAAAAAATGAGCTGTGGGGACATAATTGACTGACAGGTCCACTGTGGCATTCTCCAAGGCCACACTTCCCCAGGCTGCTCAGAGCCAGTGACTGAGCACAGCAAGGGTGCCAGGGCAGGGCAATTTTGCTGGATATGGAACTCCTCTGATGGACAGCCCAGGACTGTGTGATTGTCTGAAGTTCTTCCTCTGAAATCCTCCTTCCATTTTTTTTCTCTTTTCGCAGATGTCAGCCTTGCATCACAGTCTGAAGGTCCCATGACCTACTCTTGCTCCCTCCCTCTTTGTCCTTCCAAGACATTTCCCCAGAGTAGCTCCTGAACATGTAATTCTGCATTAGTGTCTACTTCTTAGAGGACTCCAACTGACAAATTCACACAAGTACTTTTGTTATTATCCAGTTCTAAGTGTTTTCAAATTTCTATTAAGATCCCTTCTTTGACTCATGGGTTATATATAAGTAGTTTTTTTCTCTCTAAATATTTGAGAGGTCTTTTACCTTCTGACTTAATTTTATTGTCTTGTGTCCATAAATTGTATTCTTTGAAATCTGTATTTTTACATGGTACTTGAAGAAGAATGTCTGTTCTATAATAACTGAGTGCAGAGTTCTTTGTAAATTCACTAAAATAGTTTGTTGAGTGTGTTATTCAAATTAAATATTATCACATAATGTGATAGATGTTTATCTCATTCTAATAGTGGATTTGTTCCTTCCTCCTTCTAGTTCTGTCAGGTTTTGCCTTATAAATCCAAAGCTATTTCATCAGGTATATACAGATTTAGAAATGTTATCTCTCCCCCGTGAAGTGAAATTGCATCATTGTCTATGGAGTTTCCTCCTTCTTGACATTGCTTTTGACCTAAGTCTAAAAATACTATTCTTATGTATGTTTTTAGGCTACTATTTGCCTTTTTTCCCATCTTTTATACTAAAACATTTGTGTGCCTTTACATTTTAGGTGGTGTGTCCTTGGCAAACAGCTTTTGTTGGATGTGGACATTTTATGTATTTTAGAAATATCAGTATTTTAATTGGTGAGTTTAATAGTTTGTTCACTTACATTTATTGTGATTGCTAATACATTTATTTTCTACTTCCTTATTTTGTATTTTCTATCTGTCCTACTTTTTATGCTAACTTTTTTCTTATTCTGTATTTCTTTTGTGTTGATTGCATTGATTTTTTTAAAAATTCCATTTCACCATTTGGCTCTACATAGCAGTAATATATTTTTGGTGGTTAGTTTTAAAATTTCACCTTGCATTGTTAATATTTTTAAAAATCCCTTTATTATCCCCCCCTGCTAAACAATATAAAGATCTTAGAATATCTCAACTTTAAAACTTTAACTCTAAATATCTTCATCCAAAATTACTTTATATTATTGTCTAGTATTTTAGTTTTCTCTTGCTTTCTATTTAATCTTAACTCACACATTGGATAGTGTCATTACTTTTTATACAATGTATGTCTATATTTGTTGACATTCTTAACAGTGTATTTGCACACCATTATTTATCGCACTTTAAACCTTCTATAAAATTTGTCTTTATCATATATACATATAAACACACATAAGGTATCCCTAAAAATATATACATGCTTTAACAGCTGATAAGCAGATAGCTCAAATTTTGAAAATGAAATGTATTTTAATAAACACTGCCTTTATAATTATTCAAAGTATGTGTATACATTTTGGGGGGAATATATATATATATATATATATATATATATATATGCTTTAGAAGTTCTTTGAAAATTTGTAACAGTTTCTCATTATACTGTCCACATATCTTAAATATTTTTTTCTAGATTTAAAATTATTAAGGAGAATTATTCTTGAAGGTTTAAAATTTTTTCTGTGAGCGCATCAATACATTTAAAAGTATGCTTATTTAACATCTACATTGATTTGCATTGAAAGGCTTTTAAAATAATCTAGTCTGCTACAATCTGGAAGTAGCCATCTAATTCTACCATTTTACCTATAAATATAATTCATTGCATGAATGCTAAGATCATAAGCCATCTTTAGAACATAAGGTCCTGGAGAAAGAGAAGGACCTACTCACCCCAGATAGGAGCTCATGGGATGCCTCCATGCAGGCATTTGTTGTTTAAAATATCTATAATAATAAAAGTGTAATATGCTAATTAGACCAGACAGCCGAACGACCTTCCAGAAGTCATTCCGGATGTCCTTCCTAATGAGGCCGTGGTGGCTGGGGCTGAGCAGAGGTGATTGGGGCAATCAGGAAGGCAGGCGAGTGGTTAGGGCGACCAGGCAGGCAGGCAGAGTGGTTAGGGGTGATCAGACAGGCAGGCAGGCAAGTGGATAGGAGCCAGTGATCCAGGATTGCGAGAGGGATGTCTGACTGCTCACACATCTCCTGAGGGGTCCAAGATTGTAAGGGGGTGCAGGCCGGGCTGTCATGCACTGGGCCTCTATAATAATAAAAGGGTAATATGCTAATTAGACCTTATGTCCTTCCTGATGAAGCTGGGGCTGGAGGGAAGCCAGCCTGGTCCTAGGTGCCTGTGGGTGGTGGGAGGAGGGAAGCCCAGGTCTCAGGTGCAGGAGGGAAGCCAGTGCCAGCAAGCTGAGGGAAGGAAGGCCTACTCTTGCATGAATTTTTATGCATCAGGCCTCTAGTCTATATAATAAAAGCCTAAGTGACCCTTACAGCAGAATGACCAATCACTATGACACGCACTGACCACCAGGTAGCAGACGTTCAATGCAGGAGCTTCCCTCTGATAGTCAGTGTGCTCCCACAGGGGGAGTGCCACTCAGCCAGAAGCCAGGCAGCCAGAAGCTGGGCCCATGGCTGGCAAGTGCAGCAGCAGTGATGGAAGCTTCTCCCACCTCCGCAGCAGCACTAAGGAGCAGCGAGCCTAGCGGGTAAGGAGTAAGGGATCCTGGACTGTGAGAGGGCGCAGGCTGGGCTGAAGGCCCCCCCCCTCAGTGCATGAATTTCATGCACCGGGCCTCTAGTCAATATATATTACAGTCAAATGGGTTAATTCAGAGATTGTATTATCTTGCTCCAATGAAGCAAACCTCAGATAAGGAACCAGAACTTTAAAAAAGATGTCTGTAAAAAATATATAAAAAATAATAATAAAAAGGTGTCTGTAGAAAAATTACAGGTGGATAGTAACACAAACAACAGTAGCACAGAAAACAATCTAAAGGAGCACAGCTAACAACTCTCCTGTTTCTGGTTCAAGTGCTTCATTGCCCCCTGCACAAGGTAAAAATAATGACAGTCTAATCAGATGTGACAAGAAGTCAGCCAAGAGCCTTAACAGTATGGAGCAGATGATTTGATATAAAGAGTAACAATTATCATTGTTAAATATAAAACTGGGCTAATTAATTATTGTGGTTTTAATTAATAAGCAAAGGATATATGAAGGTACTACCATTAGCCAATGAGCAAAATATTTTAAAGGTAAGATTTAATTCACTTTTGTCTCATCCATTTTAATTTATGTTGTATTTCTTCTGAAATGGTATAATTTTACATCTATATCAATTACTATACTTTTACTAGGTCAAAATATTTTTTCCAACAAGGATATGTAATTTAAAATCATTGGGGGCACCAATTTAACAGCAAATAAGCAATGTGAGGGCCTGAGCCATTTGGGATTTATCTTTTCCTTCCTGGAGACTAACTTTGAATTTTGTGTATTGTAGAAAACTAATAACTATTTGTAGAATTAGTATTTTGTTCCTCTCACACATTTTAAAAGCTACTCTTCCCATCGAGTCTATTTTTGAACATGGTAGGGATTTTAAAAAGCATTCCCTCTTGAATTATGTAATCCATTCCCAGAATGTTGGTAGAATTGATTTTTATTATTCCTAATTTGTTCCTGATGGGTGAGTGTCACGTGTTACTTTGAATATTATTAGCAAAGGTGAATTCGTTATTTCACTTGACAATTTGCACCGTCACTTAATTGTTCTCATAGTTAAAAAGTTTCTTATATTTAACTTAAATTTCCCAGCGCAGTTTAAGCCCATTATCTCCTGTTCTATTTTAATTGACTAATAAGAATTGGTCCCTATCTTCCTGGTATTATTCTTTAACGTATCTTCAGAAGCTACCATGTCTCCCTTTGGCCTTCTATTCTCCAAATTGGAAAATTCCCAGCTCTACTCACCTTTTATCATATATCCTTTCTTTTCTGAATTCCTAATATTTTGTGATTTTCCTCTGAACTGCATCAATTTGTTTATAAAAGAAAAATGCATTCAAAATTTGGTAATTTCCTTAAAATGAGAAAAAAATAAATAGTGTTATGTACAATTTACCTAGTTTGTTAGAAAGCAAGCATAAAATTCTTTGCTTAAAGTTAATTCTTATTTGCTTTCATAAAAGACCATGTAAGATTATTCTTTTGTTTCTGCCTTTATTGGCGAAAGAGATTTCAAGCATCTGACATTTTATGCAAGCTTGTAAATGTGCACCCATATGCATAAGATTACAGCTGCAAAGTGCATTTTTCTGGAAAAAGCATTAATAGCTTTCATAATGGAGTTCTGCTTCCCCCAAAAGGGTAAAATCTGACTGGATTCTATTCCTGGGAATAAAACTAAAGTAAATAGAAAACTAACTTATCTTTAACTTTTGCATTACTCAATTTTCCTTTCTGAAAATGAGGTAATTGTATACAATTTACTTTAAGTAAATTGATATCTATATCTGAGTGTTTTAAAAGGAATTTAAAATCAATATTGACCCATGAACCAGGACTTGTTTCATAGCATTATTTTCAGCATATTTTTGTCCTCCTCAAAAAATTCTGCACATCTTCACAGGGGCGCTGACTCAGAGCATCTTACTTCTGTCAGTAGTAATGGTGCAGCTACACTGCTAGCTGCTACTGGCCACTCCCCAGTGTGTCATATACAGGCCTCACATTCATGAATGAGCCTTGTAACAAGGCAGAAATTCTCCATAAAGATTACTCCCAAGAAAGCAATCAAAGGAGAGAAGAAATGTACTTTCAAGCATTCCTTACATTCTTTCCTCTACAGGTATGGACCACATGCCTCTCCATCCATCTTAGAATGTCCTCCAGGCATCAGTCTTCGTTAGCGGAAATCCCATCAGCCACATCCAATGGGGAAATAAGTCAAATAAGAAGGAAGTCGTCCGCAGTGGAGAGAGTATGCTCACAAGGTCTCACATCCTAGAGGGTATGTTCAGATGGCATATGTTTGCAGAAGGAAATGAAGACCTTTTGCATCAGACACCAATTATTCTTCTCCTCAGATCCTCTTGGCATCCTTATTCCAGCTCTCCATGTGTTCTCAGCAAATTTACCAGATGCAACCGGATGATGACCCATCTTCCACCCCATCCATGTATCTCTGGCTTCCCATCCCAGGTCTGCAGTACTAACAATAGCACAGGATTCTGCTCAATTCCCAAACCCTGCATGCAAGACTTGTAAGCATGGGTACTATTATGTCAAAGGCAGATGGATAAATTGTTTCTGTTTTCTCTCTTCTCTACCCAGGAATGGTGCAGAGATGCAATTTATAGGCATCTCCAGAATGGTACTGCAGTCAGTTCAATACCACAGCCCCATTTGGCTCCACTTCTTCTGTGAATTACTCCTTTAGTTCCTCACTCCTCCTCCCTGGAATTGTCCTCCATATAAAATAATAGCACCATCGTAGCCCTTTGCTTTGGCTCTGCATTCTGGGAATCAGGCTAAGAGACTCTCTTAGCTCTTCTGACCAGTGATACATAATTGAAAAGATCACCTGTTTACTATATTTTTTCTCATATAACAGCTATTTGATATGAACCCATCTTTCAAATTAAAGACAAGGCATCCCTATCCTGACCAGTAAAGATAACACAGTGAACATGTGAGAATATCTAATCACAATTCAACAAATATTACTGAGTTCCTATCATATCTCAGATACTATGCTATTATCTGACTTTCTATCCTCAAGCTGAGGATTGGAAAATTTTCATATAACACAAAATATTAGCTAATTAATCATAAGAACTTTCCCGTCCCAACTTCCATAACAATGGTGTTTTCTAAACAGCAGGTGGAATAAGGTTACTGATTTGTTATAATAGAACCAATAAGAGTAAAATGTAACTGAACATTAACTCTGAACCCCAATAATCTTGTTAAGGAGGAGTACCCTTAGAAAATCTTCAGACACTACATTGCAATAAAACTAGAATTAACACAAAGAGAAGTTCTAATCCATTAAAGCAAATTCATTAAACAAACAAACATACAAACAAAAAAACAGATCACGAGCAGAATCAAAGTTCCTCACAGAGTAATGACGTAAAGAAGGAAAACTGGCCCTGGCTGGAGTGGCTCATTTGGTTGGAGTGTCAACCTGTGCTCTGAAGGGTTACAGGTTCCATTCCTGATCAGGGCACATACCCAGGTTGCAGGTTCTATCTCCAGTTGGGGCAGGTACAGGAGGCAACCAGTCAATGTTTCTCTCTCACATTGATGTTTCTCTCTCTGTGTTCCCCTCTCCCTTCCTCTCTCTCTAAAATTGGTGGAAGCTTATCCTTAGGTGAGGATTTTTTTAAAAGAAGAAAAATTGGCTGTCTGCAAAAAAAATTAAAAACAAACGATGACTATATTTCTGATCTTTTTATATGATTAGTAGAAAGAAAAAGGTATTAGAACAAGGCTATAGCCATTTCTAAACACTTTTAACTACAGTCATGAGTGTGTTGAGTATAGTAAGAAAAATACACTTTGACTTATTATTTGCTTTTTGGAGCCAATGGATATAAAGTCTATAAGACATGAGAATGGTAGTCACTGTGTAAGTGCAGGTAACTGAAGTTTTCAAGAAATAATCAAGGTTATCTCCCAGGAAACCAGGTTACATGTGGTTGTCAAAGGATTTGCAAGAGCAGTGAGGTGAGGTTGAGGGCAAGGAGTACTAATGAAACAAGATTGATGGGTTCTACTTTGGATTATAAACAGAACAGAAGGATGGGGAAGGTGGCTGGAAGGTGGAGGCACATAAAAAGGAGAAGCAGAAGGGAGAGAGAACAGAAGCCTGAGGTGCTTCCTCTCAAACTTTTTCATTATGATTCTCCATCTGCTTAATAGAAGGAGAGGAGCCAAGCAAACTGGGTGCGTGAGAGTTGATGCTAGAAAAAAAATCACGCTTATAGAAAATACCCAGGTGTGGGTCTTTGAAAATACTGTGCGTGGTCATGGGAGGTCCTCTTTCATACGAGTTCACTTTCAGACATTAAGAAACTACGTTAGCCCTGGCTGGTGTGGCTCAGTTGGTTGAGTGTCATCCCATCCACCAAAAGGTCCCTTGTTTGATTCCCAGTCAGGCCACATGCCATGGTTGCGGCTCACTCCCCAGTGTAGGGAGTGTAGGAGGCAGCTTATCGGTGTTTCTCTCCCTCCCTCTTCCTCTATCTCTAAAATCAATGAAAACATATTTGAAAAGAAAGAAACTACTTTAATAAAAGGTGGGGAAGAGTTATTAGTAGGAAAGAAGTGCTGCTTCCTTGGCGGCTAAGACGCTGGTATAGGGTGATCATGCATCCTGAAAATGGAAGTACAGAGAGAGGAAGAGGGATTTCCCAGGAGACATATCAAAGAATTGTGACCAACTCACTGATGGGACCTGGAGCTCTATGACAAAGGTGCACTCTCTAAAACTCTTGTCCAGAGGCTCTTCATTGCCAGCACACTTACGCACAAACTTACTTATTGGCCCTACAGTAATTCCCAGGTCATGCTACTAACTGGGCCCACAGCTTCCCAAGCAAGTCCCCCGGGCTCCTCTGCATCAGTCCTGATATCATAAGAGACAAATTGTTTTCACTCATGTTCATTCAGTTTATTGAAATTGAACTTCTAATCTGAAGAACATTGACAAGCTTAGCCTGCTCACAATTTGTAAAGTATATATTTTAAGAATATATGTTTACTTTAATAAAGTCAAAGTTTGATTATTTCATATGAATAAGCCATATCTATAGTAGTCAGGGCCCACATCCAACCATAATGGTAAAAGGCCCTTGTGCATTACTGGTATAAAACAGAGAAAAGACAGGTCTGAACACTTCAGTCTACTTGAATTCCTTATTTTAGATTTGTAAGAGTTTTATAAAAACAACTTCAGGTATCATTATAATAATATAAACCCACTTTAAGTGTACTGTACAATGTTAGTATATTTTGACAAATGTATATGCTGAAATAATCATCAAAACAATAATAGTGTAAAATATTTTTCTTGCCTCAAAAAATTTTCCTAGTATTCTTTGTAGTGAGGTCCCCATTCCCATCTTGGCCACAAATAACCACTGATCTATTTTCTGTCATAATAGTCTATATTTGTCTTTCTGTTTTATAAAATGAAATCATAAAATATGTACTATTTTGAACCAGTTCTGTGACTCAGCATAATGTTTTTGATCTTCATCCATGGTATTGGATATACCGGTATTTCATTTCTTTCTTATAGTTAAACTAGGGGCCCAGTGCATGAATGAATTCATGCACCTTAAAAGGAACTGTGGGTTGTGAGGCTGCAGTAGGCACAGGGGCAGGTCTCGGCCCATGCTCCATACCCCAACCCGGTCTCTTCTGCCACAGCCTCTGGTCCCCTGTCTACAGGCAGCCCCACTCCTGCTGCTCCCATGTACTGATGGTGCCAGGCCCTGTTCACACCTGCTGACAGCACAGAGCAATTGGGACCAGCACCAGAAGTGGTTGCCAGTGGCAGCTGCTGCCCTGATTGCCCCTCAGGAGCAGGGGGAGGTGAAGAAGCCCTCAGGGGCAATCGGGCTGGCAGCCACCACTTGTACCTGCTGAAGGAGGCGAGTGATCAGGACCAACACTGGGCACCGGCAACAGGTGTGAGCAGCAGCTCTGGCACCAGCTGCAGGTGTGAGGGGGGCTAGCGCTGGCAGTGGGTGCAAGTGCCAGGTGGAACTGTGGCACACAGGAGCAAAGAATTTTCAGTAACCACCAGAGGCTTGTCCCAAGGACAGTGACCAGTGCCCTGCCTTGGTCTGGTGCCCCCACTCACCTGCTCCACCATCCTGCCGTGGCCAACACCCGCCATGTTCTGTACACACCCCTGGTGGTCAGCATGTCACAGCGACCTGTTGTTTGGTTGTCTGGTTGTTCCAGCTCTTCACCATTCAGTCTATTTGCATATTAGCCTTTTATTATATAGGATGATACAAATAGTTATAGTATAATACCTACTAATAGTGTAAAATAATATCCCATTATATGGGTAAAACACAATTTTTCTATTTACCTGCTAACTTAGATTTGGGTTCCATCCAGTTTTGGGATATTAGGAATAAAGCTGCTAAGGACATTAGCCTGGATATATGTTTTCATTTCTCTTGGGTGAATTTCTACTATTTATCAAAGTAGTTGTAACATTTTGGTTACCTACAAGCAATGTGTACAAGTTCTAGTTGTATCACATTCTTGACAAAATTTGGCATTGTTAATCTTGTTAATTTTAGCCATTCTAATGGATATATTGTGGCAACTCATTGTTATCATTAAATTGCATTTTCATGATATTATTGATGTTTTGTATCTTTTTATGGGCTTTACGGCCATTTGCATATTCTCTATATTCTCCATTTTAAAATGATTGTTAAAAAGTATTGTCAATTATTATTGGATTACTTTTCTTCTTAATTTTGAACTGTAAGTGTTCTTTATATATTGTAGATGTAAGCACTCTCTAGCCAGGTTTATTACAAATATTTTCTCCCAATATGTGACTTGTTTTTTCAGAAGTTTTTAATTTTCCTGGAGTCCAATTTATTAATTTTTCTTTATGATTCATCTTTCAGTTTCATACCTAAGAATTTTTTTTTTTCATTTCCCCAAGGTCACTACCACAACTAATCAAGTTAAGATGAGGTCATTAGGGAGGGCCCTGATACAATATGACTGGTGTCCTTATAAGAAGAGGGAAATTTTGACCAGACACATGAGAAAAATGCCACATGATGATAGAAGCTGAAATTGAAGTATTCCAACTGAAAACCAAGGAATATCTGGAGCTACCAGAAGCTGTAAGAGTCGAGAGAGGATTCTTCCCTTGAGAGTTTGGAGAGAGCATGGCTCTGCCAACACCTTGTCTTGAAACTTATGAACTCCATAATTGTGAAAGAATAAATGTCGATTGTTTTAAACCAGTAAGTCTGGTATTTTGTTATGGCAGCCTTGGAAAAGTAATACAATGTCTTTGTGTGATTTGGAAGCCAGAGTAATGCTTGCCACATAAAATAATTAGGGAAGGCATCCTTTTGTGGGGAAAAGGCATTGACTCTTCATAATGTCTTCTAGATGTTACAACTGCTAGTAAAACCATCTGGGTCTGGAGGATTTTTGTGAGAGAAGATAATTGCAAAAGTTTTTCTGTAAGTGATATATGTCTATTTGAAATTTCAATTTCTTTTTAAATCAGCTTTGATCATTTGTGTCTTTCATAGAATTTTTCCATTTTGTCTAGGTTTTTAAATTTATCATCATAACATTGATTGTACTAGTCAGTCATTATACCTGTAATGTCTGTAGGATATTTGGGATGCTTATAGAAAAAAAAAGAAGTATACCAAATATCATGCTTCACTTTTTGGTGTAAGAGTATGCAAGATACAGAAATTTGTCTTCTATTTGGAGTGGATTTCACTGTACCCTGACCACTAGACCTTTAAAATTTTCACTGAAGAAGCAGGTCTCTGAAACTATAAAATATTTTTTTCTCAATCTCCGGTGCACATGTCTTTTCAAGTTCTCCAGTTCACTTGCCACATCTTACTCATCCTACTTATTGGTACGATGCCATGAATTTAATGAACCAGTATGGAGATTAGTGGGACGGTCCAACAGTTCAGATCTTTTCAGACTATAATATAATGGAGAGGAGAGTGTTAAAATAGCCTAGAAGCAAAATTAAAAATGAAAATTGTTGTGTACCCTACATTAATGCAAATTATTCCCGATCTTTTTAACTTGGAGTGAAAAATAATAAATTTGACAAATCAATGGCTTCATAACATGTACCTGGAACATTATTAATCTCCTCTGGTTGATATTGATCTAATCTATAGTCATTTCCAGCATCATTCAATATCTGCAGGGGAAAAAGTAGAAATTAAATAGATATGATAGGAAGGGACCTCTACTCCTCCTACCTTTCAGTATTTAATGGTATGACTAATCTCTGCCATCCCATCAAGGTGTTACATTATTTTTTAATTGACTATCTTAACTGGGGTATTGGGAAAACAACAGCAAAGACATTACAGAAGTTCTCACCTGGTGTCCCCACTATGGTAGTCCACAGGCAATATGAGTATTGCTCCAACTACCAACTATTGCAATTCTACATGGATTGATAGGGGAAATGACTGTTGGGTGAATCTGTGCACACACAGAGCCTACCATGAGCCTATTTTATCCAGGATTACATTTATTACCTGGACTCTCTAAACTCCCATTCTAAGAAAATAAAACAATGATGATTCTTTGAGCCTTTATGTATCAATATCAACTCAGACTATGTATTCAAAGGTCCTCAAAAGTCTGGGTATTTCTCTCTGGAAAGCAGAATGGATTCCCAACGATACCCATGCCCTAATACCTAGAACCTGTGATTATATAGGTTGTCCAAAAAAATACATTATTGATAGATCAATTGATGTCTCTTTTAAGATTTAAGCCATTGGAATGAATAATTATTCTAAGTGTGTATACATATTTGGAGGCACCCTGAATTTTGTTATATGGCAAATGGACTTTGCAGATGTATGAGATTAAGGGTAGGGAGAGCAACCTGGTTTACTCAGGTAGGCCCAACCTAATCACATGTGCCCTTAATAGCAGGGTGTTTTCTAGCTGGAGTCAGAGCGACTGGAAAGAAGTAAGAGAGATTTTAAGTGTGAGAAGGATTCAGTGCACTGTTGCTGGCTTGAGGATGGAGGGGGCAACATGACAAGGAATAAACATTGCCTGAAAGAGCTAAGAGAATCTCTTGTCTGACAACCATCAAAAAAAGAGGACCTGGACATTGCAACTATTAAGAAATGAATTCTTCTAAAAGCCTTAGTGAGATGGAAGGATATTCTTTTCCAGAATGGAATGCAACACTACTGACCCTTTGAGTTTGGCCTTATCAGACCTTATAAAAAATAATCTGAATCACATAGTGTTGGACATCTGAGCCTGCAGAGCTGCGAAATCATAAATTAGTGTCATTTTTAGCTAAGTTTGTTGTGGGGTGTTATAGAAAACACAAGACAACAGCTAAAGGTAACTAGCATATCTCTCTTCCCCAATGTGCAGTCCACCCAAGCAAATGGCTTTAGGTCCCTTTGGGGAAGAAATGTGAGAATACTACAGCAGACCTATGCTGTGGAGTTAGAGTCTTTCCTCCTGTGGACTCAGCCTCTTTTCAGTCAATGGGTTCTTGGTCTGAAAACTGACTCAGGTCCAGAGAGTGAGTAGTAAGTTTTCCTTGGGCTGATCCTCCTCAATCTAACTGCTCCTCCATTCTTGCATTTTTTTGGTTATAGATGTTAATTAGGTAGCATGATTCTTGGTTGCCAAATTATTTTGCCCCAAAAAGTACCATAGTCTATTAACCATCTCCATAATTTCCTGAGGGACAAGTCCCCGTGGCTGCCCCTTTGATCTTGCTAGTAATTAAGGTAATGCAGCCTCCTCATTTTTCATGATTAAGTGCCACCTCCTGGCCTCCATTATTTCAGGGCCCCAATGTCCTTGTGTAAATTAATTAGACCTGTGACTCCCTCTCCTATCTCCAGCCATGTCCTGCAAAGAAAAACCACTAGTGATGCTAGTGTCTCTCCCATTAGCACATTTCTAAGAACTTATTGAATATGTCCTCTGTTTTCTCCTGTTGGATGGGTCTTCTGGTTTTACACATCCAATCCATCAACCTCACTCCCTCAGCATCTTTACCTCTTCCTCTAAGTACGCCAGGGCAATTCTGACATGTCCACTTCACTCAGAGTCAACCATCCGTTTTCTTAAGGGCAACTCCACCAGTGAGTCTCCTCCTTTCCTTAGGGTCCTTCTGAACGTAATAAGTCCCACTTATTATGAAAGTATTTCCAATTATTCATTTTTCATGTATTTAATCTTTCATTCCAGCCCTCACGATCAAGTACCGATCAGCATAGCAGGCAAGAGAGAAGCCAGGGCAGCTCCTTATGGGAGCAGCTTGTGGTAAAACCTTCAACAACCATGCCTTGGGCATCTCGTGTCAGAGACTATTCATGCCCAACCTGTTATTCAGGATGGATTCCATTTTGTCTGCCCTTCAGTAAATAAGCCAGTCCCAAATTTCGATTTACCACTGTTCATTTGCACAGTCCCGAATACCATGTGTGCTAGTTTGTGTCTACTGAAAAGTAAATGCCATGATGGAATTTAGGTATGTAAGAGATTAATGGTGGAGAGGGCAATGGAAGGTGTAGAGAGCTTTTGGGCCATGATTCAGATCTGATATCTGTAAAAGACAAATAAATTTAAGGTAGGAAAATCTTGAATTGCTGTGTATTTCCAAAAAATAAAAGTAAAAATGGTTCAACAAGGTAGATGGGGAGAGGTTCAGCCAAAGTTACCTATTAGAGCAGTGATGGAGAACCTTTTGAGCTCGGCGTGTCAGCATTTTGAAAAACCCTAACTTAACTCTGGTGCCGTGCCACATATAGAAATTTTTTGATATTTGCAACCATAGTAAAACAAAGATTTATATTTTTGATATTTATTTTCTATATTTAAATGCCATTTAACAAAGAAAAATCAACCAAAAAGATGAGTTCACGTGTCACCTCTGACACGCGTGTCATAGGTTCTCCATCACTGTATTAGAGGGTCCCAGAGCTTGCTGCAATAACCACATTGGCGCCTTCTCCAGGCTCAGGCTTGGGGTGTGAGCAGCCTGAGGGCAGTGTGCTCTCAGCACAAAAATAAACGTGATCCCAGAATGATGGCATGCTTCCTGCTGCAAGGTAAATGAGCAGTACAATTTCATGTCCTTCATAATTATTTCTTTTCCTGACTATGGTGTTTATTTTCTGCTTATTTGAATGTCTAGTAATTTTTATTAGATATTGGACATTATGAATTTTACATTTTTGAAAACTGGATTTTGTTTTATTCCTTAAAGAGTGTTGGATTTGCTGGCAAAGAGTGAAGTTCTTTTTGGGTTCCTTTTCAGCATTGTCGCATAATCTCAAGTTTTTTGTCCCATGAATTCTAGTCAACTCAGTCTCCCTGAATACCAATCTCTGTCTTCTCAGTTTATGAGATCACCAGACCAAGCTGTGTTCTTTCTTCCTGTGCCACAGTCTAGAAATGACTTTAAGTTATAAAACCTACATTTCATTTGTTTCCCTTTTCTCAGTTTTGTGCTTCCTGTTGTTCATTTCCCGAAATATTTGTTTCTTAAATTTTGGTGCAGTTTTTTAATTGTTTGTAGCAGGAGATTCATTTATATCTTATTCCTTGTGGCCAGATTAGATGTCTGAGATTCTGACAATTCTTAAAGTAGTACTATATTTTTAATTTTATGTAAATATGTGCTCAGTATTATCATTCAATTATTTTACCTGATTGAATTTTATTTCCTTCTCAGTATAGGGAACACTTTCCCTCTGTTCCTTGTCTCTCTCCATCTTACTTCTTGTGTCCTAGCCTGTCATACAGTTAGGGTTTCAGTGTGGACTCTCTGTGAGTGTATGCCTGATGGAGGGGAGCCCCAAAAGTGAATTTGGGTAAATTACAAGGGGAAAAGCAGAATAAAGTAAAATCTCTTTATTGAACTATAACTGTAGGCCCTCTAAACAGTTTTAAGATTAGTATTTTAGATTGATTGTAAGCACACACAAGAAGGCATGAAAGAGTTACATAGCCAGACCACAGTGACAGAAAATGAATAGTGTTTAACCTTAGCTACCAAAAACAGTGCAGAAATTGATAATATCACACAGGAAGTAAACATCATGTAAAGATATTTTTAAAATGCAGGCAAAGATTCCTGATAACATCAGTGTTAGAGGTATGTTGTTTCCCTCCAAAAGCAATGGGCTCTTAACTCTCTATATATAGCAACAAAGAAGAAGCATTTACAAAATTTTGCAGTAGGCAGATTTGCAGAATGTGAAGACAGTAAAATCATTGACAACTACAAGGATATACATAAAAGCAAGTAAAAAACTAGAAATAGCTCCACTGAGACTGTAAATCCTTTGAAGTCAGGAACTATCTTATTAATTTTGTGTACCTTTTAAATATTCCAAACAAACTTGGAACCCAATAAATATTAATTGAATTAAATTGCATTGACTTAATTTGGGAAATTTTTGGAACTTATACATGGTTTTGTTTTGCTTTGTTGTGTTTTGTTTTAAATTACAGATAGTTTTGTAGAAGTACTTGAAATTTTAATGGAAATAATTGTGAGACTGTAAATTTGCAAGAACAGGAGAAAAATAAATAGAGAAATAATCGACAGCACTAGCTTGTCACAATGACTGGCTTCCTTTTTTTTTTTTTTTCTCCCAATAGATGGAAGCAATTGCCATAGAGTTTCCTGAAGGAGATATTTTGTTCCCAGAAATTTGAAAGATAATTGAAAAGGTTTCTTCCCCTAATTTGAAATTCAATGGGAAGTCTGACAAATATAATTGGGAAAGAATGTTCTTATAAGATGGACAATTTGCAAAATGTCAAATTAGAAAATATCAACATATCCAAAATGAGAGCCAATATTTTATTTCTGCTATTTTTATCTTGGAATACTTGTCATTTTTAATACTTATTATTTAATAATAAATTGAAAAAATACTTCTTGCACAAAATAAAGCCACTAAAAGTAGTTATTGTAGATTAGATGGGGGAAAGAATGAACTGTCATTCAACCATTTAATAGGGTTGCCAACTGCAAAGTGTGAGAGTACTCCCAGTTATCCCCAAAATGGTATTCTCTATCTCCAAAATGCTTACATGACATTCCCATCTAAAATACGAATGAATAAATTGGAGGAAACTATAATAAAATGTCTTATTAGGGTCATTTGATGCTTACTTATCAACTTCTTAGTTTTCTGAGGTTTTCTTGGTTTATTAACATCACTATCACCTGTAAACAAGTTAGTGTCTTTGAATTTACCTTTACTATTATAGAATTGCTCAGTAGTAAAGTCTGACTTTTCAAATTTTACTTAAAAAATTTGTTATTAAGACACAAATGTTGTTCTTAATCTAAAAAGTTTATATGTTCTAGTGGAAAAATTAGAATCTTAATAAATTAATTTTTAACTGCTATTCCCTGATTTCTATAGTCTTTTGTTTTATTTGCTATTATTACATATTTGTATAAACATATACACCCAGTATTTATTCATTTTCTTTTTCAGGGGAAGTCTATAAAGAGAATGTGGACAACTGAAGCTAAGTGTGGTTAGTCTTGAAGGCTTTATGTAAGAAATGAATATGGAACTTGGCATTTAAGGTCAAGCATTTAAGCTACCTGTAAAGCACATGCAAGCATATTTACAGCTATTTTCTTTGAGAAATCACTTTTAGCTAGATATTTTAAAAATCATTGTTTGTGTCCATATCTCTTTTCCTATGGTTTTTATGTGTTGACAGTGGATGAGAAAAGGGCCCATGACAACTCAGTTCACCTGTGATCAAAACTGGAAATTGTATATTGGTTGTCCCAAATAGTTGTATCTTACCAGAAATTTTTGCTTGAGAGTTATATTAATAAGTCTTTGCAGAAGTGCTATTGTGGAAATCTATTTCCTGGAAAAATTTGCTATATTCCAGCCTATGTCAAGATGTGAAATAGTTGCTAAAAAAACTCAGGCCCTATTTTATGTGAACTACTGATTGGGGATTATGTCAGAGTGAGGACCCTGTCAGAGTCCGCTGGATGCTCAAGGCCAATTGGAGTGTTGAGACCCTGTTCAGAATACACTGGATGTTCAAAGCATTTCTGAGCGTGGGAATCCTAATCAAAGTATTCAAGGTTGAGTTGCTATATGCAGGTGCAAAGCAAGGACACAGTAATCGTATTGTACACTGTACAAGCATGTCCTTCTATGACACAGATAGTGAGGTCACTATTTGGAAAGAAGCCTCTTTCATCTAAATAGTATAAAGTATGTTACTGACCAGCAGGCTGCTGCTGTGGATACAGAAGTTGCTGCTGCTGTGGGGGAAAGATGTATTGTTCACCAGCCAGTGTATGGCTACTGAATGAGACTTCACTTTAAAGAACTGCTTTGTCTAATGGCTCCTTGTTAGCAATGGCTGCATGGCCACTGGCTTCTACAATAAAGACTCTCTTACATACCCACAACTTCTCATGGCTTCTCCATCTTCTGATACCTGGTGTCCCAGGAGGTCCAGTCCCTGGCAGAGGGGCTTGGACTTGGCAGTTGGCATAGTGAAACAGGATGAAGGAACTGAGTTCCAACAATTGGCCTAGTCAGCAGGATAAAGGATCTAGGTTTTGAGGAGTAAGACTCCAATAGTCAGGAACTGATAAATTATTCATCAAACCCATTTTCCTTTCTTCCTGATACACAGCAACATTTTTTGGTTTCCCTTGAAGTTAGAAGCAATTATATGTTATGCTCTGGCCTATGAAATGTGATGGCCTATAAAAATCTCTTGCATAAATCTCTATCTCTCAATTCTACCATCTGTAGTCCATATGACAACATCTAGGTCAATTTTGGAGTCTATATATTGAAAATGGCAAAGTTTCCTGAAATATCTCTATCCACATGATTGCCCTCTTCACGCCTACATAAGTCCTTACTCCTCACCATAAACTGGACTTTTGAGAAGCAAAAAATAAATTTCTGCTATGTTCAGTCGCTGAGTTATCAGAATAACTAATATAGTGGCAGCACATCATAGCTAATATAGTGGCAGAAATTTAAAAGACCCTATATGTTGATTGCCACCCACCTTCTTTCTCTACTAATATTGCTTTTATGTGGATGACTAGTTCATTTTTTTAAGGCAGGAGTGGGAAATGTCCTGCCCACAGGCCATATAAGGCTCATGAAATCATTTGGTCTGGCCCTGCCAAGGCATTAGGTGTGAATTAATTAAATGTTTGACCAAATATAGCAACTAATTTTTAAGTTGATAATTTTGTATGGCCCACAAATGATGTTATAAATATCCAAATGGCCTTTGGCAGACAAAAGGTCCCCACCACTTTTTTAAGAGTTACTACCAACAGAATTTTTAATAAAATTTACCTCTTACACAAGGATGTTATTGGGATTATTGCAATATTTTCATAAATCTTTCAGGGGTCCTTGGAACAAAGGCTCTACATAAAGCAAAATAATGATGCTAATTCTATTATAAACTATAATTTTAATAAATAATACTGCATAGTATAAATAAAAAACCACTATTTGCAGAAACAATTGTTTCTCTGAAGTAACTACTGTTTGAGAATATATCAGAATAATTTCATAGGACAAATTAAGAAACCACTTGCTTCAATCAATCCACTTTGTTCTCTTCCACTTTCATAGTTATGAAGCATTTTAGCTTATAAAAGACTAATGATTATTTCTAGTAACACAGAAATCTAATCCTTTTGTTTTTAATCCAACCAGTTTCATTTCTTATAAACATCAGAGAATTTCTCGTTCTGATTTTCACCTTCTGTTCTTCCTTTAAAAGTAGATAACTTCCTACTCTGACCCTCTCTTCTAGGTTCAAAATTTCTTTCTATTGCTGGGATATATTCTCCAAGGGTCAATAGACTCCCTTGCTGAAGATTTCCATTGTCATCATGATGCCATGGCCACCGAGGTGTGTATCATGGAAAGGTACACCCACTGAAGAGCTTTGAAAAGTGCAAAGTGTACCATCTACACAACCAGAGCACTTTCTTGCTTTTGGGTCTTTGTTATTGCTGGTCTCTCCATTTGTGAAGTATTTATCCCTTTCTGTCAATTGAAATATTCCTTGTATCACAAGGTACCACTCCTATATACTGTGAAAGCGGTCTTAGATGAGATGCATTCCATTTCTCTTTCTACTCCTTCCAGAGAGCCTCCAATCACACAGTGACCAGACTTCCTACTTAGCTAACTACAACAATATGGCAATACCTGGCAAGGTCGTGTGTGAACACAAAAAGTCCACATAAATAACTTCCAGTTTTGGGCACCACAGTGGCCACATTGGTGTGCAATGCATACATTCAGTGAGCAGCATCCATACACATTATGATGTAGACTTGAGCAGTGTAGTGTACAATTGTATATTGGTGGCCCTTCCCAGTACCATATTTTTAATTCTTTCATTTCCTGAGTTCCAGTGCCCTTCACCCAACCCATGTCTATAACTAAAACCTTTTTCTCTGTCATATAGAAGTACTACACCTCTGAAAATATCTCCAACAATACACTCTTTAACTACAATTCTTGTTGATGGTTTTTTTTGTTTTCCTCTGACACTAAATCTGTTCTTTAATCTCTCAACTTCAATTCCTTTGTTCCTTTCATCTGTATCCCTTTTTATTAGCCCCCTTCCTGGCCTCACTGCCTCTCCTACCCATTCTAGACTCCTTAGTCAATCACCTCAGGAACATTGTCACAGGACTTTAAAACTCACTGTAAACCTGGATCAAGTTTCTCCTACAACAGCCAGCTTGGTTCAATTCTGTTTAACACACATCCTACTGAATGCCTACCATAAACTAGGCACACATACACGATTTTTGCACTGTGCCTACGTGAGTGTCTAGAACAAGATAAGCACAGGGTACCCACTAAAATAATAGGAAAGACGAACTCAAAGTCATCCAAGATGGTAAGTGCAGGGAGGAAAAATCCAGCAGCCATGAATATTGATGCCAATGCATATGTATGGGCTCCAGACTCCTCTGAGCTCTCAGTAAAATTAACCATCTTGCTGGCTCTTGGGAACTTTTGTTGCACTACCCTCATTATTACTCCAAACCAACGCACTCTCCTCATTATTAACCCCAACCAGAACCCCTCTCAACAGGCATCATTACTTCTCACTTCGCAGAGAAAATAGAGGTAGTTACTCATGAACTCCCTCAATTCAGCACTCCGAACCCTATCCATTTCTGTGCCATTCTGTCTTGTTTTCCGTTTCAGAGAAAGCTTTGTCCTTCCTAACCTCTCAAATCATGCTTTGTTCTCAACCTCTCCTATCTCCCTCGGAGACCTGCTTCATTAACTACCACCTCCTTTATTATACCACCGTCTGTTCTTCTTTATTAGCGTTTTTCTTTCTGCTGAAAATCTAGCCAGGTATTACCACTGTTTAAAAGGAAAAAAAAAATTCAAAATCCTTTGTCTGCCTTTAATACACTCTTCTGTCTCAATCAGCTTCATATTTTTTTTTTTAAAAAAGCCTCTGCTTTGTGACCCACTTCTCTTCTTAAGCCGTGGGAACTAATCTCATACAAACTCTAGTCCTGGACTGTTTGTTGTCTACTCGGCACCACTACCACTTCTACTAAGCCTGAAAACTCACCTCCTAGAAACTCCTACTCTGCATGATTCTAGGTTAAAGTTTATCAATGTGAGAAACTCGGGTAAGAATTAGGCTGAGGTAAAATGGAAGCTGCTATTCCCTGGAAGCAGTTGACACATGAGAGATGTAGAGACGTGAGCATGTTACCAGGGCTTTCAGGGAAGCGTAAGCGCCATCCGCTTCCCCTCACAGACAGACAGTTTCTGGGGGCTTTCTACAGGTTGTTGAGACATGTAATAGCTTCTGGCAAGCTTTTGAAAAAGACTTACTTTAATGTTTCGGACTGAGATCAATTTCTCTGACCTTTGGGCAACATCTTTCTTATCCTCAGTGGCAGCTTCCCTGAGCTTTTCTCCTTCAATTTTTCCAAGTTCTGTAAACTCTTAATCTGATATCAAACCCTCTATGAACAGAATGCATTGAATGACATTTTACCTGAGTGAATGCTGATGAATACACCCAAACATCCGTGCCCCGAAGCTATTCTAGCAAATATCACCAATAATCTCCAAATTTTCCAGATGCAGCATATTTCCATCTTAATTTAATGTCTCTGAAACTGTTGCCAATGCGACAACTGCTTTCTTAGAACTTACTATCCTTAAGAAACTTAGAGACTAGAAGTGATATTTACAGATATGATATTACATAGAATAAGATGTGCCATAAAAAGGAACAAACTTCTATGAACGCAAAGAGGAAAAAGTAACTGGATATGTCTTGGAAAGTTATCTTGAAAGATTTCTTCTGAAATCCCCTGACTACATTAAACTCTTCTGGGAGCTCCAAGCAGTACATGGGGCACCTTGGGCACTATTTAATTACTATTAACATATTTAATGACCTTCTTTCTTTTCTCCCGTTTTCTTTTAACCTCTAAGGCATAACTTAACTATGCTCATAAATAGCTGCTCTTGATTTTTTATTCTTCACATTTTTTTATGTTTCTAAGGTGATAAGCAAGAAACAAAGGGAAAAATGAACAAAAGAGAAAGATTTTATATTAGTAAACATCCAGTTACCAAAATTCTTTGTCCAGAGTTAACAGGCTAAAAAGGTTGGATTTGTTCAAAAAATATTTGATCTAAATCCAATACCAAAGATCTGGAGTGTTCCACCATTAGAGCCCTTTAGAAAGCAATGCCAGTACATAAATATTCTGTATACAAATATACAGAATACACATTTACAATTACTACTTAAAGGAAAAGTGATTAAGTTAAAAATTTATATACATGCGAAAGCAATCTTAGATTCTGCACTGTAGGAAATCAAGGGCAAGATCCTCAACTACTTCATAATGTTAATAAATATAACAGTAACAATCAATGAAGTGTGTGAAATCCACTTCCCTGTAATATTGTGAGTATAGTGACATTCTATAAGCTGTTAGTATGGATAGAAAATTTCCATAATTTTATAAAAACTAGGTCAACAGCATAGAGATATACTCCACATAATCTAGCCTATTTGGTTGATATCTTAACTCCAGCAGAAATTTGAATTCCATAGTACTGTGAAATCAAACAAGAATTTCTAAAAGAAAATAAACTGAAAAATGTCCTACAATTCTAAGTTAAATTCAATGAGAAAAATCTGTGCGTAAACAATAGATTTAAATAAGGAACGCTGCAGATGAAATAAGAATGTGGGTATCATAGTCATTTTAGTTGATTACATCATAGCCTGGATTTAGAAAATCTATGATGTGCTATGGAAACTATTTTTGTTTAAATGTAGTTATACACCTTCTTTAAGAACAAATTAAATTAATTAATAGCAGGGGTACAATTTTGGAAACATAGAAGTTTAGAGAATAATTTATTCTACTTACCTAGAAGTAATAGTGATAGAAAAAAGGATACATAAACTAGTCTCCTAAAATGAGCAATTCATACAGAAAAGTATTAAAGTAAATTGTATATACTTAGAATAAAATGAACTCCAAATACCATCCAATCCAACTTTAAAGCTATGTTTAGAATCTAGTGGCAGTAAAACCATAAACTCTCTGATGCTTGTTTTTAGTTTGTAAAGTGCAGGTGGAAGAACTAATCTTCTTAGAGATTACCTGGTATATAGGGGACACTTAATCCATTTTGTTGCCTAAATGGATAAATGGAGGAAATAGCCTAGAATGGGACAATGCTACAGCAATGCTGGGACTCAATGAGACCCAGTAGATTGTACACTCCATTTCTTTTTCTCCTGAACCAGTTAAAAAACAAGAAAGATAGAAAAGCGAATGGAAGCTGCTAGGTACTAAAAATGTGTCTCCACAAAATTCATGTGTTAAATCTCTATATGATGATCCTTGAAAGCGCGGCCTTTCAGAGGTATTTAGGTTTAGATGAGGTCATGAGGGTGGTGCCTCTATGATGGGATTAGTGCTCTTGTATTAAGAGGACAATACCAGAGCCCTTTTCCTCTTTCTCCACCACGTGAAGATACAGCAAGAAGGTAGCCACCTGAAAACCAGGAAGAAGGCTCTCACCAGTCACCAAGTCTGCTGGCACCTTGATCTTCAACTTCCCAGCTACCCAAACTGTGAGAAATACATGTCTGTTGTTTAAGCCACCTAGTCTATGGTATTTTACTATGGCAGCTGGAGCAGACTGACAGAAAACTTACTACAACTACCTCCTTTAATACTGAACAGTCGAATAAGAAAGAACGAAGCTTATATATGCAACAAATATGTTTCCTAATTGTTAACCCAGATTTTAACAGACACCAACATGGATGCAGCAGCATAAAGACACTACAAACCTTCTCAGGTAAAAGCCTGCATTTGTAGATATCACACATAGAGAAGCGCACTTTCTGTGAACTAGTTTGGACCCAAAGAGAGAAATAAAAGGGAATAACTGAACCTAGCTGGTTTGGCTCAGTGGATAGAGCATCAGCCTGTGGACTGAAGGGTCCCAGGTTTGATTCCGATCAAGGATACATGCCTAGGTTTTGGGCTCAATCCCTAGTAGGGGCAGGAAGCAGCCAATCGATGATTCTCTCTCATTATTAATGTTTCTATATCTTTCTCCCTCTCCTTTCCTCTCTGAAATCAATAAAAATATATTTTTTAAAAAAGAAATAACTGAGCTAGAATACTCAACTTATTCTCCCAAAAGTTATGTCACATAACCTACACTGCCCCACCCCCAAAGATACGTGTGAGGGTGAGAAGGCAGACCACAACTGTATGTGAATGACATAATTGTTGCAGATATAAGCTTCATTCTTTTTTTATTAGACTGTTCAGTATTAAAGGAGATATTTGTAAAAACTTTTCTGTCAGTCTCTTTACACATGAAAAGAATCATTAGAGGTGTAAAAAGTGTCCTTTAGATACTGATTATGAAGAGATCTATATTATCTGGTAATCATTAAGCATGGGAGAGGGTTAATTAATTTATCAAATTAAGTAGGTTAAATTAGGGCACTTTCAATCACTTATTTATTTAACACAAATTCATTGATACCTAATAGGTCCAGACTTTCTTGTAGATATTGAGGTTATGAAGAATAATAAGATCAACATAGTTTCCATCCTTATGAAGTTTATAACTTACAAGGCAGACATCAATTGGATAGCAATTATCATTCAGAATGACATCACGATAGAGGAAGTACAGAGTGTTCCAGAAATTCATAGCTGAGATATTTAACCTTGTGAGACTGAGAAATTCTACTTCACTCAACTTTGAAGCAGAGAGCCAAAGATTAGGAAGCGGTAACCAGGCAAAGACATTGAGAAAGTATTTCTAAGGCAAGCAGGTGGTATGTTCAAGGACCTAGAGCAAAGAATGAGAATGTGGTGTAGTCAGCAAACCTAAAGGAATTCTGGAACTAATGTAACGTGAAGATGAGGGAAGAGACAGATTCTACTAAAGAAGCAAACAGGAAATAGTAATGCTCAGGTTCATGTTTTAGAAAAATCATTTTGGTTTTAAATGGGAGAAAGAGATAAGATATAAAGTTAAGGACACAGTAAAAAATTTTCAGTATTTTAAGTGAAAGAAATTGGTGACTTGAACAAGGAGACTAGACATAAAAATAAAGAGAAATAAATGTCCTTTAGAAATATCTTGTAGGTAGAATAACCAAGAATTGGTGATATTGAGAAGATACCCAATATGAAGATGAAAGAAAGGGTGATGAATATATTTCTACCATGAATAGGTGAGGAAATTCCTGTGTCATTGAATAAAATAGAAGCCCAGGTGGAGATGGTTGGAAATGGGAGGACTAAATAACAAGTACACTTTGACACATGTAGATTCAGCTCTCTGTAAAATATCTAAATAGAAGTGTCTAGTAAGCACTTAGATATGGATCTGGAGTTTAGGAAAACGAGGAGGATTAGAAAGAGAAAGTGGGAATCAATGGTATATAATGTTTTCTGAAGAAAATAGCATTTTATTAAGTGGATTGAACTTGGTGGTGTACAATCAGCAAAAAGCATTATTATTATTTAACCACCACTTCCTTCAAATGTACTCTGTAAGAGTTCCTTTGTTTTTGTTTGTTTGTTTGCTTGGTTGGTTGGCTGGTTTTGTTTTTTTACAACATACAACATCTTTGCTAAGTCCTGCAGCTTGTAATCACTTTTATCTATATGAGGAATTATATTCCTTTAAGTCACATGTATAAACTCTACATACATAGAGATTTCTTTTTGTAACACCTCAAATCTATAGTATATGTGAACCCAACTTAATATTATGCTTCTGGTGAAAAATGAGGCTGAAAAAAGGAAATTGTTGGAAAACTATTGAGGTCATCTTCTCAAATATTGGGGGAAAAAAGAAGGAAAAGGAATAATTTAGTTATTTTTTTAATAATTGTAGAAAATACCTTAAGGTAATTAAGAGAAAAATAGCACCAATATCTTGATTTTTTTCTATCTTCTAGATGTGATTCTTCAAGCAATAACTTTAAAATAATAAATCACTTTATTTCAAAGAAAAAATTGATGAACTATCCAAAAATATTTAAAATGAACATTTATTCCAAAAATTATTTTCAGAAAAGCTTGAAAACACCAACAGTAAAAGAGAAAAGAAAAGCATTTTGTGAAATATCTCCAGCTGTTATCACACTCATTTAATATTGATGGAATGTTCATAGTATATAAAGTTTTAAACTTGACACACCCAAAGCAGTTCTTGATCCATAGAATTTTCATTGTACTATGTATATGAATAAACAATTACAACATTTATATAAATTGACTCTTTGAATATTATATTTTGGTTTTGTTTGACAGACCAACAAATTCTTCTTACTGAAGAACTACAATATTAATTTTGTCCATTATGTTTTCTGAAATAGATTTTTTCCAGAGAGAGTATTTTGAACAAAAGCAGCCCCACCCCAAATTTCATCAAGTATGGAGTCCTTACCCATCCAAAGGAAGCTATTTCCAAAAATAGATAAAAATCTATGACTCACAAACACACACATACACACACACACACAGCTGTCTTCAGAAACTAAACTGAAAAATTAAAATAGAATAAGGTACTAAGAAACAAAGCAGAAAAAATGTATAAAGAGAAACTCTGTGTGCAGGCCATAAGGGATCCTAAAAGCCAGAGTTTTAGTAAATCATATAGTTAGAAGAAGCTACAATAGTGTTTTTGTTCTTTTTGTTTTTTTGTTTTTAATATACACAGAATGGAAGGAACTTATCGGTAACAGGGAGTAGAAACAGATGCCATTAGCAAGATAACATTAAGTTAAGAGGGCCCCTGAGTCATGCTGTAGGAAAGATACCTAGGAATTTCTTCAACTAGGGTCTCAGTGCTACAGTGGATTCAGAACTAGCCTAGATATGTAAGGTTCTGGGATTTCTGTGAGGTTTTGTTAACTTTGTCTAGTGTCATAGTGAATTTTTGTAAGAGCTGTGCTTTTACAAAAGTGTCAAGCCTAAGATGAAAAACTACAGTGATCCCCAGCCTACATTCAGAGCTGTGGTGACCTGGACAAAGAAATACTTCGTAGGATTCATACACATCACCCTTGCCACCAAAAGTAAAAGTTAAAATAACCTCCCCCTTTACTGATTGAATTCGGTTATTAAAGTCAAAATAACCCAATTTAAATAGTAAGCTACTTTCTTTTCCTCATGAGGGAGTATACTCTGGCATGAAATCACTTCACACCTGTTAGAATGGCTATTATCAAAAAGACAAGAAATAAAAAGTGTTGGTGAGGATTTGGAGAAAAGGAAACCTGAGTACTATTGGCGGAAATATAAACTGGTGCAACCACTACAGAAAATAGTATGGAAGTTTCTCAAAAAATAAAAACAGAACTGCCATATGATCCACCAATTCCACTTCTGGGTATGTATGCAAATAAAATGAAAACAGTAATTTGAAAAGCTACCTTTTGTTTATTGAAGCATAATTTATAATAGCCAACAATAGAAACAACTTAAGTATCCATATATACATATATATAATGAAATCTAATTCAGTCATAAAAAAAGAAGGAAATCCTGTCATTTGCAACAACTTAGATGGACCATGAGGATATTATGTTAAGTGAAATCAGTAGACAGAATATGACAAATAACATTTGATTTCACTTTTATGTGGGATCTGGGAAAAAAAATGCTCAAAGATAGAGAACACATTGGTAGTTGCCAGAGGAAGAGTTGGAATAGAGAGTGGGCAAAATGTGTGAAGAGGGTCAAAAGGTATAAATTTCCAGTTATAAAATAAAAAAGTCCTGGGCATGTAATGACAGCATGGTCACCATCCTATATAATAAAAGCCTAATATGTGTGGGAAAACACAGGAATTAGTTGGAATGTCTGTAAGGAGGATTTTCTGAAAGGTTGGGGGGCTTCTGGGGAGACCTTGCCAAAGGCAGCAGCCCCTACCTTGACTTTTTCAAACAAGTCCGATCCCCAGGGTGTTTTGCTAGAATCTCTATGTTTAGTCTTTTAAACCTAACCTTATAGAAGCATATACTTTCTCAAGGATACTTACCCTGCTAATTGTATCTAGAGGTTAATTTTAGTTCAAGCTGTTATGATAATAAAAGCCAAAGGAGGCAGATGAGCAGGGCTACTTGGTGGCGATAGCCAAGTAGTGCCTTAGCCCTCTCTTTCACGGAAATGTGTGTTCATCCATCGCTCAGGGGCTGCTGGTCAGTCCCAGCAAAGTGGTACCCCCCCTCCCCCCCCCATGTGAGGACGAAAGAATGCAATGAAACTTGACGGAACCCTCAAAAACTAAGAGTAAGAAAATGAAAGTAACTGCTCAGTAAGTCATTGGAGCCTGCTTGGGATTTCCAAGTTCGAGGGAATTGTTTCTCAGCTGAGAAATTCACTCTCTGTTATGCTTCTTAAGAATGTCAGTATGGGGAGACAGGAAGATGGATGCCGGTGGGAAGGCAGACTGCAAGATAGTGTGTGAGTGAGAGAACGAAAGGAGAGTGTGTGGTCACACGGGGAGTGTATATTTGTGGGTGAGGGACAGCTATACTCCAAGGGACTGTTGGGGATTTCCAGACGGGGTTCCTCTGACCGGGCAGCCTCCACTAATGCTGAAATCTCTCCTGGAGCAACCGGCTTTGACCTGGAGACTGCACCATCTTGAAGTGGAGAGTGGCTGTTATTGGAAGCCTATACATCCCAGGAATCTACAACAACAACACTCAGGGACCAGCTGCAAACCCAGGAACACTGGACCTCAAGCAGCGCAAATACGCCGACTCAGATGAGCTCTGCACCCTGTCATGGAAAGGTCAGATTTCACCTAGGCTGCAGCCATGGGCAAACTACGGCCCGCGGGCCGGATCCGGCCCTTTTGAAATGATTAAAACTAAAAAAAAAAAAAAGACCGTACCCTTTTATGTAATGATGTTTACTTTGAATTTATATTAGTTCACACAAACACTCCATTCATGCTTTTGTTCCGGCCCTCCAGTCCAGTTTAAGAACCCATTGTGGCCCTCGAGTCAAAAAGTTTGCCCACCCCTGGGGGAAGGTGAGGTCTGCGATCCAGGCAGGAGAGAGAAACATGCACAAAGGGAGCTAGAGGTTCCCGGGAAGTCTGCGCCTCACAAAATCCGCAGCTGTTGGGGCTAGTGTGATCTGTGAAGGTGGAAGGGGCTCTGTAGGGCTGCTAACAGAAGGGAACTCTAAAAAACAACCCATAGCTGAACTGGGTGCAAAAAGGCAGCCTAAAATTTTAACAGTGTGCCAGCTGCTTAGTGCCAGGGGGGAAGAAAAAAAAAAAGACTCGCACACAGAGACTTTCAGAGTTGCACACAGTGCCGGAGGGTAAAAGTCATGAGTGTGCCCACTTACTCTGGCTCTTTTTTTCTCTTTAAATCCTTGCTTTTGATTACTAAGCCCAGTAGATAGGATCATCCAATTGGGGACACTCTCAGAGACTGCAGGGAAAAGTTGTTTTTGTGGAACCTGGGGATCAGAGCAGGGAGTAATGATCAGAGAACCAGCTCTGGGGCAGTCCAAACTCCCAAACCAGTATTAAGTGCGACAAGGAAAACAAAACCTAAATACTGGCTAGAGAGGACTGATAGCCCCTGAGGTCAATAAAGAAACACTGAAACCCAGGGGTTGAATCAGAAATTAACTCTTGTGTAAACACAAATAAAGGAATCTAAGAAACAAAAATAATACTGCCTGCTGGAAAATCAGGACTGTGTTTACAACACAGAGGAGCAATGGAATGCAGGGAACTTCAATACTGCCCGGACTACGAGACAGGAAACAGGCATACTGAACAGAACAATAGAGGAAGTGAATGACATTCACTACTGTACATTTTTATTTTTTCATTTTTTACTTAAGAAACTAATTTTTTTATCTTTTTTCCTCACTTGATTTTACCTTTTTTAATTATTATATTTTTATTTTTAATCAGTATTATTACTACTACTATTTTTACCTTTTTTAAAAAAAAGTGTCATTTTATTTTCTCTTTATTTTATTTTGGGATTAGTGTTCTATATTTTATTTTATTTTTTTCTTAAGCATCATTTTACTCTATCTCAACTTTACCTTTATGCCAACACTCTCTTCCTCACTTTTCCTCTTTTGTTGTCCTGTTTCTCTTACCCAATTCCTGCTTTAGATTTTCCCTACTCCTTCTTTTTACGCCATTAAAAATTCACCCTATTTATATATCTAATTCTAACTCCATACACATATCTTTCTTCTCTTTCCTCACTATCCAAATTTTTTTTTCTCTCTGAACTTTTTTTACTGTTTTTTGTTGTTGTTGTTATTGTTTTTATGTTCTGTTTTTTTGTTTTATTTTGTTTTGTTTTGCTTTCTCTCTGTCCTATTGTTGTTGTTTGCTTGATTGTTGATTAGATTGGTTATTGGTGAAATTGTTACTCTTTTTTGTTATTATTGTTTTTGTTTGTTTTATGCTTCTGTTTTTCCTCTCCTCACTTGTTATTAGTTGTTGCTTGTAGTTTGCATTCATCTCTGGGTATTTGTTGTTTGCATTTTTGGGGATTAGTGGTTGTTCTATTGAAGTTTTCTCCCCATATAAATAGTCCCCCCCTCTTTTTTATTCTCTTTCTTTTCTATCTTACTTTTTTTCCTTCTCTCAATATCATTTTTGCACTCTTTTTTTTTCTTATTCCCTAATTCTTTTTCCTCTGTTGGCCACCTTTATTTGGGGTTATTAGTATCGAGAATACATTGGTGTTCAGTGCCTTGTGCGTTGTGCCTTATTGTGTTGTATTTTGTGCCTTTAAATCAACACAGGAGAGAGAGAACTATATAACCAGACATCCGGAGAAGAGAGATCATGGGTAGACAAAGAAACAGCCCACATATGAAAGAAAAGCAGGCATCACCAGGAAAGGAAGTAAGTGAAATGGAGGCAAGCAACCTATCAGAGAAAGAATTCAGAGAAATGGTTATAAGGTCGCTGAAAAGAATGGAAGACAAATTCAACAATATGTGTAAGAACCAAGAGGAAATGAAGAAGAACCAAGAAAAAATGAAAAATGACATTGCTGCTATAAAAAACTCAATAGAAAGCATCAACAGTAGAATAGAAGAAGCAGAGGACCACCTCAGTGAACTATAAGACAAGATAGAAAAAAATACCCAAGCAGAGCAGCATCTAGTAAAAAAACTTAAAAAACAGGAGGAGAGCCTAAGAGAACTTTGGGACAACATAAAAAGAAACAACATCTGCATAATATGGGTGCCAGAAGGAGAGGAAACTGAGCAAGGAATAGAAAACCTGTTTGAAGAAATAATGACAGAAAACTTCCCTGATATAGAGAAGAAAAAACTCACGCAAATCCAAGAAGCTCACAGAGTCCCAAACAAAATAAACCTCAAAAGAATGACACCAAGGCACATTATATTTAAATTGGAAAACACCAATGACAAAGTAAGAATCTTAAAAGCAGCCAGAGAGAGACAGAAAGTTACCTACAAAGGATCCCCCATCAGACTAGTGACTGATTTCTCAACAGAAACACATCAGGCCAGAAGGGAATGGAATACAAAGGAAGGGTCTGAATCCAAGAATACTGTGCCCAGCAAGGCTATCAATCAAAATTGAGGAGGAAGTCAGGGGCTTCAGAGACAAAAAAGGACTAAGGGTGTTTATTACCACCAAACCAGCAATGCAAGAAATGCTAAAGGGTCTGCTGTAAAAATAAGAAATAGGAAGTAAAGAAGGAACACAGGCGAAAAGAATAAAAATGGTGACAAAAAAAGTACCTATCAATAATAACTTTAAGAGGACCACACCAAGACACATCATAATTAAAATGCCAAGAGCAAAAGACAAAGAGAGAATCTTAAAAGCAGCAAGAGAAAGAAACTCAGTTACCTACAAGGGAATACCCATATGACTGTCAGCGGATTTCTCAACAGAAACTTTGCAGGCCAGAAGGGAGTGGCAAGAAATATTCAAAGTGATGAATGCCAAGAACGTACAACCAAGATTACTTTATCCAGCAAAGCTATCATTCAGAAGTGAAGGTCAGATAAAGAGCTTCACAGATAAGGAAAAGCTAAAGGAGTTCATCACCACCAAACCAGTATTATATGAAATGCTGAAAGGTATCCTTTAAGAAGAGGAAGAGGAAGAAAAAGGTAAAGATACAAATTATGAACAACAAATATGCATCTATCAACAAGTGAATCTAAGAATCAAGTGAATAAATAATCTGATGAACAGAAAAAAAAATAATATTAACTTTAAATGTAAATAGATTAAATGCCCCAATCAAAAGACATAGTATAGCTGAGTGGATAAGAAAAAATGAACCATATATCTGCTTTCTACAGGAAACCCACCTCAGAAAAAAGGACTCACACAGACTGATGGTGAAGGAATAGAAAAAAGTTTTTCATGTGAATGGAAATGAAAAAAAAAAAAAGAAGCTGGGGTAGCAATACTTAGATCTGATAAATTAGATCTCAAAGTGAAGGACATAACAAGAGATAAGGAAGGCCACTTCATAATACTAAAGGGAGAAATCCAACAAGAAGAAATAACACTGGTAAACATATATGCACTCAATACAGGAGCACCCAAATACATAAAAAAACTTCTGGAGGTTTTACAAAGGGAGGTATTGACAGCAATACAGTCATAGTAGGGGACTTTAATACCCCACTATCTCCATTGGACAAATCCTCTAAACAAAAAATCAGCAAAGAAACATCAATACTAAATGACTCACTAGATAAGATGAATTTAATTGACATCTTCAGAACATTTCACTCAAAAGCCACAGAATATACATTCTTCTCAAGTGCACATGGGTCATTTTCAAAGATTGACCATATAAAACAATAAGAAAAAAAAAACAACACTTGAAGACTAAATAGCATGCTATTAATCAATGACTGGGTTACCAGAGAGATCAAAGAAGAAATAAAAAGCATGATGGCAACAAAGGACAATGAAAACACAACAATTCAAAATCTATGGGATACAATGAAAGCAGTCTTGAGAGGAAAATTCATAGCACTACAAGCCTACAGCAAAAAAACAAGAAACAATGGTAATAAATTACCTAACCCTACAACTCAAAGAGTTAGAAAGAGAGCAACAATAAAAGCCCAGCATAAGCAGAAGGAAGGGAATAATAAAGATCAGAGCAGAGATAAATAAAATAGAGACCAAAAAAGAACAAAAATCAATATATAAGATCAACAAAACCAAGAGCTGGTTCTTTGAAAGGATAAATAAGATTGATGAACCTCTAGCCAGGCTCACCAAGAAGCAAAGAGAGGACCCAAATAAACAAAATCAGAAATGTCTTTTGATTGAAATAACAACTGATCCCACAGAAATACAAATGATTACGAAAAAATACTATGAACAACTATATTGCAACAAAATGGACAACCTAGATGAAGTGGACATATTCCTAGAAAAATAAAAGTTCCTAAAACTCAACCAAGAAGAATAAAAAAAAAACCTGAATAGGCCAATAACTACTGAAGAAATTGAAACAGCAATCAAAAATCTCCTAGCAAACAAAAGCCCTGGTCCAGACGGCTTTACAGGTGAGTTCTACCAAGCATTCAAAGACAAACTAAAACCTGTCGTCCTCAGACTATTCCAAAAATTTCAAGAGGAAGGCACACTTCCAAGCTCTTTCTATGAGGCCAGCATTACCCTAACCCCCAAACCAGATAAAGACACTACAAAAAAAAGAGAACTACAGGCCAATATCCTTGATGAACATAGATGATAAAATCCCCAACAAAATTCTAGCAAATTGGATTCAGCAATACATTAGAAAGATCATACACCATGACCAAGTGGGATTTATACCAGAGATTCAAGGATGGTACAATATCCACAAATCAATAAATGTGATACATCACATAAACTGAGAGACAAAAATCACATAATCATATCAATTGATGCAGAAAAAACATTTGACAAAATCCAACACACTTTCTTGATAAAAATTCTCAGCAAAGTGAGAATACAGGGAGAATAGAGGGATCATACCTCAACATAATAAAAGCCTTATATGACAAACCAACAGCCAACATCATACTAAATGGGCAAAAACTAAACTCCTTTCCCCTAAGAACAGGAACAAGACAAGAATGCGCACTTTCACCACTCTTGTTTGACATAGTATTAGAAGTACCAGCCATAGCGATCAGACAAGAAGAAGAAATAAAAGGCATCCAAGTTGGAAAAGAAGAAGTAAAACTGTCCTTATTCAAAGATGACATGATACTATACATAGAAAACCCCAAAGACTTCATCAAAAAACTACTAGACTTAATAAATGAATTTGTCAATGTAGCAGGATACAAAATTAACACCCAGAAATCTATGGCCTTTTTATACACCAATAATGAACTCACATAAAGAGAAACAAAAAACAATCCCATTTACCATTTCACCAAAAAAATTAAGATACCTAGGAATAAACTTAACCAAGGACGTAAAAGACCTGTACTCAGAAAACTACAGGACATTGAAAAAAGAGATAGAGGAAGAGATAAACAAATGGAGGAACATATCATGTTCATGGATTGGTAGAATCAACATCATTAAAATGTTCATACTACCTAAAGCAATCTATAGATTCAATGCAATACCTATTAAAAAACCAATGGCATATTTCAAAGATCTAGAACAAACTCCCCAAAAATTCATCTGGAACAAAAAATGACCCCGAATAGCCACAGCTATGCTGAGAAAGAAGAATAAAGTTGGAGGGATCACAATACCAGACATTAAACTATATTACCAAGCCACGGTTCTCAAAACTGCCTGGTACTGGCAAAAGAACAGACATATAGACCAATGGAACAAAATAGAGGACCCAGAAATGGACCCAAGCCATTATCCTCAATTAATATTTGACAAAGGAGGCAAACATACAATGGAGTCAAGACAGCCTCTTTAATAAATGGTGCTGGGAAATTTGGTCAGATACATGCAAAAAAGTAAAACTAGATCACAAATTTACACCATACACAAAAGCAAACTCAAAATGGCTAAAGGACTTGAACATAAGACGGGAAACCATAAAAATCTTACAAGACTCTATAGGCAGCAAAATTGCAGACATATGTCATAGCAATATCTTTACAGACACAGATCCTAGGGCAAGAGAGACTAAGAAGAAAATAAACAAATGGGACTACATCAAAATAAAAAGCTTCTGTACAGCAAGAGAAACCATCAACAAAACAACAAGAAAGCCCACTGCATGGGAGAACATATTTTCCAATGTTATCACCAATAAGGGTTTAATCTCCAAAATTTACAGGGAACTCATACAACTTAACAAAAGAAAGATAAACAACCCAATCAAAAAATGGGCAAAGGACCTAAATAGACACTTTTTGAAAGAGGACATTCAGAAAGCCAAAAGACACATGAAAACATGCTCAGAGTCACTAATCATCCAAGAGATACAAATCAAAACAACAATGAGGTACCACCTCACACCTGTCAGAATGGCTATCATCAACAAATCAACAAATGACAAGTGCTGGAGAGCATGCAGAGAAAAAGGAATCCTTCTTCACTCCTGGTGGAAACGCAGACTAGTGCAGCCATTGTGGAAAATAGTATGGTGTTTCCTCAAAAGTTTAAAAATGGAACTGCCATTTGACCCAGTAATACCACTTCTAGGAATATATCCCAAGAAACCAGAAATACCAATCAGAAAGGACATGTGCACTCCTATGTTCATAGCAGCACAATTTACAATAGCTAAGATTTGGAAACAGCCTAAATGCCCATCAGCAGTCCCCATCAGCAGATAAGTGGATTAGAAAACTATGGTACATCTACACAATGGAATATTATGCTGCTATAAAAAAGAAGCAATTCTTACCATTTGCAGCAGCATGGATGGAACTGGAGAGCATTATGCTAAGTGAAGTAAGCCAGACAGTGAAAGAAAAATACCACATGATCTCACTCATTTATGGATAATAAAGAACATTATAACCTGATGAACAAAAAGATAGATACAGAGGCAGAGAAGCTTCAAACAAACTGTCAAATTACAGCAGGAAGGCTGGGAAGTGTTGGAGGGGGGTAAGAGATCAACCGAAGGACTTGTATGCATGCATATAAGCATAACCAATGGACACAAGACACTGGGGGATAGGGGAGGCCAGGGAGAAGGTCCATGGGGGAAAAAAGGCGACTTATGCACTTCTATTTGTAATACTTTAAACAATAATAAACAAACAAATAAATAAGAATGTCAGTATGTTTTCCATTAGAAAAATAAGCTTATTTCTAAAAGTAAGGGGGAAAAAACGTTCTTCCTGTATTTGCCTAGGAAGTAAAGGTTTAATATATATTATTAAAATAATTATGTTATATTAATCAGGAAATTAATTACTTTAAATGAGTAGATTACTTAATAATAATAATAGATAATAATATAATATATTTGAATACCTTCCCAGGGTTTAAATTTTAAGATTTGATTTCTCTCCTTATAAAGGAGAATTTTATACTTAAGGTATATTGGAAGCTCTGTCAAATAAGGAAATAATAATTATATTCTATTTTTATATACATATTAAATAGATTCTAATATGTTTTCATTTATAACTAATTGTTATAAGTTATAATATTGTGGAATATTGTGTTTTGCAAAAAGGACAAGATTCCATGTCATTTATATTATTCTATAAAGTATCTAGATTTATAGAAATACTAGCAAGAAAAATCAGGAGAAAAATAATTTTATTATAGGACTAAATGAACTAAAAATAATTATAGTTTTGTTAATTATTGTTTTCATAACAATGTATTTGTTTTCATAAATTCAATAAGAATCTAATTTCTTCATAACAGGACATAAGTCAGTTTCCAATTGTAGTTTTATTAACCAAAACTTTGCTGGAATATCCTGTCTGAAAGAGAGACATGCCAGGACTCTGGATGTCACCAGAAAGCTCTAAGGCAGCGGTTCTCAACCTGTGGGTCACGAGCAATGAAAATACATCCTGCATATCAGATATTTACATTACGATTCATAACAGTAGCAAAATTACAATTATGAAGTAACAGCGAAAATAATTTTATGGTTGGGGGTCACCACAACATGCGGAACTGTATTAAAGGGTAGCGGCATTAGACAGATTGAGAACCACTGCAGAGTCTAAGGCAGGGGTGGGCAAACTTTTTGACTCGAGGGCCACAATGGGTTCTTAAACTGGACCGGAGGGCCGGAACAAAAGCATGGATGGAGTGTTTGTGTGAACTAATATAAATTCAAAGTAAACATCATTACATAAAAGGGTACGGTCTTTTTTTTTTTTTTAGTTTTAATCATTTCAAATGGGCCGGATCCGGCCTGCGGGCTGTAGTTTGCCCACAGCTGGTCTAAGGAATAAAGATTGATTTTGAAGCCGATAAGCCCCTTGGATGAATAGCCTGGTACCTTGCTTGGTCACTTAATTCATGAGTCTTTCCAGTTAAGGAATGAAGGTTGCTTTTCTAAAAGATGGCATGAAAGAAATCTCGACACCTAGAGGGACATCAACTTGAGGAATGCACCCCAATTCTGTAGGTATTGCAGGCAAAGCCTAATGGCTTGGCTTCTTTGCCCTGGGAGTAAGCTTTCTCATGAGATTCCAGCAAAGCATATTTTTTAAAAATAACCTATGTAATCAACTAATCAACTATTATTCTTGTTGCGTTCATACAAACAATCAGGCCAAATTATAACTAGACTTAATACAGTAAGTAAATTAGCCTTTAATAAAAATAAGGGTAATTTTAGGGAAAAATTATTTCAACAGGAAATTATTAGAAACTGTTCTAACTTTTGCCCAATAATAATAAATTTTATAATACAATCACATTTTGTCTCTACCAGATTACAAGCCTTACTTATAGCTAAGCACCATTGCTACCTCCTTCTGTGCCTAGGCCTCATTGTCCCTCTGACAGTCAGCAAAGATCTCTTGGCTCTGAGAGTAACTTCTGACCCACCTCTGCAAGAAGTAATTACAGAAGAAATTTAGCATCCCTTTTCCCTAAAAGAATTCAGAGCCAAGATTCTTGAGGGGAATATAGTAGGCAGTTATATAGACATGAGCAGAGCATGGATGATAGGCCAACGAAAGAAGAGATAGGCTCTGAGATATACTTCTCATCACTCCAACTACTCTAAAGCTAGGAATAGAGGAACCTATGTAGAACTAACCTTTATTCATAACTAATTAGAAGGAATTTATAGTTTTTATATAAAAGAAGGTATAGAGATAAAGGAAAAAGAAAGTGAAGTAGACAAACTATAAGGGTATGTGTAAGTTATGGAAAGTATGTGTAAGTTACAGAAGGTATATATAAATTGCAGAAGATATGTATAAGTTGTAAAAGGTATATATAAGTTACAAAGGATCTGTATAAGTAAGAAGAACTAGAGTTAAGAAAGTAAAAATTGTGAGAAGGAATAAAAAGAAAGGAATATAACAGGAAGAAAAGAAATTAGAGTAGGAATACTTTATAAAAGTTATAAGAATATTTATTATGAAAGTTATAAAAATGTTTATAAAGGTCATAGAAGGCCTATAAAAATAAATCTTAAAAGGAATTAGAAGTATACTGCATAATAAATCCAATAGATAGAGCAACCTGAATTAATCTGGAAAGTAATCATATAATTTTAAATCTTAGAACACATATTCTTATATGTGAATAGGGGGTTAAGTTTTTCTTAAAGTTTTCTTTTCAAGACCTGTGCAAAGTAATTAGGGATATGACTCAGCTGTGAATCCAGCAAGCATAACCAATAAGCATGGTCAGACCAACCCACCAGAAATCAACATTATCTCCTCAATATCACCTCATCGCCTGACAGTAGCTAATGTCTACAGACCCCAGGCCTGCACATTCCTTACCTTAGCCCCTTCCCCTTTATAATTCTACTAGAGGCCCAATGCACGAAATTTGTGCAAGAGTAGGCTTTCCATCCCCCGGCTGCCGACACCGGCTTCCCTCTGGTACCCAGGACCCAGGCTTCCCTCACAGCCCCAGCTTCATCTGAAAGGATATCCAGTCAAATTAGCATATTATGCTTTTGTTATTATAGATCCCCTACACCTTGCTGGAATGCAAGATTTAATACTTATAAGTACCTTGTCTTCTTAATTATACTAACCATTACTGTCATTGTAATTCCCTTTGTTTTTCTTACTGTCTACAAAATCAAAACTTGAGCAGTAAACATGCTTCACAGACCCCGACCTTGCAAAGCAGAAAGTTCGCCACCTCCCTCTGTTTTCTAGAGCCAGCAAAACAAAAAAGGGGGGAGATGTGAGGAAGCACGGGACTTGGTTGGAATGTCTGTAAGGATTCTCCGAAAGGTTGGGGGTCTCTGGGGGGACCTTGCCAAAGGTGGCAGCCCCTACCTTGACTTTTCCAAACAAGTCTGATTCCCAGGATGTTTTGCTAGAATCTCTATGTTTAGTTTTTAAAGACCCGACCTTGTAGAAGCATATATTTAGTTAGGAATACTTACTCTGCTAATTGTATCTAGAGGTTAATTTTAGTTCAAGCTGTTATGACAATAAAAGCCAAAGGAGGCAGATGAACAGGGCTACTTGGTGGCGATAGCCAAGTAGTGCCTTTGGTTTTCACAGAAACATGTGTTAGAGTAATCTGTTCATTCATTGCTCAGGGGTTGCTGGTCAGCCCTGGCAAATACGCAAATCGACCAAATGGTGGAACTGGTTGCTATTATGCCCACTGACCACCAGGGGGCAAATGCTCAATGCAGGAGCTACTCCTAGCCTGCAGGCCCCAGGCCAGCCAAGGCGGGTGCCAGTGGAGGCCCCCAATCACCCCACTGGTTGCCCCACAGATTGGCCCTGATTGCAAACCAGGCTTAGGGACCCTACCCGTGCATGATTTCACTTTCCAGGCCTCTAGTAGTTAATAACACCCTATTGTATGTTTGAAAATTGCTAAGATCTTAAAAATTCTAATCGCAAGGGCAAGAAAATTTGTAACAATGTATGGTGATAAATGTTAACTAGACATTGTGGTGATAATTTCACACAATATATACACATATTGAATCATAATATTGTATACCTAAGACTCATATATAGTGTTACTAGAGGCCCGGTTCACAAAATTCTTGCACTTGCGGGAGGTGCCTCATCCCGGCCTACGCCCTCTCACAGTCCAGGAGTCTTCAGGTGAGAAAATGCTCAAAAAGATGGGGCTTTTTGAATTAACACAAGAGACAACAGGATTTATGACCTAATAATCAAAAATGGTCATAATGAACAAAGTTGGATCAATTTGAGTAACAAAATAAATAAAATTATATTGGATTTTAGCCTATAGAATAATTTAAATACTTGTAAGTATGTAGTGATATAAATAATTGAGTAAATACCTGGGGAAAATAGCTCTTAAAATAAAATTCCACTTAGTGAATTAGGAGAGAGAAACAGAGAATCAACATTAGGCAAACATCTCACAACAATTATGGCAGACATGGTTCACCAATGAATGTAAAGTCAGTGAGCAGAAGTTTGAGGAGAAACAGAATTGCCTAGTCTCAAAGCCTCTCCCACTAGAAACTATTAACTACAAAAGAAAAAATAACTTTGAAGTGGAGAAATTTGATACACACCAACTTAATCCCATGATAAATATACCCATCATTTGGCCATGATGTGAGCTATTTGATGTAATACAAGGAAAAAGACACAATATTGTAATTTAATTTTTACATTTTAAATTCTTCATAATATTTAAAAAATGTTAAATATCATAAATGTTATCTACTTTAAAAGAATACAGTGAAATTCTCTACACTTACTTTAATAGCCTATTTTATACATAATTTCAGGTTCTATGATTATGTCATTATTATAGTGAGTTAGTGGTTTTCCAACTAATTCTATTCTCACAATGAGAACTAATGTAAGTTACTTTGTGTCCTCAAATAAAATGTCTAAAATTTTCAGACTTGAAATTATGAGATAAAAATGTTTAAGTAATCTGTTATTTTAATATAGATATAAACAAATTGCCCTCCATACAGGTTTTGCCAACAAATTTTATGGAAGATACATTGTGTTTCTGTTTAGTTTTAATTTATATATGCATTAATGTATGCTTTTGAGCCAGGTGTACCTTCCTTAACTGTGAATAGTTTTTTCATAGCCTTTGTCCATTTTTTCATTGGAGCAATTGGTCTTCCTTATTTTATTAATTTCAGTGAGCTCTTTATATATAAGGCAGATAAATCTGTAATATGGCTTGCAAATATTTTAAATAGCACACATTTTGAGAAACAGGTTCTATAATTGTGTCATTATTATAGTGAGTTAGTGGTTTTCCAACTAATTCTATTCTCACAATGAGAACTAATGTAAGTTACTTTGTGTCCTCAAATAAAATGTCAAAATTTCAAAAATTAACTGTTTTCATTTCTTCAAAATTATTTCTTCTAGTAAATTTAGATTTTTAGGCGTAAAACTGAAGTTTTGCTTTATATTTATTGGTGACAAAAACTATCTAAATCAGGACTGCATGAAATAAGTTTTACAGGATTTTAGTTCTAGCATATTATTTTTAAGAGCTAGCGTTTTTAAAAGCTGAATGTGAAACTAGAGATTTTGCAGAAAAATACAGCTATCATCTTTCCTACAACCATAAAATTGCTGAGTTTATTTGACTCAATGTCAGGTTGTCCTAGAATGCCCACTATATCAATCAAACGAGAAACCACTGATAAGCAGCAGAAATTTGAATCCCAACTTATTACAGTAATTCTGGTGCAATGTCATCTAAACATGATCCCCATAACCACATTCTTAGCCAGTAAGGAATGAGTTAGTCTCTGACCCCAGCATGTCTACAATGGAGATTCTTAGACCAAACTGTCATTGTTTCTTCCTTCAGTTTTCCTTTTATTGCTAAAAGGAATTTTTAATAATGTATTGAGTATTTTCTGTGGCTCTCTAAAGCAATGGTCTCCCGCACTGATTGCATACCCACATCAGGAAAAAGTTTTGAGTTTGCATCTTCCACATGTGTTTTATAAAATTATAAATTATATACACTCCACCTCATTACCAAATGTTAATAAAATATATGATAATCTTTCCTCAGTTTGCGATAAATGACCAGAAGTTCTACTATTTTTCTCATCCCTAATAAATTCTCTTCAATAGAGGATAAACATTATACTTTAGAGACCGTTGTAATAGAGAACCTAGGATGGTCTATAACAGTAGTAACATGTAATCTATTTGGAAGTCATAAGCAAAACAAAAAGTAGCATCTAATAAGAAGTAAAAGAGCAAATTGTTTCTTCAGACTAACAATATTATAGTGGTTTTAAAGCATTCAAGGAGTTTAATGAAGTCTTCATGAATGAGGTGAAGGTCAAGCTGTGCCTCAAATGAGACTAGGTAGTATAAAGGCAAGAGATGCATTAAGCAGATTTTAATGAATGAGAATTTTCCAAATGTATCATTGTACCATGCACACTAGAGTAACATGGGCTAAGGAGGGAAATGGGGAATGGGACTGGCCCATCCTTAGAGCCTTCCTGCTAATAAATGAAGATGAATGACCAACCTCCCTGAATTTCTATAACACCTGCAAATGGTGCTAAATACTTTCACACAAATGAAGTCCTAAAAATCAGGCTGCTTAGTATTTATGTGTGTTAAAAATCACCAGGCAGTGTGGCTCAGGGGTGGAACATGGACCTATGAACCAAGAGGTCACAGTTCGATTCCCAGTCAGGGCACATGCTTAGCTTGCGGGCTTGATCCCCAATGTGGGGTGTGAAGGAGGCAGCCGATCAATGATTCTCTCTCATCGTTGATGTTTCTATCTCTCGCCCTCTCCCTTCCTCTCTGAAATCAATAAAAATGTGTTTTTAAAAAATCACCTGGACAGGTTGTTATAATGCAGATCTGACAGAGTAGATCAGAGGTGAGGCATGGAATTCAGTATTTATAAGAAGCTCACAGATGATGATAATACTCCTGGTTTATGGACCATATTTTGGATGCCAAAAACATAGAGGTCAAATAGCCCTTGTGTCTTATTTTGTGACTTTTTATTTTGACATAATTTCAAAATTACAAAAGAATTTAAGGGTACATACTATCAACATGACTTATTACTGTTGATAGTAACTTTTTTCACCTAGCTGAGATGGTATTTGTGAGTTTTCTTCACTGAATTTATTCTTTCTTTCCATTTTCCATACTTTATTGTTTGGAAGGAAGTCTCTGTTCATCTCACACTTAAGGAATCAGGAGTAATGGCCTACTTCCTAGAGAAGGGAGTATGTACATAATTAGTTGTATTTTTTTTCTACACAGATTTGTCTATTTTGCTCCATTAATTTATTCCCTCATTTATTTGTATCATAATGGACCTGTGAATATTTTTTACATTGTGAGTTATAACCCAATGTTACTATATTTTCTTATTCAAATTAATCCAGCTTTGACCACTGCTCAATTATACCAAGCTCTTCCAGTTGGTTCTTACATCCTGTTAACACACCTTTTCCATTATTTGGATCTACTTTTGAACATTTCCTTGTTTTCTGTCACTGCAAGATTCTTCTAGTTCATCTTCTATGTTCCTTGCTCCAGTTCTAGAATCTGCTATTTCTCAAAAGAATCTTGGGTTCTATTTTTTGGAAAATGGTATTAGAAACCATTAACTTTGTGGTAGATGTTCTCGTTGGTACAAGATGACCATTGCACTAACCTATGCATATATTCATGTATATATCAGACAAATCCCAACAGATGGACATTCTACAAAATTTATTGTGATTTCTAGCACAAGTAAAAATTAGTAAAATTAAAGTTATCCTAGGACAGGATGAATTCCTTCCATTTTCACTTCCCTGAAAATGTTTTTATTTCATCTTCATTTGTTAAAAATATTTTATCTGGCTATAAAATTGACTCTTTTTCTTTTAGTATTTTAAACACGTTTTTTCATTACCTTTAAGTTTCAAAGTTGGCCATCCTTTACATTACCAACCCCTATATAAAAAGTGTCATTTTTCTCTGATTGCTTTCAAGATTTTCCCTTTTTATCTTTAGCTTTTTAGCAGTTTGACTTTGTAGAATTTTGACTTTTGTTCAATTTAGGGCTTGCTGAATTTTCTGACTCTGTAGAATTATATTTTCCTTCAAATTTGAAATATTTTTACTCATTATTTTTTCAAATATTTCTACCCCATATTTTCTTTCTAATTCTCTCTCATTCTCCCCCACCCCCCAGCCCCGCCGCCATATATACATCCCTCTGCTCTGTTTTCCTATATTCCTATCCTCCTCTCTCTCTCCCTCCCTCTTTTCAGTCATAGGACTCCAATTGCACATATATTAGACTATTTTATATTGTCCCATCGGTAATTAAGTCTTTGTTCATAATTTTCAATCTTTTTTTTTCTGAATTTCTCAGATTGGACAATTTCTTTTGAAGTTTACTGAACCCTCCTGCTATTTCCAATATGATCATAAGCTCTTTGTTAGTTTTTATCTTGGGTATTGGACATTTTGGTTTGAGAATTTCCTTTTGAATTTTGTTTATACAGTTGACCCTTGAACAACATAAGGGTTAAGGGTGCTGACCCCCAGTGCAATTGAAATGCCACATATAACTTTTGACTCCCCAAATACTTTACATTAGTTTCCCCTTGGTATCCACAAAGGATTGCTTCCAGAACCCCCTCAGATACCAAAATCTGCAGACGCTCAGGTCCTCTAGATAAAACGGTGTGGGTCAGTGCATATGGGACAGTCGGGCCTCTCTATCTGTGTAATTTCCACCACTAATTGAAAACAGTGCAGTTATTTACTGAAAAAAAAAATGCACATAAGTGGGCCTGAGAAATTCAAACTCATGTTGTTCAAGGCTCAACTATGGCTTTCATTTATTGTCTGATCTTTCTCATTTGTTCATTATTTATAATTTTTTTAAGTTTAAAACATATTTAATAGCTTTATTAGAGTTCTTGTTTGTGTCATTTTGGGGCTGATTTATATGAACTGCTTTATCTCATTGCTAGAAGTTACAGTTTTACATTTTGTTGTTCCTTCACATGTCTAATAATTCATTTTAGTTCCCTGGAAACTAAAGTAGAGTTTCTGGGTTCTGTTATCTCCTTCTAAAGAGGTGTGTGTGTGTGTGTGTGTGTGTGTGTGTGTGTGTGTGTGTGTTTTCTCTAGCAAGTATTTAATTTGATTGGACTCAGATTCAAAACATGCCTCCAGCCCCAGCTGGTTTGGCTCCTCGGCCCTTGGACTGAAGGATCCCAGGTTCGATTCTGGTCAGGGGCACTTGCCTTGGCTGTTGGCTCTATCCCTGGCCTTGGTCAGGGCACATGTAGGAGGCAACCAATCAATATATCTCTCTCACATTGATGTTTTGCTCTCTCTAACTCGCCACTCTCTTTAAAAATCTATGGAAAAATATTTTTGGGTAAAGACTAACCAAAACCAACAAACAAAACACATGCCTCCACTGTGGCGGGCAGCAGTTGAAATCGGTGCCTAATTATTTCAGCCTTCAATCTAGTTTTTCCTGCCAGGCTCCTTCCAACCCTCTCATTCCTCCTTCTCATGTGCAGTTGAGAGTTAGGCAAGAATTTGAGTGGAGTCATTTGTAGATTTATGAACTTTCCTTTAGGTGGCTCCTCTGTTCTCACTTTTATCTGCCCTGGCAGGCATGATTCTATCTGCTGACTGCTCAACCCATCAACACTGTGGTTTATTGCTTAAGGTCTAGCGTTTTCATGCCCCATAAGCTAGAGAGTAACCTCAGACCAACAGCTATATAAAATCAGGTGACACACAATGCAGCATCTCATCTCCAAGAATTGACTTTCCTCTTGTTTTGGCTTTCACATATGTGTTGTTATTGTTGTAAATTTTTGTCAAGAGTTTATCATTGTTATCTGTGGGAGGACTAGTTTAATACAAGCTAGTCTGATATTACCAGGAGCTAAACTCCCTCAATACATTTTGGATCTATTGTGTGTGCTCAATTCAGTAGGCAATAAGCATGACTATAATTTATCTTGGAAGCCCAGTTTTATTAGTATTGCATTAATATTGATATGCATGCCTGTGTACCATTTTTAAATGTATTTATTTTCAGATACAGAGTACCATAGTGTCCAAAAATAAAAAATGTCAAAACAATCATCCTAGATTAAAATCTAAATCTATTTACTCACTCTCTGTCTTAAGCTATTAAAATTTTCTAAATTTTATGCAGAGAATAGACTGATGGTTACCAGAGGGGAGGAGGGTTGGAGCACTGGGCAAAAAAGGTGAAGGGATTGAGAAGTACAATTGATAGTTAAAAAAAAAGTCATGGGGATGTAAAGCATAGGAAATATAGTCAATATATTATAATTACTATGTATGGTGTCAGGGAGGTACAAGAAATATTGGGGGCAGCAATTTGTGAAGGGTATGATTGTGTGACCACTGTCCTATACACAAAAATAATACAAAATAATATTAAATATAAACTTTAATTGAAAAATAATTTTTAAAAAGTTATGCAATTTTTTTTCTAAATCTTTCTTTATTGATAGCATGGAGATAATAAACTACCTATGTATGTGTAGGTTAATTGCACTAAGGGTAATATTTTGTAGATACTCTCTGGAAAGGTCTATTTACAGACAGTTCCCACCATTCTAGTTTATCTCTTTCTGTGCAGAAACAGATATTAAATAATCTTTCCATATCCATTGCCAAACCCCTGATCTTTTACCAGCATCCATTTCGTACATCCAGGAGAGGGGAGCAAAAGTTGACTGAGGGTTACAGGAGAAACTTTGCTTCCTAATGGAAGTGACAAATATTCCTGTGTTAAATGCAGGCACAATAGAGAGCTACTGCAGCCTTTCTAAGTCTATGAGGAAGAAATCAAGGGAATCTCACTGATGCCAGTTCTAACACCAGTGAGCTCTCAAATCAATGCCAACAGCTACTTTTCTTTAGACTTCTTGTTAAGATAAAGACCCGCCTCGTTGTGTAGTTCACTACTCATCAGGTATCTATCTAATTACTTCCAGCTGAATGCATTTCTAGCCGACAACTACTATTTCCTGGGGTTGTTTTGAATATCATATGGGATAGTGTATGTCAAATGCTTAGGTGAGAGTGTAACACACAGTGAGCACTCAAGAAGTGTAAAATATAGTTTTATTTAGTCACTTATTTATGATCTAACTTGCTTCCAAAATTATCTGAGATAGTTTATGCAAGCATATACAGTTCAACAGGAAAAAAATAGAGTCAGAAAGAATAAAAAGTAAAAAAGAGTTACTAAAGGTAAGACATATTTGTAAAGATACATGTAATTGCTACAGACAGTTCCTAAATTTGATTTGAGTTTCCTAGCAGTGAAAAAAAAAAAAAAGGAAACAAGTCATCTGGTATTAAGAATCAATTTTTTGTTGTTATTCAGGTCAAGTAATAGCACAATATAAGAGAGGAATTTAAACTTGTAGATACTGAATTTTTAATATATAACCTAAGGTTCTCCGTTATTTCCCATGTTCTCAAGTTAACAGGCTTTAATAGGGTACCCAAATTTCATATAACACTTTCATCTCACACCTAGTAGATTTTACCTTGATAAAAATGAGTTTTCTCATTGGTGGAAAAACATAGATAGATATAGATAGATATAGATATAGATATAGATATAGATATAGATATAGATATAGATATAGATATAGATATATAATAAGAGCCTAAAAGCCTAAGCGACCATTACAGCAGAACAACCAGAACAACTGGTCGCTATGATGTGCACTGACCACCAGGGAGCAGACGCTCAATGCAGGAGCTGACCTGTTTGTCAGTGCACTCCCACAGCAGGAGTGCTGCTCAGCCAGAAAGCCAGAAGCCGTGCTCACAGCTGGCGAGTGCAGCAGAGGTGGTGGAAGCCTCTCCCACCTCTGCAGCAGCGCTAAGGAGCAGTGAGCCAAGCGGTAAGGAGCTGTGAGCAGGTGAGTGGTAAGGAGCAAGGGGTCCAAGACTGCGAGAGCACACAGGCTGGGCTGAGGGACTCCCCCCCACCAGGTACATGATTTTGTGCACCAGGCCTCTAGTACACACACACACACACACACACACACACACACACACACACACACAAACATGCTCTAAGCTGATGTCCAAAAAAAAAAAAAATCTTAAAAGTTGTCTACCATGATAATTATCTGCAATGATTATTTCTTTAGACACTTACATTGGCATACTGGGGGTGGGGGGGGCAGCCTAGGCAGGTTATGAAGGACTCTAACATACACAACTGCTTTATTTTAAAACCTATTTATAACTTTTTGTTGTTGTCGTTCATCTTCACCAGAGGATATTTTTCCAATGATTTTTATAGAAAGAGTGGAAGGGAGAGAGAGAGACAGAGAGAGAAACATCAATGTGAGAGAGACACATCAATTGGTTGCCTCCCTGCATGCACCCTACAACCAAGGTACATGCCTTTGACTGGAATCGAACCCAGGATCCATCAGTCCACAGGCCACTGCTTTTTCCACTGAGCCAAACAAGCTAGAGCTATTTATAACTTTTAATACCCTAGCAGTAACAGAGAAAAATCACAGTCATATAAGAGACAGAGAAATACTCATATATAACAAATACCCAAACATTGAGGCAACCTAAGAGAGAGAGAGAGAGAGAAAGAGAGAGAGAGAGAGAGAGAGAGAGGCGGACAGAGAGTGGGACTCTCAAAAGAAGCAGTAACATTTTCTCTGTTGGCGTATTCTCTGTTTATTATGAAGACTGTCTGACCTAATGAGGAGTTGTAAGTCTGGAAGAGAAAATCTGCTTTAGGAAAACAGTAACCTCTTCTCTTAAGAGTTGAGAATTCTCAAAAGCAAGGATTTTCTGACACCTTCCAAAGGAAAATTTTAACATGGGTTTTAAAAATCTGGGAGTATTGTTTGGACTCCGGAAGTCTGCAAGGCAGGAAGACCTGGTAGTTTATTAGTATTCATTCATTCAAGGTCAATGTGGACAAGAAGACGTTGGCCATCACATCCATTGGAGGGGAAGGTAAGGAGGGATGAACGTTAGAACCAAGGCAATGGGGAGGGAAAAGGACTAGTTCTCATCCTTGGTCCTGGAGTTTTCTCCTCAAGATAAGTGGATAGTAAAGGCTCCAAACTGAGCTTGTAAAAGAGCTGCAAACCCATTCCATGCCCACGGCCCTGCTTTCCAGATAACTCCAAAAATGTACCATCCTAATAAGCAAAATATAGCATAGCTTCAGATCAGGTGTTTCGAGTAAGTTTTTAAAGTTACCAGTTTATTTATTTTTAAATCACTTGATATAAGGGGTCATTCTTTGAGCATAAAGCTGCAGTTGAATAAATAAATGAAATGGATACCTACTTATTGTTTCAAGGTTGCTTTGGGGGCTAATGATAAATTCTATCAATAGAGTTAAAAATCCTTACAAGTCTCAAAACATAATTTGGAAACCATCTCCTATCACGTATCCCAAGCCCCCAGATCAGCATCTCCAGGCAGAGAGCATTTGGTTTTCCTGAAGCCGTGCTGTGCAAACAAGAGATGGTCATGTGTAGTTGTCACAGCCTCCCACTGGGGAAAAGGGCAACCTTGAACTCTGGTGTCAGCTGCTCCAGACACATATTGCTCGGTTTCATGAATGAACGCACTAACTAGCAGCCTATTACACTAATTATTTGTAAACCATTTTACATTCACTCTGTTCCCAATTCAGCTTTTGAAGCAATTCTACCGTCATGCAATTCTGCAGTTCACCTTGTAGTTCTATATATTCTTTCACCTTCAAAGAATGCAAGGAGTGTTTCAGCTTACATTTTAAATACGAAGAAGCAAATGTGTGAAGGGATAAAATAAAAATACACCGAGATTTTTTTAGAACCTATATACTTTCAAAATATGCTGATTTTAACAAGAAAGTAAGCTCCATGAGAACACACCCTCTGCCGATCTTGTTCACCAATATAGCCCCAATACTTACATTAGTGCCTGATATTTATAGGCCCTCAATGAACATTCCATATCTATATTTCTTTTAAGAAATGCATTACGGTGCATGTAAACCATTCTCCCATTCATGCCAACCTTGACCTTTTTAGAAAAATAAAGAAATTAATCTGTCTGCTGTGACAGCCAAGGATGAGCTCAAAATTCTTCCCAGCTTTTCTAACTACCCTTCCGGGACACGGGCATCATCTGTCGGGTGGCTGTCAGACCCAAGCTGAAATTGTTGCTGTAATCTTCATCAACTTCCAGCGTTTCTGCCTCATACCTTCCCCAGAATTTGAAGAAGGTACGTTTTGTTTTCTAAATAAATATGGAATTAAAATGAAAGAGATGAAGAGTAGTTCCATCAAAGACTGGTATTGCCTATTTTGCTGAAATATATCATTGAGCTTAAAATAAAGATCTACCAAAAATAACGAGATGATTGGATTTGTTTTTGTTATTGATACATTGAAGGGTACTGGTAATCTTTGAAAGTAAAAGACATCTCCACGCATTTCTAGAGAGAATGTTTAAAATGTGACCACATGTATGAATAAATATATTCCTTGCCATATGATAGAGAAGCTAACGGCTGTGGCAGATTATTTAATTTTAGGCCTCCTCTCAAGCTCTAGATCATGAGTGGGAAAGGATCCCAGCCTCCATGAACCTAGACCAAGGTCGGGTATGCTGATTTTGCTTGGCTAACTCTGACTTCAGCTTGACCACCATGTTGCACCTTCCAAGAGACATCCATTCTCCCTACCTGCAGAGCTGAATGAGGGCCTCCCTGTAAAATCCCCATTGGTTAAGCTTTATGAGGTAGAGCGCTGTTGGATGGCCGTTCCTCCCTCCTCTCCAGGACAGGAAGTAGCACTCAAGCAGTTAACCACCTTCTACATGTCTGGTAACACATTCCTGCCGCAACACTCCTCAGCGCGCCAGACCCAAATTTCTGGAAATGTGTCCACATGGTGACATCCACTCTCTGGCTACACAGAAAGGACTGAAGTCAGGGCCCAGGGGAGGAAAACACGAGTTTACAAGGGGGGTGGAGGGGGTGGAGGGGGGTGGAGGGGGTGGAGGGGAGCAGCTGGACTTGTCTTTTTGTTGTTCTTTGACTCAGAGAACTTAATGGCCTGCGTGACAGTTTGAAACTCAGGCAACCACCATTCTTTAAAATGCACCTGAAAGATAGCAATTTGTTTCCTGAATGCCACTGACTGACAAAGCCCCTGAACAAATTATTTAAAAAGTGGATGGGATGGGGGAGGAGTTAGTCTCATTTAGAACCTATTTGAAGCTATATACATGCAACTATAATCATATATGCTCATTGTTATATCTCCAGTTGCCTCCAAGTACTGGCATTTAATGAGTTAAAGACAAATGACTAATGGCAAGCAGGGTTGTAAGTAAACTGCTCTGAAGGTATTTGACTGAAGGTATATGCTTGTTCTTTGTGCTGAATAGGAAGAGCACAGGGCTGGCTGGAAAAGAAGGGAATGGGTTTGAGAGAGCGCATTAAGCCAAAATAACACGCTTGTCCTGACCATCCTGGGCGCTGTGCCTCAATAATTAGGGAGGCACAATACCATTCTGTGGGTTGGGAAAGCCAGTAAGAAAGAGACTTAAGTTAAGCTAGCATACATCAAAAATAATTGACAATGGTTAGGCTTCATCGTAGGGAAGCCTGCACTGGCATTGCAGTCACCAACCCACCACCCACCTAAGAATTATTATTTGAAAAGGATGTCAGAGGATTATAGAAGATCCTTGTGTCTGCTCCAATTAGGATCAACACTTCTGCTGCTGCAGCTCTCTGAGCATCCAGTATGCAATGATGAAAACATATTGACCCCTGCTGGAACTATGGAGAACTGCAGTCTTTTCCCCCCATTGCCAAATTTTCCCTGAAAGGAAGGCAAGCTTTAACCATTATTTGCATGTGCCAAACATAAGGGGCTGTGCTGGTGTATTTGATCATTTATTTTAAAGAAGCCTCTATAATACAGTGTCGATAATAAAATATTTTTAGTTACAAAGATTACTCAGAATATTCCATGACTCCAAGAAAATTAAAGTTCCTAATGATATAGCCTTAATTTTTTATGTCCTTTCTAGCACTATTTTGTGCAAATTTGGGGAAGCAGACAACTAGCATCAAATTTGGGTCCTCCCTATTATCTCTTAGGACCCCCCCGCCTTTAGACTCACTTTATAGTATTATTTTAAAGAAACTTAAAATTGGGGAAAAACACTAAATTTTTTTAGTAATTACTTTGTTTGCATATGATTATTATCCCAGAGTTTGAATCTTCCTAACCATTTCTTTCTAAGCTATTTTCCATATGAATAAGGGTCATAATGTGTGCCATTGTAGAATATTACTGAGAAACTTTATCTCTTAAGAATTCTTATAGAAGAGCTCAGGGCAAAGGAACTTTTGCAGCATACTTGGGATCACTGAGTTCTTTTCCAGATAAGTGATTACTGGACATGGGACAGTTAACTCATAGAATACATGACTTGCCATTTTGTAGGATCTATTAAAATGGCATAGGTACTATTAGAATTCTTGCTCTCTGTTGGGGATTAGAAAAAGAAGGATTTATTCAATAAGTTAACAAAACAATCATATCAATGTCAGGAAATTGGGTATAAGCTCTCCAACAACACCAAGGCAATGGTTTCTTGACAAGCTCTATTAGCTTGGCCAATGCTTAGCCAAGACCTGGAAGTCATTCTATGCGCAGACCCATTTAGCCTGGCTCCCTTTAATGGTTGCCACAGCACTCCTCAGCTCAGTCATCTCTTCTAAAAATGCACACTATTGGTCAAATGGAAAAAATTGAAAGCTCCATTTTTGTTTTGTATAAGAATTTTTTAGTTATTTACCAATAAAACTTTATTTACAAAATCAGGTGTCAGGTAGGATTGGTCTGCAGGCTATAGATGGCTAACCCCTGCTTTAAAATGAGCAAAAAGAAAACAAATTCAGGTGTCAGCCAGATCTTTTTTATTTTATTTTTCAATTACAGTTTACACTATGTATTATTTTGTATTAGTTTCAGGTGTACATCATAGTGGGTAGTTAAACATATACTTTACAAAGTGGTCCCACTTACATTTCCAGTGCCCACCTGACACCACACATAGTTATTACGTTATTATTGACTATACTAGAGGTCTGGTGCACAAAATTCGTGCATGGGTTGGGTCCCTAGGCCTGGCTGGCAATCAGGGCCAATCAGGTTCTCCACCTCCCCACCTCCCCACCTCCTCCTTCCCTCACTCCTCAGTGCCCCACCACCACTGCTGGTCCCCTGCCACGTTCCATGACAGACTCTGGTGGTCAGCACATGTCATAGCGAGTGATTGAACTCCCGGTCTCCCCGTCGAACTCCTGAGAGAACAATTTGCATATTAGCCTTTTATTATATAGGATTCTCTATGCTGTACTTTACATGTCCATGACTATTTTGTGACTAACAATTTGCACTTCTCAATTAATTCCTTCACCTTTTTCACCTAGTTCCCCCAACCCTCCTTCCCTCTGGCAACCACCAATTTAAAGACCATAATGCATGTATAATAGTTCAATGGTCAATGCTTTTTTAAAAATAAAAATAAAAAGAGCTCCATTGATTATGTAAATGAGGGCCTAGTTTTGTATTTATAGTGAAGAAAAAAGAAAGCAGTATAGTTTTATTTCCCACCCTATCTCCAATACCAATGACATTGCCTTATGTATAGCAGACATTTATTAATTTGAGAACCACATCTTCTTAAAATAATAATGTTAATCAGCTTATGTCCTGACTTTTTCATTTTCCAAAAATATTACCATGAGTAAATTACTTAATTTCTCTAAACCCTGTTTCTTCAACTACAAAATAAAGACAATGACAACTGCCACCTTAAAAAAATAAAATGAGAGTAAGTTTATAAAATTACATTATGAATTTTAAAAGATAACACAACTTGTGTTATAAGCAAAGTCTTGAATAAATGTTACTCTTCTTGGATCCAAGAGCTGTTTCAAAGTAAAGGCAGAATTAGAAAAAAATGGTTCATAAACGTGATAGAATCTGAACCAAACATTAATATAGGGAGTTAAATGAGAGAAAAAAAAAATGGTTGACAGCATTTGTTTATAAAATACAACTTCAAAGGAGTCACAGGGATTATAACATAGATTATCTTAATCAGAAACAAGAAGACACAGGAGTGGGGAAGGAGTATGAATAATCCTTTCAACAAGGAAAGAAAAGTAGAAGTTAGCTTCATTTCCCAGAAATATTGCTGTCGGAAAGATAACACAAATAGGAAGCCTAAGCTAAAATGACTGTGAGTCGTGGCGGCAACCATTTCTAAAAGTCCCTATCCGTGACATTTACATTTCATATTTGTTCAAAAAATATTTTAATGGTAACATGCAGAAAGACATTCCATGCTGTATTTATCATACAGGATAAAGAAAATCAATTAAAATGCCTATTTGTATTATAAGGAATATTGGACAGACTTAAAGTCAAAGTTAGATATTTCTCAGAACCTCTCTAGGTTGCCATGAGACTTCCTGTATTTCATTTTCAATGACAGGCATATAATTTAAAAAGAAAAAAGATGTGAAAGATGAAAGACTGAGTGGGAGAGCTCTTGTAATGGGTTTTTAAATGTTCCTTCTGCTCCGAGCAGGTTGAAGTAATGCAGTAGTGCACAGTAGCTGGGCTTCATTTCAGCCTCAGAAGCTCGGTGACGTTAGGGAACACCATGTAAAACTACTGGAACCCTTAGCGGGGGTGGAGACAGGATCTGACCAGCTTAGCCAACCAAAGTCCTAATGATCATTCCATCAATTCTTAGCATATCTTTGTGCTGTGTGGGATCGTATTTATCCTTTAAAACACATGGCATTTCCATAGCTCATTATTTCCAAAAGGAAATTTCATTCATATCCAAATGTTATCCAAAAGTTCTAAATGTTTATGATTCATACTCATTGGCTGCCTCCTACAGGTAGAACTCATTGCCAATTAGTCAATAAATAATGTACCCATACTACAGACATAAAAATATCCAAGACTTTCCCCCCTTAGATAATAGTTCAGTGGCAGACACCAAAAGGTAACTAGGCTATTAAAGTTGTATTTCATATGATACTTACTTAACTGCTAGTTGAATAAAACATGAGAGAGTATGAAAAGCATGTAGAAATTTCAATTATAAAACATACTTTTTGAAAACTATTACACGTTAGAGTCATAAAAGTTGAAAAATCCATAAAAAAGAATGGTATGATTATGACAGAAAAAAATCAATAAGTAAAAGAAATCCTGTAGCTTTAAGCCTTGATTCCTGAACCCGGTCACTTTTCCAATATTACACTTCAGGCTGACCCCGAGTCATTGATGCTCACCTGGATAATGACAATTAAGCATTATTCATCATTCTACACCTTCCATTATTTTTTATTGTCACTTTAATTGCAATATATTATTATAATCTAGTCATTATTTAAGTGGCTTCTTTGATTAGAGGTTTTGGGAAGATTGACATAATCCAGTTTTTAAAAAGTGTCATGCATGTGCTATAATCATCATATACTGGTGGTCAAAATCATTTCAATAAAGAGAAAATGTCCCTTTCCATTTTCATTCAGCCATCCTATATTCTATGTTTACATAAAAATCAGGACAATCATACCTAGTAGGGAAAATAAGAATGAAAATATATTGCCCTGGCCGGTTGACACAGTTGGTTAGAGTGCTGTCCCGTGTCCCGTGCACCAAAAGGTTGCTGGTTTGATTCGCAGCCAGGGCACAACCAATCCACGTCTGTTTTTCTCTCTCTCTCTCTCTCTCTCTCTCTCTCTCTCTCTCTCTCTCTCTCTCTCATCTTCTTTCCGGTCTCTGCAATTTCCCTTCCTCTCTCTGAAATCAATAAACATCCTTGGGTGAAAATTTTAAAAAAAGGACTCTCATAGCCAGTTAGCTTGGAGGTCAAATCACTCCTGGTATTGCTGACAACAATCAAGGCTTAATTACAACAAGACTGCGCACAAAGACCACTAAGGGGTGCACCAAGAAAAGATAAAAAAATGCGGAGACAAAGAAACAGGACGCAAATGTCAGAAATGGAAGATATAGAGCTCAAAACCACACTTTTAAGGTCTCTCAAGAGCTGTCTAGAAGCTGCTGATAAACTTAGTAAGGCCCTCGAAAAGACTGGTGAGACCGCCGATAAATGTAGTGAGATCCTCAAGAAATCTAATGAGACTCTTGATGTTGTGATAAAGAACCAACTAGAAATTAAGCATACACTGACTGAAATAAAGAATATTGTACAGACACCCAACAGCAGACCAGAGGAGCGCAAGAATCAAGTCAAAGATTCGAAACGTGAAGAAGCAAAAAACACCCAACTGGAAAAGCAAAATGAAAAAAGAAACCGAAAATACGAAGATAGTGTAAGGAGCCTCTGGGACAGCTTCAAGCGTACCAACATCAGAATTATAGGGGTGCCAGAAGATGAGAGAGAGCAAGATATTGAAAACCTATTTGAAGAAATAATGACAGAAAACTTCCCCCACCTGGTGAAAGAAATAGACTTACAGGTCCAGGAAGCACAGAGAACCCCAAACAAAAGGAATCCAAAGAGGACCACACCAAGACACATCATAATTAAAATGCCAAGAGCAAAAGACAAAGAGAGAATCTTAAAAGCAGCAAGAGAAAGAAACACAGTTACCTACAAGGGAATACCCATACGACTGTCAGCTGATTTCTCAACAGAAACTTTGCAGGCCAGGAGGGAGTGGCAAGAAATATTCAAAGTGATGAATACCAAGAACGTACAACCAAGATTACTTTATCCAGCAAAGCTATCATTCAGAAGTGAAGGTCAGATAAAGAGCTTCACAGATAAGGAAAAGCTAAAGGAGTTCATCACCACCAAACCAGGATTATATGAAATGCTGAAAGGTCTCCTTTAAGAAGAAGAAAAAGGTAAAGATACAAATTATGAACAACAAATATGCATCTATCAACAAGTGAATCTAAGAATCAAGTGAATAAATAATCTGGTGATCATAATAGAATCAGGGACATAGAAAGGGAATGGACTGACTATTCTTGGGGGGGAAAGGGGTGTGGGAGATGCGGGAAGAGACTGGACAAAAATCGTGCACCTATGGATGAGGACAGTGGGTGGGGAGTGAGGGCGGAGGGTGGGGCGGGAACTGGGAGGAGGGGAGTTATGGGGGGGAAAAAGAGGAACAAATGTAATAATCTGAACAATAAAGATTTAATTTAAAAAAAAGAAAATTTTAAAAAAAGAATACAAATTTGTTTCAAAAAATTAAGAATAAAAATTGCTATACTTGAGCATTTTATAAAGATTAATTTGAAATACACACACACACACACACACACAGAGGCATACCTCATTTTATTACATTTCACTTTATTGCACATTGCAGACATTGCATTTTCTAAATAAATTGAGGCTTGTGGAAACCCTATGTTGATCAAGTGTTTGAACACCATTTTTCCAACAGCATTTACTTACTCCATGTCACTGTCACATGTTGGTAATTCTTGCAGTATTTCAAACATTTTCATTATTATTATATTTGTTAAGGCGCTGTAACCAGTGATCTTTGATATTATTATTGTAAGTAGAGGCCTGATGTATGAAAATTCATGCATTCGGGAGAGGGGTGGGACCCTCAGCCCGGCCTGTACCCTCTCACATTCCAGGAGCCCTCAGGGGATGTCCTATGGATGGCTTAGGACAGGGGTGGGCAACCCCTGGATGTGTGCCAAACATGGCACACCAGTAACTTTTGCTGGCACGCCAAACCCTCTCTTATAATCTTCCATTTACAATTTTTTTCTTAATATCGACTTTTTTATTTTTCAGATAAATTCAGTGTAGGTGCATCTTAGATAAATAAATAATTTTACATAACAAGTTATCTTAAAGACCGTAGACATGGATTGACGAGAGAGGGGAAGAGCAATTTCTATGCCTCTGCCTTAACTCTCCCTGCCTTCCTAGATTCGACCAGTGTTTTGGTTTCATCCACATACACTTGTGAATCTTTGTTCTCCGTGATGAATTTTGTTAAGTCTCATAATAGGAGTAGCCTGACGGATGAAAGTAGTAGCTCGTGCATATCTCTGAAGGTCACGAAATATAAACCTGATATAAAATCTCTGTCATCAGTGATGCAGCAGCAAAAGTCCCACTGATAATATCAAACAGAGTCATAAAGTTTTCTGTCGGACTATCAGTGTGCATGTATACATTTAAAAAAATGTATTTTTCATCATCATATATTGTGTTTTTGTCACTCGAATGAATTTTATTATTTCTTCAAGGTTCTTCACATAGTACCTTAAGAGATATCAAGCAGGCGTAACATGTTCTCAAAAAATTAAGGTTGGCATGCAGAAGAATTTTGAGTCAGAGATTTTGCTGGTTTTGGCACGCACTCACAAAAAGGTTGCCCACCCCTGGCTTAGGACCTCTCCTCTGTGGGAGGCGACCAGGGTGGGCCAATCAAAGGAAGGCGCCATCCCAGTCACCCCGCCACTGCAGCTGCTGGCCTCCCTCTGCGGAAGGCCTTCCCCAACCCCCCACTACTCCCCCCACCCCCCGCCATTGCCCTTCTGCCACTGCTGGTCGCTGCTGCCCCTCCCCCCCATCGCCATCCCCTCCCTCTGCCTGCTGGCACACACCTTGGCTGGCCTGGTGTGATCTACTCACCAGCCCCATCCCCTGCAGACCAGTCGTTCCACCATTTGGACAATTTTAATATTACGCTTTTATTATATGGGATTGTTTTGAGGCACCACAAACTGTGTCCATATTGATGATGAACTTAATTGATAAATGTCGTGTGTGTTCTGACTGTTCCACTGACTAGCATTTTTCCTGTCTCTTTCCCACTCCTTCAGCCTCTCTATTTCCTGAGACACAATGATACTGAAATCAGGCTTCTACGTGTTTAGGTGATAGAAAGAGTCCCATGTCTCTCATTTTAAATCAAAAGACCCTGCACCAAGAAAAAGATTGCAGCTCACTAAAGGCTCACGTAATGGCTAGCATTTTTAGCAATGAAGTACTTTTAAATTAAGGTATGTAAATTGTTTTTAGACGTAATGCTACTCACATTTAATCACAATAGTATAGTATAAACATAACTTTTATATGCACTGGGAAACCCATAAAAAAAATTGTGTGACTTGCCTTATTGCAATATTCACTTATTGTAGTGGTCTGGAATCAAACCCATAATACCTATTAGGTATGCCTGTATTGATACATCAATACATCATATATATATATATATATATATATATATATATATATATATATATATATATAGAGAGAGAGAGAGAGAGAGAGAGAGAGAGAGAGAGAGAGAGAGAGAGAGAGAGGTCCTGTACCTTTACTATCAGGCCATCTCAATTTTATTTTCTATAGATTATTTTATTCCCTTTCCTTCTTATCATACCTACCACCAAGCAGGTACAGGTGATTTGTGCCTTTTTCCTAAACTGTGCCAATACTTTCTTGCTGGGACTACCCTGTGCTCACCTAAATCCTCACCAGCTCCAACCAATTCTCCACAAGGCAGCCAGAGGTCTTTCAAAATCTAAGGCAAAAGTTCAATTAAGTCACCTATTTGATTCATACCTTTAAATGGCTTCCTATTGTTCCTAAAATAAAGATGAATTTTTGGTATGGCCCACAGAGCCCTGTATGCTGGGCTTCATACTGACCTTCCCAGCTTGTTCTCCCCCACATGAGATGTTGGTCTCCAATTCATTGTGCACTTGCTCTCTCCTGTCCACTGCTCACCCATTTGCTTACTCAACTTGCAGACCTCAGGTAGGCATCTTCCTTGAGGAAGCTTTCCCTAAAACCCCAATTATTTCAAATCTCTTCATATGAGCTTTCCTAGTATCTCACCCTCAGAGCGCTTCTTGCAGTTAAAACTATACATATTGTTTTGTTTTGATTGTTATTTTTTTATGAGAGAGAGGAAGTAGAGGGAGAGAGTGAGAGAAACATCAATGTGAAGGCCAAACATCAATCAGCTGCCTCCTACACATCCCCTACTGGGGATTGAGCCCACAACCTAGGCATGTGCTCTGACCCGGAATCAAACCGGCAAACTTTTGGTACATGGGATGACACTCAACCCACTGAGCAACACTGGCCAGGGGCTCACACAAGTTTGGTGATAAACTAATGCTGTCTTTCCTTCAAGACTGCAAGCTCCAAGAGGGCAGGTGTAAAATTTGGCTTTGTTTGTCATTCCATCATCAGGAATTAGCACAAAATCTGGAACTTAGAAAATGCTCATGGAGTATTTTTTGAGTGAATTAATTTTAATGAATTCAGGTTACCTCTACCCATCCACCACCAAACCTGTGAAATCTTACTGTAAAGTTTTTGACAGTTGAGAATAACTAGGCTCCACTCTAAAATGTACAGAAATCTTGCTCTCATATTCTAAATCTCCCCAAATATAAAGATTACATTTTAAGTTTTGGTTGAAGTTTGCCATCTTACTTTTTTGGGGGGGGTGGAGGGTTGGGGAGGAGGGAATGCTTAATGCAAATATGACTGAATGTTTGATGTTACTTTTTTTTAAATCAAATTTAGGGGAGGAACAAGTATGTATTCAATATCTATTTTCTGTGTTTGTTCTGTTACACAACTTCAATATTAACTGTTAAGTAGCTAAGTAATTACTAATTAGTAACTATTACTAATACAATAGAAAGGGTCATCTTGCCAAGCATGCTTAAATTTAAAGAAATATAATATAATGGGTAGAATAGCTCAAGAATTTAAAGTTATTAAATATGCTACATATCTCTATATATAAAAGCCCAAGTTACCTTTATGACCAAACAACCAGAACGACCGGAATGACCAGTTGACCAGTCGCTATGACACACAGTGACCACCAGGGGGCAGACGCTTAGTGCAGGAGCTGCCCCCTGGTGGGCAGTGCACTCCTATAGCCAACCTCTCACAGCCAGCCAACCTCCACCAGTCCCTCCCCCCCAGCCGGCAAACCTCCCATGGTCCCTCCCCCTACCTGGTAAGCCCCATCTGGCAGGCCCCATCTGGCCAGCAGGCCCTGGGCAGCAGCTGGCAGGCCCTGGCTGGCCCAGCCCTGATCAGGACTGGGCAAGATAGCCCTGATAGGCTCTGATCACTAGCCAGGCCTAGGGATCCCACCTGTTCACAAATTTTGTCCACCAGGCCTTTAATCTGATATTAAAATGATTCTAACATTAGAAAGGATTCTGTGTCTTTATTTTTTATACTTCTGTAAACTTCAGTAAATATATAGAATAAAAAACAAAACATTATGTTACTGGGGAACATACAGCCTAGGCCCTAGAAGCAAAATGTAATTCTTTAGTTTATTTCTATCCCATTCTAACATGAAACTACACACTAGCAAGTGTGTTGCTCACACACTTGTTTTTAGTACTATGAAGAACACTAAAACAATTACAAAAGAGTATTAAATTAATACAAAATACCAAAAGAGGTGTTGACTCGATGGTAGAATATTTGCTTCAAAAGAGATGTTCCCTAATGTAAATCTGATCTATTCCTTGGATGGACCTTCTCATTCACTATTTTCTACTTATGGCTTGGAGCTACTTTTTTCTTTTTTTTACCTCTCTCTAATGATGGCTTTCTTTGTTCCATCACATGGCTCTTCTTATTCATTATCTTTCACAGAGGAAATATCTAGACAATTATTTTTAATTTTTGTTGTTGTTGTTATTTGGTCAATTCAGGAGATGCTCTTTTAAAAGATTGCATTTATTTCTCCTATATAGTGTAGAATATACAAAAATGCTAAGACTTAGCACAGACAAATGCAGAAATCTATGACTCATAGTTTATACTGTCACTCAAATCCATTAGCTCCTGATTATTACTGAAACTTTGGTAACATTTTACATGATTTTAAATGCACATTTCTGTTGCTTCTTTGATTCCTGTCTGCATCCAATCACCATACTTAAAAAAAATCATTTTATTCTTTGCCTAGAATATTTTTTATTGCTTTTTCTCCAATTTTCTTTTTAGTTCAATCATCTTAACATGATTTTCTAAAAAGGGGGAAAGTAGGCAAGAAGAATCTACATGAATTGAACACTTTCTGTATAACAAACATACTCACTTTCTCTAAAAAATATGTAAAATTTAAATTCTTGAACATGAAAGATACAGTAATGAAATGGAGAAGTAGAAGTATCATCTTTGACAATGACAGAAGTAAAAAATAACACTAGGAGTCCCACTGACAAAGATCTAACTTGAAACCAGTCAATTAAGATAGACTCCCATAAGATGGAGTCACTTGGTGAATGTTCTAAACAGTTCTGTTCATAATTATGGAAACCACACCTTTCTTCTCCACACAAAGAGCATTTTGTATGTGGTAGGAGATGGGTGAAGTGGGGTTGGGAGGGGTAGGGGAGAGGTTATGGGAACTCAAACAATTTCATAAACAATTTAAAAGGAATTCATGGCAACACAGTGGAGTGTCTGTTACTTTAACATATATTACATATTGTTTCAAATGTTGCACTTTTTTCAAGCTTTTATTACAAGGATTCTTTCACTGCCTCTTTATTTTTATTAAAGCTGATCTTATCACATTAAGAACCATTAATCTACAAATGAAATCAAATTGTTTTCTTAAACAGAAAACAGATCCTATATAATAAAAGCCTAATATGCTAAGTGCCCAGTCGTCTGGTCATCTGTTCAATCAATCAAAGCATAATATGCTAATGATATGCTAAGGATGCTAAACTGCTCGCTATGATATGCACTGACCACCAGGGGGCAGGTGCTCTGACTGGTAGATTAGCTTGCTGCTGGGGTCTGGCTGGTTGGGACTGAGCAAGATGGGCCAGATGTGCCCTGGAGCCCTCCAGCTCTCCCTCCCCGGCTGGCTAACCTCCTGCAACCCTCCCCTGCCCCAATCATGAACCGGTGGGGTCCCTCAGCCTGGCCTGCACCCTCTTGCAATCTGGGACCCCGCGGGGGTTGTCAGAGAGCTGGTTTTGGCCTGATCCCACTGGCCAGGCCAAGGAACCCCACTGATGCACAAATTCACGCACCGGGCCTCTTGTATAAGAATAAGATGGTATTATTTTGCTGTTGTTATTACTATTAGCTAACCAGAAACATATTATATATTATTAGAATTATATATTAGGAAATAAAGGTTTTGGGGTCAAAAGGTATAAACTTCCAGTTACAAAATAAGTCATGAGAATGTAATGGACAGCCTGTGACTATAGTTAATACTGTATTATACATCTGAAAGTTGCTAAGAGAGTAGATCTCAAAAGTTCTCATTACAAGAAAAAATCTGTACCTGCAGATTTTAGTTTGTGTGGTAATAGATGTTAACTAGACTCACTGTAGTCATTTCACAATAAATGCAAATATTGAATCATTGCAATGCATACCTGAAACTGATGCAATGTTATATGTCTTTTATATCTCAATACAAAAGATTATTTAAAAAGAAAGTCAATGTTTATCTTTTTAGCATAATTATTTGTATTCTATCTTTATAAAAATATATTCTTTCACAGCTTCCCACACAGATTCAAATTCACTTTCTGTAGAAAATACTACCACGAAGAATTATATCTTCATCTGGGCATACTCTCCTGTTGGTTGTAGTAATCTGAGCTGTAGTTATTTACAGTCTTTTGTGTATTTTTTGGCAAATATTATGTCATGTGTGTGTTTTGAACCCTCAAATAGTATGTAAACTTGAAGGACAAACAATAAATTTAAATGTTCAAAGAAAAATCTATATATTATACAATGTCTAGATTTAGCTGAGTAGCTGGCATACACTATCTCTATATTATTATTATTATTATTATTATTATTATTATTATTATTAAATGCCTCAAAATTAGACACCTATTTTCTTAGATTCTTCTGTCTTCATACATACATATTTATCTACTATGGCATTTAATATATAATGGGATATATATAATCTTGAATGAGAAGGACTAAAGATTATTTATTGTCATTATTACCAATATTATTATTGGCAGTAATTCTTGTGAACATAGAATTAGTGCTAAAATAATCATCTGATTGCAAACAAGTCATCTGACTTTCTTCTGTTTTACTATCTTTATCTGGAAAAAAAATTTCTTATAAAAGTGTTTCCTGTATTTTGAGGGTTATTAAGAGTATTCACTTTGAGTTACTTCTAAGATAAAAAATGAATAAGTACTGAAGACAAGAGATGGTAAATTCTGGGTAAAGAGTTGCTAGAGTCTGGTTTTGGTTTTGAGTTCTCAAAATTGGATGCCACAGACAGACAGTTGTTAGGACTGATCATTCAGATATTTAATGCATTTTCACTGAACACATTTCATGTGACAGGCATTGCAGGGGATCCTGGGTTAACGGCAGAGAACAAGACAGAAAGTAGCCCCTCTGTCAGAGCTTGTGGTACAGTGTCTGTGCAGAGGGTGGGCCGTGGTGAGAGGAACAGGAAGTAAGGTGTGTCTCTAAGTTTTAAGGATCAATGCTCAGCTCCAAAAAATGGCAAAGCCATCTTGAACTGATGCAGACAGTACCGTCAGGAGCAGATGAGAACGGCTGTGTCGTTAGGCGGTATTGACACATTGGATCCACTTGCCTATTTTCCATTTAATAGGCTTGGTAATAAATAGAAAAAAACTCACTGAAATTTCAGTACTCATTTGGGCCTGGAGAAAGCTTCCTGGAATGAGAGAGCAGGATGGAGACGCTGAGAGAGCAGGCTTCTCACAAACACTTCCTGTTCAAACTTGTTTCAGACAGACTGAACATTTTACAAGAACAGGTTTCTTATTATACTCCTCTCAGCCTTTTGGACTAAAATCAGCTGGCTGAGAAGCATTAGAAAAGTATCAAGCCTTTTCAAACCTAAAGTAACAAGGAGAGTTTTATTGAAAACTTTTTTTTTATTCTACTCATATATCTGTAAGTTGCTTGCTACATAAAAAGTTTATGCATATTTCAGATGCTTTATTATTTTACAGTCTCCAAAAAATATGGATAAGTCAAACCAAATGTCAAATTCTAACACCTGTTACAAATAAACAGGCTTAAAGCAAACTTCCCTGGTCATGCTTATGGGAAGATTTAACCCACTGCTGAGAATTAATGAAACATTTTAGAGAGCTGTGTATTTTAGCGAAAAATCGCCCACATTTTCCTGGGGAGTTAAATAATTTCCAGGCATAGGCAATGAAGTCAAATCCTTGCTGTATTTGCCCTCAGTACTTCCAAAGACTTGTTTGGGAAAAATTTCAAAGAAAGAAAAAATGAGTTTACCTGTTCAAAATCAAGAAAATATGACGACATCCTGGTTCAAGATTATCTCATGATCCTCAGACTTCAGAAGTAGGCTAAATTTCTTACAGAGAGTCCATAAGTAGAAGTTCCCAAGAAACATCTAGAAATCACTGACAATTGGAGTGCATTTTTATCATTCTTAGAACATGTCAGCAAAGCATCTAGGCCAGCGGTTCTCAACCTGTGGGTCGCGACCCCTTTGGGGGTTGAACGACCCATTCACAGGGGTCACCTAAGACCATCGGAAAACACATACATAATTACATATTGTTTTTGTGATTAATCACTATACTTTAATTATGTTCAATTTGTAACAATGAAAATACATCCTGCATATCAGATATTTACATTACAATTCATAACAGTAGCAAAATTACAGTTATGAAGTAGCAACAAAAATAATTTTATGGTTGAGGGTCACCACAGCATGAGGAACTGTATTAAAGGATACCGGCATTAGGAAGGTTGAGAGCCACTGATCTAGGCCTTTGTACTTTGTGTTTCCTGTACCTGAAATATTTCCCTTCCCCTACCCATTCCATACATAGGCCTCATTTCCATCAAGTCTCAACCCATGAACTTGTCTTTCTGGTCCTAATTTACAGCATTCTGTTTTCCTTGGTCAGAAGCCCCATGCCTCAGCCATTTCTTATTCACTGACATCCACACACTTTATATTCCTACACACATTCTTCATCTCTCTCAAACAATATCTTCTCTATTGTTTAGTTCCCATCCTTTCCAACCTCACCTTCTGTCTGGCTTTCCAGGCAACTGTGGGAAAATGGAGACAAAATCAAGGTGGAGGCAATAGTGAGATGACCCATTTTCTATCATTGCATCACAACAGCTGGTTCTGATAGGATTCAAGGAATATATTCCAAATGAAATGTAAGCTTCTGCTTCTATATTAAATTAAGCCTTTGGCATTCTTAGATCTGATATGTGAGATTTTCAAATTTAGCACATAACTCATAGATACACAGAATAAGTTGATGGTTGCCAGAGGGGAAGGAGGTTGCGGAGCTGGGTGAAAAAAAGGTGAAGGGATGAAGAAGTACAAATTGGTAGTTACAAAATGATCACGGGAATGTGGAATGCCCCATAGGGAATATGGTCATTAATATTGTTATAACTATGTATGGTGTCAGGTGGATACTCAATTCATTGAACTGATCACTTCATGCATTATATAAATGTCTAATCCCTGTGTGGTATAAGTGAAACTAATATTGTAAATCAACCGCAATGAAAAATAAAAATATTATTTAGAATGTAGCACATACCCTAGAAGTTTATGATATGTGTTAATTTCTAGTTTTCTTGAATTTTGAACCTAAGTCTTTAGCAAGTCATTTAGCCAGTCACAATCTCTCAACAAGCTTTATTTGCTTTCTACTAGTAATTTCTTATAAAACATATCTTGTTAATGTGATGCTTAAAATTTGGGATTTTAAAGTGTCAGGATATATCTCTTAACTATAACAAGTATCTACTGCATTTATTATGGCTCTATTTTGCACATTAAATTCCTAGAATTGGCATCAAAAGCTAAGGGCCTTTTTATAAAAATCTGTACATGGTGGGACAACACAAGTGGGTTGTGAAATAATTGACTGCAATTGCTACTCCTTGGGAGAGTGAAATTGAGATGAGAGGAGAAAGAAGAGATATGTATTCTGTGGTATTACATAAAAATGAGCCAGGTGCCCCAAACAAAAGGAAATAGAATAGAATTGAACTATTCTAAGCATTTTAAACCAAGTGATTGTTAAATCATCTTGAGGCACAAGTGTTGAGAATAAAACATTTTTCTGGCACTTTGCAAAAGAGATAGGATCAAGCCATAGGTTGCTGTAAAAATAAAGTGAAGCCCATTGCCATTAGTTAAAAAATAAAGAAGAAAAAAGAAAGAAATTATTAATGCTCATCTACATTCTGTCCCCAGATTTCATTTTCTAATATATTCTCAAAAAGAAAAAAAAGGAGGCAGGGTTCCATAGCTGATTCTAGGGCTGGTGCTGGAAATACATAAGGCAAGCCAGAGCAATTTACAGTGCTAGAAAGTAAGGAAGTATCAAAAAATAAAGGGATGGGGCACATCAAAGTGATATAGGAACCAAATGGAAAGAGCTCCTAATGGCTAAAACTGTGGGCGATTCTAAGCAAGGAACCAATAATGTATTAGATTATAACCCAAACTATAAAACAAGCATCCATGAGTTCATGCTGATACAAATGAATAAATAAGTAAATAAGAAAAGATAAAGCTCCTGTATGGAATAATTGAAATAATTTCTATAGCTACTGCCCCACAAATAAGTGGACCTGAGCTCCCCATTTCTTGACGATTGGTCACACTTAGTAACTTGATTTTGAAGGGTAGAGTATGAAAAGGTGAAAAGCAGATAACTTCACAGTGGAAAAACCCTGACAAAGACTATCTAGGGCTGGGTGGAGGTGGGCAAAGGGGGCAGAAATGGGGGACATCTGCAATAGTGTCAACAATAAAAATTTTAAATTAAAAAAAAGTAATGGATATGTAGAAGATGCTATCAAGGTCAAATTCACAGTCGTCAGTGACAAGTTAGAGTTTTATTCATTCAAGAAATATTTATTGAGCACCTATTATGCTTTTGGCATGGCTCTATATGTAGCAATGTATAAGACAAAGTATTTGCCTTATGATGCATCCCAGTAGGGTAAGGGGAAAATAAACAAGTAAATCTATACTAGCATATTAAGTAATAATGTAATGATAAAAAATAAAGTACAATAACATGCCGATGGTGGGGATACATGCAACAATGGAAAGGGAGGGGAGGGTGGTAAACAGAATAATGGTCTCCCACAGACATCCAGGTTTTAAAACCCAGAACCTCTAAATATGTCATGTTACATGACAAAGGGGAGTGGAGTTTGTACATGATATTAAGGAGGCAAATAGCTGATTGCAAAATAGAGAGATTACCTTGGTTGTCTGGATGAGTCTGATGTAATCACAAGGGCCTTAAAAGTGAAAGAGGAAATCAGAAGTAAAGCCGAAACTGGTTTGGCTCAGTGGATAGATCGTCGGCCTGCGGACTGAAAGGTCCCAGGTTCGATTCTGGTCAAGGGCATGTACCTGGGTTGCGGGCACATCCCCAGTAGGAGATGTGCAGGAGGCAGCTGATCGATGTTTCTCTCTTATCGATGTTTCTAACTCTCTATCTCTCTCCCTTCCTCTCTGTGGAAAATCAATAAAATATATTAAAAAAAAAAAAAAAAAAAAAAAAAAAGAGGGAGAGAGAGAGCAGTCTGAGAGGGACTGGATGTTTGACTTTGAAAATGGAGGAAAGACCGTGGAGGAATGTGGATGGCCTCTAGAAGTTGTATGTGGCAAGGAAATTAACTCTCCCCTAGAGCCAGAGAGGGAGGGAGGGAGAGAGAGAGAGAGAGAGAGAGAGAGAGAGAGAGAGAGAGAGAGAGAGACTTGTGACTTGTTCCACTTATTTATGCCTTCATTGGTTGATTCTTGCATGTGCCTCATACCCTGACCGAGAATTGAGCTCACAACCTTGGAGTGCAGGGGTGGAGCACTAAAGACACACATTGGTGAGAAGCAGATCATGAGATATGCCCATCAAACAGTAGCGTGGTCACAGATAGGCCTCCTCTCAGAGAATCTCTTGAAAAGAAGCTTTAGTGAGAGGCACACTCCTCGATGCAGTGTCAAAGTCTTGAACCTAAACCTCGGGATGCACAAGAGCCTTGTTTTCTGCAAATAGGAAATTGGGTGTCGGAATAATACATGAGACTCTCTCAGTGTTTTCATTCTTCTGCCACCAAGTTCATGGACATTCATTTTTAACTCTCATCTATAGTCAGATATTAACGAAAGCAGATTTAGATATAGTTGAATATTCCATTAAAAGGAAAAGAGGTGCTTTAAAGAAACAAAAGTGGCACCAAAAATTTCTAGAGGAAAAGCAATTAGAGAAAGCCAGTTCTCTTATCGGCGTTTTGCTAACTGGCAATATTACTTGAGCAAGATACTTCTCTGTGTTTCTAGTTGCTCTCATGTGCATAGTAATATTTGTCGTGAGAGACCAATAAGATAATTAATATAAAAGTAATTTGGAAAAAATGTAAGCTATTATAACCAAACCAGAATAGATAAGTGCTTTGACCATTTCATGTTTGACTCCAAAATGATAACTTCCTCCTGACAATAATGCTACTTTCAGATTTGGAAGCTAGAGAAGAGCTCCATTTCCTCCCACTGTTGTAGGACGCAGTTACGTTCCTGTAGTGCCAAATAAGTAATTCTCCCTAGTTTTGCAGGCTACCTATTGATAACTAACTAATGGCTTTTTGGTCAGTGGATGTTTTAGTTGTTGTTTTCCAAAAAAATATGCGAATTAAAATTTTTAAAATTTCACTAAATTGGATTACAAGCTCTACTAGATTTCATTTGTATCATTGTTTAGCTACCAAAGCACCAACTCTTTGGAAAAAGAATTAGACATGATATGAGCCAAGTTAAATTAATACAAGTGTGGACTGTTTGTGGATGCATATATGCTCAATCTAAAATTATTTTTAATTTATTCTGGAAGCACTTTTTGAAGTTCAATAAATGTTTTAGAAACCAGTGGGAAGTCCACAAATGGTAATAGTATTTAGCTCATTTCAATGGAAATGGTCTCATTAACATGTCAGCTGCTAAAAATGGATGAGCCCAGCCACGTCCTTGGCCTGCCTCAAGGAAAAGAACTCAACTTGAACAGTTTTGCTTTAAAAAATAATCCTTGTTTAAATTGTTAACAGTTGCTCTCATGGTGGCCCATGGCAAGAAACTCAAATCCCTCTTCCTCCCTCCTTTAGGAGCATTTTCAAACCCTTCAGCTAGCTTTTATACTGCCAAATGCAAAACAACATTTCTAATGACATTTTCAACTACTTTAACCACTTTTAGTGACAGACATCCTCCTCAGTGCAGAGTTTTAAATCTAAACTTCGGCATGCAAAACAACCACATCTTCTGCAAAATGATCTCAAAAGCCCCAAAAGTAATGAGCAATATCAGTAATGATATCAGGATAGACTTCCAGTAAAAGGATCACATGGTAATAACTAAGCAACTTTTAGAATAGCTGCTCTATAAGAATTAAAATTAAGTGTAAAAGTCTGAAATAATTTTGTTCTCAAAGGAATGAGGTTTATTTTAAAGTGGGTGACTTCAAGGAGGGAATTTCCTTGGTGACTTAAAACACTAGGATTGTTAGGAAAATATCATATAAAATCTGCCTTGAATAAAGGCAATTTCGTCAAACAGAGCTCAGACCAGAGTGATAACTCATGGAAATATTTTCAAAAATGGTCACCAAAGGGAACATTGAACCCCACATTGTTATCACCTAAACTTAAGTCCTTAGAACTCTTCATTTAGCACCTACATTATTTATTTCAAGCCCTTAGCTAAGCTCGCTGTCTAGAAGTATACAATCCAAATGAGTACAAATGGAAAGAATATTTTATTTACACTTTAAATGCCCAGAAAGTTCTTTCCATTTCCCAGTTTTTCTAATGCCACTGGTTAACATTTCAAAAACCTGTATAAAATTTCTTCCTTCTTTCTTTTCTTGGAAAAGCCTACTGTGTACATCTGAAACCTTTGTGACAAGTTCTACAAAAGCAATTGGTGGCTTTTTTCTGAGTTGAACTATGAGGTTTCACAGCAAATTTTCAAGGCTCCTGCTCCCACCCTGTTTCTGATGCATCAAATTCAAACGGCAAATGGCCAGATGGCACAGAGTTGGCCAATGCAGGAAGCAAGAATCTCCTAACATCTGGAAAACAGCTCTCCCACTTCTGCTCCTGGCACCAAAGAATGAAAAGAAAGAGAAAACACAGGAGGAAATCAGTGATATTAGGTTAGGCAAGACTTCTTAGGTATTGCACCAAAAGCACGATCCATAAAAGAATGAATTGGCCTGGCCAGCGTGGCTCAGTAGTTGAGCATGGACCTATGAACCAGGAGGTCACGGTTGGATTCCCAGTCAGGACACAGGCCCAGGTTGCAGGCTTGATCCCCAGTGTAGGGTGTGCAGCAGGCAGGCAATCAATAATCCTCTCTCATCATTGATATTTCTCTCTCTCTCTCCTTCTCTCTTCCTCTCTGAAATCAATAAAAAAAATTTTTTTAAAAAGAATGAATTGATCAATTGGACTTCATTGAAATTAAAAGCCTGCTCTTTAATAAACACTATTGAGAGAGAGAAAACGCAAGCCACATACTGGGAAAAATATTTGCAAGTTATATATTCAATGGAGTTGCTTGAAGAATACATAAGGAACTTTCAAAATTTAATAATTTAAAAAAGACACTTTATTTTCTCTGAGTGTTTCATTTCACTTAGCATAATGCTCTCAGGTCCATCCATGCGGTCACAAAGGGTAAAATGTCCTTCCTTTTTACAACCGAGTAGCATTCCATTGTGTAAATTAGCACAGCTTTTTGATCCACTCATCTATTGATGGGCACTTAGGCTGCTTCCAGATCTTGGTTATTATAAATATCACTGCAATGAACATAGGGGTGCATCTATTGTTTTGAATCAGTGTTTCGGGTTTCTTTGGATGTATTCCTAGAAGTGGAATCACTGGGTCATAAGGCCTGTCAGAGAAAGACAAGTACCATATGATTTCACTCAAATCTGGAAAAAGGTAAAGGGATTAAGCAAAAAAAAAAAAAAAAAAAAAAAAAAAAAAAAGTCATAGACACAGATAACAGCATGATTAGCGGAGGGAAAGAGGCTTAGGGAGGTGGTATAGAAGAAGGTAAAAGCAGCGGAAAATGGTGATGGAAGGAGACTTGAATTGGGGTGGTGAACACACAATACAATATAGAGATGATGTATTATAGAATTGTACACATGAAATCTATAAAATGTTATTAATCAATGTCACCCCAATAAATTCAATTTCTAAAAATTTTAATAGGCCAAAAATCTCAACATACACTTCCCCAGAAAAGTCAGGCAGATTGCAAATAAGCAGATGAAAAGATGTTCAAGATTATTAGTCATTAAGAAAATGCAAGTTAAAATCACAATGAGATACCACTGCACAACTACTGAAACAAATAAAATTTCAATGCTTACTATATCAAATGTCTTCAAGAATGGAAGAACTGGAACTTCCATGCACTGCTTATGGAAATGTAAGGTGTACAACCACTTTGGAAAATAGTGTGGAAATTTCTTAAAATTAACCTACACCTACTATACGGTTCAGCCATTTCACTCTTACATATTTACATAAAAGAAATCATAGCATCTCTATCCATAAGACTTGTATGTGATGTTCATACACTTTTATTTGTAATAGTTAAAAAATTGGAAACAATCCAAATATCATTAACATGTAAATGGGTAAACAAATGGGTCTTTATCCATATAATAGAATACCACTCTGCAATACAAAATAATGAACTATTGATACATGACAATGTATATGAATCTCAAAATTAATATAAAGAGTGAAAGAAATTAAACAAGAAAATACATAATGCATATTAGAGTGAAAGAAATTAATCAAAAAAGTACATAGTGTATGATTATATTTATATAAAATTCTAGGAAATGCTCAGTAGTCTATATGTAACAAAAAGCAGATCAGTGGGCGAAGGAGAGAATGGGGTGGAAGGATCAGGTGTGAATGAATTACAAAGGATACAAGAAAACTCCTTGGTACTGAAAATGTTATAACTGCAATGATAGTTTCATGGATATATATTCTATATATAAATTTATCAGTTTTATGTATGCTGTTTAATATATATCACTTATACCTCAATAAAACTGTATTTTTTAAAAAAAAATAAAAGGAAAACACTCTCCAGAGGCAATATTAAGCTGCTGTGTAGGTAGAAATAAATCAAGTTGTCTGCTCTTGGCCCACACTGAACTTCCTCTTCCCCCTCATATTATCTGCAAGTTTATGAACTAACAAATAAAGCAAGCAGTCTTCATGGTCAATACATTTATACAGGCAAAAGGCAGCCAGCTAGCCACTCTTCCTACTTGCCCAGAAGAACAATAATAATCAATGTTTGATGAGCAGCAAAGCATATGGATTTGATTTACAACGTTTCCCTCCTCTGAGAGGGTGGACTGGTAAAGGTACTTCTACGCTGGAAAATGCTTATTTACCAAGTTTTGCTAAAGGGGCAGATGCACATCTTTTGTTTTTCCCCATGACTTCTACACCAGTAGTTGTCTGTTGTCTTGTAGCCTGGATGGCTCTGTCCACAGAGCAGATGGAGCAGTTCTTTCCTGCTTCTAGTTAGATTTGATACTCACTAATAAAATAAACGTTTCCTCCTTGCTGCGTATTCTTGTTCACATGTGCTCATTTGGCACTGTACCTGCTTACAAGATGTTCTGGCAATGCAGGTGCCAAGTCATAATTGTTCCACTCTGGGAGCCTCAGAGCCCTCGGGGTACTAATTAATTCTGCCTTGTATTTTAATGATGATAATGATGGCGATGGTGATGATGATGATGGTAATGATGATTAAACTTTAGACTTTTTTTTTTTGCAATATATTGACATTCTCAGATAAGTTCCGCTTAAGATCTTGTGATAAAGATAGCCATCTTCAAGTCGTCAGTGCTTAGTGAAGACCAGCTTTTTCTCACTTGTGTTTCTCCCCTAAGGAAGGTGCCAATGGCTTTATTAAAAGGAAGGGGCTGTTTGCCAGTTGGAACTGCCTCACATGCCCTGTGAAGCTGCCCAACATAGCTGGTGGGACAAAGAACCCAATTTCCATCCTGGAGCTGGGCTCCTGCCAGAACTCACACCACCTGAGATGCATCAGGAGAAAGCCAAGATGTCTGCAGTGTGTATAGCTATTTCCTTGGCACAAGTACAGATCCATTTATAGCACTTAGTGCTATCCATGTAGAATACTTACCACATATGCAAATAGCCAGTTTGTATGACCCTTGGTAGACATGGCAATAGACTTTGTACCAATAGGTTGACCCAATGCTGAATCCTGCTGGTTACACCAGGATTAACTCACTGCACTGGCAGAGGACAAGCACCTCTGGCTGAACCCTGGGGCTCAGGTTGAGACTCAGCCTCCCAAGAGCTGCATGGTTAAGATACAGACAATGTACAGTGAACCCAGAGATTTTTGACCTTTAGACCCTTGCCAATCTACATGAAATGGAAAGACAACATCAGTACAAGCACTGATTCTTCTTAAAATGGCAGTCTCTGTGGAGTTTGGGTTGTTCTTTTGTGAAATGAAACCCCTTGAAAGGTTTACAATACATAATCAACCCAGGTTCCCAGCACCCTTTGGGTTTCCTTGGAGAACACAATGCCAATAATGAGTAAATTCCCCGGCATTCCTACCAGCCAAGGGATTTGGATAGAAACCATTTGCCTTCAGAAATGCCATAGCATAGTGCTACGCAACAAATGGGCTTTTCCTTCCTGTGCTGACAGTACGAGTTGGTTAAAAGTCTCTATTCAGCCTGAAGGTGAAAGGACTCTTAGAAACTTTCCAGACCGACTTAACATGTCTCCAACTTACACTTTACTGTAGACATAGTCCACAGCTTAATCTTTTAGAAAGCTGTCCAATCCACATTTACTTAAATTACTGCTGATCTCAAAACTAAATTAAAATGTTGGCTATTTAGATGTTCTTTGTCTCCTGTGATTTTGTTTAAATTAAATATTTGCCAAAGTAAAAGTTGTCAAGTATGTTAAAATATATTTGGCGTATATGCTGAGAAAGCTCCAACTACTATGCTATTATTCTTTGAGGTGCAAGATTGAAACATCACTTATTATTCCATCTGTTAAGGAATTGGGAATTTTTCCTGGTTGACAGGGGAAGGAAAAGCAATACCTGAAATTGAAAACCAAGCAAAAGTGTATGCATTTCACAGAGTCTATTTCTCCAAACAGTTCACATTGAGTAGTAAAATAACACTCTTAGAGTCACTTCCCTTCTCGTTCATGCCATCATGCTCATACTAATATATAAAAACATCTGTTTAGTTAGTTAGAAAGTCACAATCTGAGTCCATTTTGACTGTTCATGGTAGAAAGTGGAGGCTGATATGGGCCATCAGTTTGAATATAAGAGACAGGTTTCCCTGCTCTTTGGTTATTAAACATTTTTTAAATCACCCCGGTTATAAGTGTCAACTGAGAGTAAATTGGTAGCACTTTTCTTGTGTTTATGGACTTACGGGGAAATGCTGATACAGTATCATAGTGCTGTGTTATAAAGGGGTTCAGGACAGTTCTCCCCAATGTGTCACTTTGACATGTGAAATATTTTGAGCTGAAGGCAAACAAGACCCTACATGCTCATGAGAAATGTTTACCTCTTCTGTAAAGAATTTTAATTATGGACCTTGCCCATAATTAGAGTTATCAAAATAAGTGATGTTTATGACCTATCTATAGGGCAGGGCAAAATTCTATTTACTGATCATCTGTTCTTCTTATCAGGCTGTGAAAGACCTTCCTTGCCTCTGATGTCCCAAGGTAACAGCTCATCCTTATCTCAGAATGCCATATATCTCATTTTAAGTTTCTATCTCTGAACCTCTCATGTATGTGTCATTCCCTTACATACATACGTCATTAAATTCGGTTATTTTCTCTTGTTAACCCACCTCATGTCGATTTAATTATTAGACCAGTAGGAAGAACTTAGACGGGTAGAGCAAAATAACTTCCTCCCCCACATAAACAGCCACTTTAGTCAAGCATTGGCATGGGCTGGAAGCATGAAGGGGAGAAAAGGGCAAGAATCCTCACTTGAAAACAGCAAGCAGGAACTTGATGAGACATAAGTTGATTCTCTGTTGGGTAGATACCTCATCAGACACCAGATCAACTGACACTTTGATTTAGACTTCCCAGCTTCCAGAACTGTGAAGAATAAATATCTGTTATTTATAAGCTTCCTAGTGTATGGTATTTTGTTATAGCAGCCTGCATGGCCTAATACAACAGAGAATCAACTATGTCCTTATCAAGTTGCTGTTCACTGTTTTCAAGTGAGGATTCCTGCCCTTTTCTCCCCTTCATGCTTCCAGCCCATGCCAATGCTTGACTAAAGTGGCTGTTTATGTGGGGGAGGAAGTTATTTTGCTCTACCCGTCTAAGTTCTTCCTACTGGTCTAATAATTAAATCGACATGAGGTGGATTAACAAGAGAAAATAACTGAATTTAATGACATATGTATATAAGGGAATGGCACATACATGAGAGGTTCAGAGAGAGAAACTTAAAATGAGATATATGGCATTCTGAGACAAGAATGAGCTAAGTTACCTTGGGACATCAGAGGCGAGGAAGATCTTTCACAGGCTGATAAGAAGAGCAGATGATCAGTAAGTAGAACTTTGCCCTGCCCTATAGATAGGTCATAAACATTTTCTTTTTTTTTTCTTTTTTTTGAGGGAAAAATACCAACATTTATTTCCCAACAGTCAGCATCAGCAGGTAAAACTGCAAGGTTTTCTCTGTAGATCACACATTCACGAGGCATAACAGTGAGAAAGCCTCTGGCATGTCCTCCGTAACAATATCCACTTCACGGTGTAAACAGGTTCTGGTACTGTGTTCATTTACAATTTCAGAAGCAAAGGCACAACTTGGCAAGAAAATATATATATTTATCCCGAAGTCAGGTGCAATAACTCAGAGACCAGCTTTTGATACACATTTTGATGTACAGTTCTGCATTGAGGGGAAAGATTCCTTCACCCAGAAACCAGGGTATTTCCTTCTTCTTCCTCATTAAACCATCAGAGCAAAGGTTCAGCATTTGCTTATTATATATGCAAGAAAGGAATTTAAAAAATCACCAAACATCTTGAAGGTCCAGCCACTCCCACCAATACATCACCTCTTAGGTTTAAGACAGGGACTGGGAACACTTTCAGCGGTCATAAAATAGGAAAAGAGGGACTAAAGCTACAAAAGTAGAAAAGTAATTGAGGTAGATAAATTAAAGCTTTCATACCCAGGACTCACCTGTTCCAACTTCGTAACCTTCATGCAATACTTACTGGGGAAAAGAATCTTCACAATTACTTGGCATAAGTCACATCAAAATTTTTATAAAAATTAGTATGTGAACCTCTAATCAGAAACATGCCCTCCGTGAGTGTCTTCAAGAATGAAAGACTCATTTCCTCACTGGAGTAGGCACCGGTGAACTAACCTAAGTCACCTAAGGTCCCCTGCTCAGGTACCCACCTGTCTTGGTGCTCAGGAAGGCGGCATCTGGAAGCAGGGAATAAATACATTGGCACTCTTAGGGCACCAACTGAACTATATTTCAACAAGCAGCAACACACACATTGACTCCCTAAGAACTAAGATCGTCCATTGGAGGGCATCCTACTTATGGTCCCAAGGTTGACGGAATTTTGTAATTCCACACCTTAGTTTAAAAAAAGAAAAAGAAAAAAAGAAAGAAAGTACATTTAAAAGGAAAAGAAAAGAAAACAAAAGATGGGTGCAGGGTTGGGGGATATACAAAGCAGGTCACCAAGGATGACAGACCTGGTCCATTTACCCGCACACACAGTCACCGGAAGTATGCAGCTCCCCCTCCCCAGTGAGGCTAAGCAGTTTCTTTCCCATCCTGGTTTAGTAAGTTCCAACTTGAAACAGGGGACAATCTTTGGAAACAGTTCCTCTAGCTTGTACCGAGTCTTCATATATACAGTTTGTCTCAAGTAACAAAGCCACTTTGCAAGACCCGCTTCTTCCAAAATTTTTTAAAAAAAGAAATACTTGTCTGTATTTGTTTTAGTATGTGTGTTTTTTGTTGTTTTTATTTATTTATTTTTTTAGCAAAGCAGCATAGCAGCATCGTGACTGTCAGACATGCTTGAGGTTGTGGTCACAACCGTAAACATTTGCACATCAGTAAAAAAAAGCAAACAGGAGGAGATGGGTTCTTAAACAACAATAACAATGAAAGAAACAAAAGATCCAGTTCAAGCGGTCACTCCGCATTTCTCCTTCACACGGGCTCTCCCGTCGCTTAGCTGACCGCAATCTTGTTTTCCTCCAGGAGGTGAGGGAACCGGTGTTCGGGAACGCTGTCAGCTGCACCCCGCTTTTCCACGTTGCTGCTAGCCGACTGGGAGCCATCGATCTTGGAGGCGGTGGTGTTGACAATGGAGCTGGCACCCGGGACACCGGGCGAGGGGGGATGCCTCCGCTCTGGATCACCGAGATCTCGCTGGTCTTCACAGCCAGACCCCGTTGAGCATGCTGGTGTCCTGGTTCCACACAACAGGGTCCGCGTTCACTGAAGGGGCCATGATTTCCTCGGGGAACACCTCTGAGACCGTCTTTGTGTCTGTTCCTAGAAGAGCCACGCTGTTCTCAATGGCCAGCTTCCTCCCGCGGCGCACCGAGCTGTTGTTGGCGCCAGGCGTCATGTGGTGAACCTTCAAGTTGCCTTCGGGGGTGAAAGCTCGCCCACATACGTTACACACGAAAGGCTTCTCCCCGGCGTGAGTCCGCTGGTGGACCTGGAGGGCGCTGGCTAACGGGCAGTTCTTCCCGCACCGCGTGCAGGTGCACTGCTCGCCCTGGCGGCCTGGCTGGGCCACTAGCAAAGGTGCCTGGGGACGTGGTCCCGGATCCAAATGCACCAGGAACTGCGACTTTGACATAGGTTGGCTGGGCTCCGACCAAGGTTGAGACTGCTCCGACCTTCCATCTCAGTGCGGCTGCTGTCCGAGCTGTCTGCTTTGCCACCAGCATCAGGAGACTTGGACTTGATGCTTTCTGTAGGCTATTGGTCACCTCCCGGATGTCTGGACTTTGGCTCTGATACTCCTGGTCTCCCATCCCTGAGGACAAGGAGTCGGTCAAGCCATTGCTCTCCACCGAGCCATTCTCTCTGCGGCTCGGCCACTACAGGACCACAGGAGCAGGACCCACCTTCCCCCAGGCATCCAGGGGGGCCATCAAGGTGAAAACCCTGTTGTGGGCGATGCGGGAAAGAGGCATGGGGACCTTCTTTGGCAGCTTAAGACCCAGTGGCAAATGAAACATTTGTTGGGGTCAGTGGTGGCCTTGTCAATGTTCTCAACCAGCTGCTGCAACTTCATGGCCTGACCCTGGCTCGGGTGTCCCTCTCCCTTGGAAGCCAGCAGCCCTTGGGGAATTATGGTTTGTCCCCAAACCAGAGAGTAGGGATCCATCCTCACTTTCTGGAGAAGGCCCGGGCTGCAGGCCGGGGACCAGTGGGCCCCCATTAGGTCCTTGGGGTTAGTCCCCAAGAGAGGTTCTGAGGTAGACCTACATTGGGGGGCCCTGTGACCAGGACAGGTTTGCTGTCTAGAGAGAGGCTCGATTCACCTTGGGGGACAGGTACAGAGAGTGCATAGGGAACGCCATTGCCTGCTGCCATTTTGTCGTGGAACTCGGTAAACAGCTGGGGGTTCCCTTCCCCTGGGGGGTGTCGATGAAAGTGTACCTTGAAGTTGCCCTTGGTGGTGAGCCGGTGGCCACAGACAGAGCACACAAAGGGTCTCTCTCCGGTATGGGAGCGGAGGTGGAGCTGCAAGGAGCTATCAGCCCCAAAAACCTTGCTACAATGCTCACCCTTGTGCCTGTAGAGGGTGGCCTCGTCTTTGGGTGTGGCATCCACCGGGGACACTTGGGTGTCTTCCCTTTCCCTTTCTTAGACGGGCCTAACGCCACCGTGAAGAAAGGGCTCTGGGAGAGCACAGAGCTTGGGGTCGGGGGTATCAAAGCACCGGGGATGCGTTCAGGAGCACCCTCCTCATTCTGGCCTCAGGGCGAAGGGCGGCAGCCCCGGGACACCGAGCTGGTGGTGGAAGGGATGCTGGTGGGAGGTAGCATGGCTTGTTTCAAAGTGTCCAGGGACAGACCTTGGCTTCCAGCTTTCTGGCTGAGCAAAGCCACAGCTGCAGAAACCTGCTGGGACACGAGGCTGCCTAAGGTCCTCAGGGTGTCAGCTCACCTGCGCCGGAGTGGAGGGCCCCGGTGGCGCACAGTCACCTTGACTCGGATCTGCTGGGTGAGCTGGATCTGCTCCAGGCCCCACGAGATGCTGTGGCACCGGGCAGGGGTCTGATTCACTGCCACCTTGGTGCCCTGTGGTTGCTTGAAGAGTGACTTTAGTGTTGGCTGCTTTGGCTTTGGGTAAGTAGCTTAAGTCCCGGGCTGTGGGTGGCAGGGTGGTCCTCGTCTTTCAGTACAGGACGGACTCCGCCCCTGGCTTCCCTCCTCCATGTCCCCTGAGCTGCTGCCATCTCCCTGTGACTGTCCTAAATGCTTGGACTGCGTGGCTGGTGGCTCAGCCTGCCTCGAGAAGTCTTCAGAAGGCATTGGCCCCGCGCTGTGGTTCATGATGAGGACAGGTGGGTGTTTAGTGCAATTTTCCTTATGTTCTAAGAACTCAGAGATGCTGAAGAACTCTCCGCAGCATTTCTCACAGATGTGAGTCTCCTCCTGACGAGGCATCTTTACAGCCGCTCGGTCCCCATTCGTGTCATCTCCAGTCCCCGGGGAGTTCACTGAAGCACCCGGCTCCCCCATCACCGGTGCCTCTGTGGCCGGGGCTGCAAACTCCAGGCGGGCTGTGGCGGCTGCTGCTTGCCTGGTCTTCCTCCAAGTTGATGTGCTGGGGTTTCGCTTGCTTGTGCCTGGACATGGTGCGAGCATGGGGGTGCCGGGAGAGCCGTGGTGACTTGCCCACTCGGCCACAAATTCCTGAGTTCAATGTTTCTTTTGATAACTCTAATTATGGGCAAGGTTCCCAATTAAAATTCTTGAAAGAAGAGGTAAAAGTTTCTCAGAGATGGTCATCGTTTTGCTGTGTCCTCACATGGCAGAAGGGGCTAGGGTGCTCGATGGGGTCTCTTGTGTAAGAGCACTAATCCCAATCATGACAACTCCACCCTATGACTAAGCACCTCTCAAACCTCACCTCCTAATACCATCACATAAGGAAATAACATAACTCTTGAGGGAACCTTAATATTCAGACTGTAGCACCTATGGTAAACTTTGTTCGCTGGTTTTTTTTACTGTTGTTGTTTTCTTTTTCTTTTCTTTTCTTTTTTTTTTTTTTGTCTTTTTTTGTCTTTGCAATCATTTGAGACGTTTAGGCCCTCAATGTGTATCTTCATCAAAATATAAAAGAGTCACAGTCCAGGCTGGTAATAATACCAGTCATGAATTGAACACCTATTTTGTGTCAAATATGGTATTAGCATTTCCCCATAAGTCCATAAACACATAATCCTTACAACAATTCTTTAAGATAAGTGTTATTTACCCCCATTTTACATACAAAGAATCTAAGCTTCAGAGAGGGAAAATTATTTACCAAAAGTATTAGGTAGCAGAGCACAGCTTCAAACACAGAACTGTCTCCTCCAAAGCCAATGTTTCTTATACAGTGGTTTATATTATTCCTTCTAGAAAAGTTGTAAAGGTTGTCAAGCTTTCTGAGAGTCAGAGGGTTTCCTCCATTCCTGCCATCTCTTGCTTTAATGAAATAAGCAGCCCTTTCCCACCACTGACTCTGAATCCTAGTTACAGTATTTTAATATGATTATGTTTGCAAATGTAATAATAATAATATTATTAATGACCAATCAAGATGTGTTTTCTTTTCTTACCAGAGAAATGGTTCTGGAATTGGGACAACATAGACTGGAAGAGCCCAGAAATAATTGGAAAAGGACAGTTAGGTGAAAATAGAGGAAGTAATTTCAAAAGCTATTAGTACTATTGCCCAACCGGTGTGGCTCAGTGGTTGAGCATCGACCCATGAACCAGGAGGTCACCAGTGTAATTCCCAGTCAGGGCCCATGCCCAGGTTGATCTCCAGTAGGGGACATGCATGAGGAAGCTAATTCATGTTTCTACCTCTCGATCCTTCTTCCTTCCTCTCTCTTTAAAAAATCAGTAAAAACATATTAAAAAGTTATTAGTACTATGAAGGAAACATTCACAGGTAATCCAAGAGTTAAGGTTGCTTAAACTAAAGTGATAATATGTACTTCTTAGTAAGTCAGACAAAAGAAACTCTAAATTTGGGCCAGGAAGATATCTACAGAGTTTTAGATACCTACAGAAATCAGTAAAGACTCTTAGAGCTGGATTCTATCTCTAGTCTCTCTATTGTCATTGGACTAACTTATAGCTAATACATTAATGTAAATTTTTTTAAGCAGTCATGTATCACAATGATGGGGATACACTCTGAGAAATGCATCATTACGGGATTTCATCATTGTCCAAACATTACAGAACACATTTACACCTGGTCGGTATGGCCTATTTCTCCTAGTTTATAACCCTGTACTGAATACTGCAGGCAATTGCAAAACAAAGTATTTGTGTATCTAAACATATCTAAACATAGAAAAGTTTCAGTAAAAATACAGTGTGAAGGACAAACAATGGAATACCAGTATAGGGCCTTACATGAATGAAGTTTGCAGGACTGGAAGTTGCTCTGGTGAATCAGTGAGTGCTTGGTGAGTTACTGCGAAGGCCTAGGACATCGCTGTCCACTACTGAAGACTTTATAAACACTGCATGCTTAGGCTACACTAAATTTATAAAACAATGTAAGATTATTATTTTTACTTGTTTTTTTTTATCCTTACCTGAAAATACATTTTTTATTGATTGAGGGGGAGAGAGAGAGAGAGAGAGAGAGAGAGAGAAATATTGGTATGAGAGAGACACATCAATCGGCTGTCTCTTGCATGTGTCCTGACCAGGAATCAAACCCAAAATCTTTTGGTGCACATGATGACACTCCAACCAACTGAGCTACCTGGCCAGAGCACAACATGAGATTAAATACAGCGCAAGAGAAAATGATTCAATCAAGAGACCTAGTATAAGACTGATGTCAGCATAATAGGGAATTCTGTTATGCAGCAAATTATTTTCCTATAAATAGAAAGAGTATTCTCTAGACTAGAGTAACAATAAATAATATAGTTTAGTGCATACATAAACGGGTAACATTTATTATCATCATCAATTATTATGTACTGTACATGATTGTATGTGCTATACTTTTACACAACTGACAGCTCAGTAGGTTTGTTTACACTAGCATAACCACAAATATGTGAGTAATTCATTGCATCACAATGTTTCAATGCCTATGATGTCACTAAGCAATAGGAATTTTTCAGCTCTATTGTAGTTTAATGGGACCACTGTCATATAGGCAGTCTACTATTGATCAAAATGTCCTTATGTGGTGCATGAATGTCCTTAAAAGTGTTATTTTTCAAACTTGAGTAATATATTCTTCTCTGTTAAAGAAAAACAATAATTGTGAAGCCTCTTTTTTATATTACTTAAATATAAACTTCTTATTTTTAGAAAAAATTAATAATAAGATAAATCTTGAATCTCATTAGATATAGTTAAAACTATGGATATAATCAAATTAAGTTAACAAGTTAATTTAATATGAAAGATGCTCTTTTACCAAAACCAAAGTATTGGTTTTATAAATGGTGGATGATATACCTCATCTGGTTCTAAATTTTCACTATTTCTGTATGTTGAATTCAGTAATATCAATGTAGAAAAACATTATTTTCTAACTTAAGCATGCAGCACATAATGGAATTAATAGCTTCAAGCTTTTTTGCTGCTTTAGGGTTATCAGACCTTACATTTAATCAAGTTATAACAATCTACTTCCATATGTCAATATAAATAACTCTATAAAAATGACTAGTTTAATTGATAAAATTAGTATTATGGTATGCAAGATTAGTTTGGAAATAGAGATGAAAAACAAGTGGCTTAAATATCTTTTTTTTTTCTTTTCATATTCTCATCATAAAAGAAGTCTAGAAGTAGGCAGCCCGTGACTGATACAGGAAGCTATGATGTCATATAGAATCCACGCTTCTACATTTCTACCCCACTGTCTTAAATCATGTCTTCCATTTTGAAGGTGATGGAGCTCCATGAAGGTCCATGGAGCTCCTGCTGGAATTCTAATGCATACATATGCTGTCTACAATAGACCCACTTCAGATTGAAAGACACACAGATTGAAAGTAAAGAAATGGGGGGGGGGATTATTTCATGCAAATGGAAGTGGGGGGAAAAGCTGAGGTATCAATAATTATATCAAAAAATAGAACTTAAAAGAAGGATATAATAAAAGACAAATAAGGATATTTCATAATGATAAAGGGATCAATTCAACAAGAAGATATACACCTTGTGAACATTTATGTACTCAACATAGAAGCACCTACATACATAAAGCAAAGATTGACAAACATAAAGGGACAGAGAGACAATAATACAGTCATAGTAGAGGGTTTTAACACCCCATTGACATCAATGGGTAAATCATCTAGACAGGAAATCTAAAAGGAAACCATGTCCTTAAATGACACATTAGACCTCACCCTATGAATCTCTTCATCTGGCTGTTCATCTGTGTCCTTTGTAAATAATCTGATAAATGTAATTAGGTGTTTCCCTGAGTTTTGTGAACCATTTGAGCAAATTATCAAACTCAAGGAAGGAGTCATGGGAACCTTGGTTTATAGCTATCAGTCAGAAGTACTGGGGACAACCTGGGACTTGTGATTGGTGTCTGAAGTGGAGGCAGTCTTGTGGGACTAAGCACTCAACTTTCGGTGTGTGATGCAAACTCTAGATAGAGAGTGTCAAATCTGAATTGAACTGTAGGACACCCAACTGGTATTGCAGAATTGCTTGGGGTGAGAGGATGGATTTGGTATCAAAGTATTGCTTATGTGAGTAAAGGAGACACACAAGATATACACATCCTGTCTACTTACAATGTAAACTACAATATAATTCCTCCACAGTGCAGGTGATCTTGATTTCTACTTATTTAAACTCTTATGTGTAACGTGTGCCTTGGTTCTACCATTATTTTTCTCTTCTAAACTCTAGCAAAAACTGAAAACGGTCATTGGATTCATACAGCATCCAATGACGGTTTTTCATTTCTAACATAGCCTCCAGCAACCTGAGGGATTAGAATTCTCTCCTTTATTTAAGAGGAAGAATCTGAGGTATAAAGAGATTAGACAACCTGCCTGAGGCCATGCAACTAAATCCAGGGCTGGACCCCACCACAGGTGCTATGCCTCTTCCGGTCACCTCACAATGATCCAGATGGTTGAACGAAGCTCCTTTCGCACGGAGTCACTTCTTCAGACCCAGAGATCCTTTTAACACCCTGCACAGCATGAAATCCTACAGATGTCCTAGTCTCCAAGGAAGGAATGTGTTTTTCTTGGCTCCTCGATTTCAAGGTATGCTACATGGCACCAGGTAGAGTGAGTACTCCTCTGCCAGTTACAGTGATGGAGTTGTACTGTTTTACATTGTTAATGGTAAATATGCATGTTTTAGCAATTGTTATAGAAAAGTGCCTATCATTGTGATTACAAGCATTAATTCTGGATCCACACCACTTGGTGCTGAATCACAGTTAGGAAACTTACAGGCTGTGTGATCTTCCTCAAGTTATTCAACCTGAGCCCCAGTTTCTTCATCCATAAAATGTAGATAATAATGTTCTTATACTACAGGGCTTTAGAGGATAAATCAGTAAATATCTAGCACTTAAGATAGCACCAAATACATAGAAATTCCATAGTGTTTGTTATTAGTAGTAGTAGTGGTATTATTAATATTATTATTATAGTCATTCTATAGAAGCAGCAGGAGGGAGAAATTTTCCATAAATGGAAATATGTTAGAATCCTAAAGAAGAAATTTAGAGAATCATAGAAAATGCAAATGGCACTTGAGAATCACATAGACCCTAAGTCAAATAGATCTTAAATGTATCACTTATTTTGGATAGAGATTTGTCCTTAGCTAATAATAGAGAAAAGACAATTGATCTGTCTTTTATTCAACTATTGTAGAGCTTAGCAAAGTAATGGATATTTTCTTTTTTACTCAAACTGCCAGGCTCACCTTATAAACTGACATTAGAAACAGGACAACCAGAAGCAGGAGGGAAGGAGGGAATAAACCTGGGGGGTTGGGTGGGGAGGGGAGAAGCACCACACATTCGGGAAAGGCAGGGACTGTTGATGCAGAGCAACACTAACAAGAAAGACAAACAAGGAACCAAACTGCGCATCAGAGACAGAGGCCTGACCGCACTTAGGGTTTCCTAAGCATCGTCCTATTTCTGATTGACCTTCTGCTATCCTCCTGCCTTTACATTCCCCTTACTTCTCCTTTCATTATTTTTTTTCGATTTGATGTTATATATATCATGTTTCTAATGTTCCAGAAAGAGAGAATAAATTAAACAAATGAGTTTAGAATGCATCACCTTTCTAAGCATGACAGGCAATAAAGGACAGCTGCAGTCTTCTCCTTATTTAAAAAAAAATGCAATATTCATGCAAAAATAATTATTAGAAGAGCATTTCTGAGTGGTTTTACAAAAATGTTTTCTTTTATTTTTACACAGATAAAATCAGACATAAGGCTTCTGAGGAGGAGACCTCAGAGTTCACTTCTGCCCCACCCTTCAACCCATCAAAGGAAAAATATTGGAATAAAATAAAAATAAAAACCTTTGGAACTAAAAGCAAGAAATTGCAGAGAAAATGAGAGCAGTTATTCAGGAGGAATCTTCGCATACTCTGACTCATTTGGTAAAACTTTAAGACTGGTACATACATGGCTTATACTGCAAAACTTGTTCTTCGTGTAAACTGGCATTTCCCACCAAGTTCAGAAGGAACGTCAACTCTCTTTCCTCCTATCTATGTGCTTTCCTCCTCGAACCCAGCACATCAGACATGCAAACAGGTAGATGTGATTCCCCGTGCAAGGTAATTGATAGAGTTGAACAAAGGATTCTGTCTTTCACTATAAAAAGTATGTCTTCGGTGGGGAGGACAGGTAGGGAGGGGATGAACAAAGAAGAAAAAACTCAGGGACATGGACAACTGTGTGGTGATTGCTAAGGGGAGGGACTGGGGACCGGTGGCGGAGGGTAAAGGGGGGATAAATGGTGATGGATGGAGACTTGACTTGGGGTGGTGAACACACAATACAGTGTACAGCTGATGTGTTGTAGGATTGCGCACCTCAAATCTGCATAATTCTGTTAACCAGTGTCACTCCAATAAATTCAATAAAAAGGAGGGGGGAAAGTAGTCCTTTGCTATTGGGCAGAATAACACCAGAGGGTAAAGCGTGAAGAGAAATTACAGGTAGGTACAAGCCACATAGTACAATCATTGTGGGTCCGAATCCCTGGCTCTGTCTAAGGCGTAGCCCTGACAACCTCTGGACCATGGCACACGCTTGGACACCTGGGACCATGTTATGCCCTGGTGTGGTTAATACAGTTATTCAAAATCTCCCCCTTACAGCCTCCTTCCTGTTTCTGATAATTTCCTAATGCAGTAGCACCCCCAGTAGAGGGCAGGAAAGGGCACATAAAACCAATAGAACTTTATTAACTGAGTCCATTGAGTTTTGATAGGGAAGGATAAAGATTAAGAAAACCTTTTTTTTTTTTTTGTCACAGTATCTGTGGTCCTAATTAACATACATAATAGAGAATGGACATGTAAGTCACAGAGTCATTTTAAAAAATTCTAAATTCTAATTTTGTGACTTACTCAAGATTTTCCTAGTTATTTGGTAAATTCATTCAGTTCCCTGGACTTTGATCAGGCTTTCCTGGGCATGTGTGCAAGACCACTCCCATTTTGTGACACAATGGCAATTCAATTTATTATAACACCCTTACACTCAAGGAAAAAGGGGACAGTGTAAAAAAATAGGATCCTCAAACGATTTTGTACTTTTTTCATTAAAAAAAGCTCTAAGACTTGCCCTTGTCGGTGTGTCTAGGGAGCATCAGCCTGTGCACCAGAGGTCCTTGGGTTTGGTTCACAGTCAAGGGCATGTGCCTCGATTGAAGGTTTGTGCCCTGGCCTACTCCCCTCTCCCAGCCCCCAGTCCGGGCACCTGTGGGAGGCAACCAGTCGATGTGTCTCTCTCACATCAATGTTTCTCTCTCTCTCTCCCCCTCCCTCACTCCCTTTTGCTTTCTCTGAAATGCAATGGAAAAAATATCTTCAGGTAAGAATTAACAAAGGTCTTACAACTTAAAAGAGTGAACAAAGTCTTGCTACAAATAGTATATTTATCCAAGCTCAGCATAATATGTAGCCTACTTAGTATCCAGGTTTGGCAGAAATAAAAACAAAAAAATTAAAGTTGTACATTTTAGAATAGACTCAAAGTTAGTCTAACTATGAAATGTATGTGCAACTTCATAAGTTATGAACAAGTGGTGTCCTTAATTCAGGGGTTGATTTTTTTTTTTTAAATCTATACTATGTGAGCACTGCCTTTTCTTATAGGATGCAACTTCTGTTTCTATTCTGGATTTCTCATGAGTTAACAGCCACATTGTCACATACTAGTATGGTTGCCTTTGCACCTTGTTCTGGATAGGGTTAAGTGCCTATTGATTTCTGCCACTGGGGTCTGGGTTGCTTGTTGTTTTTTAGTTTATTGTGTATGTGTGTGTGTTTAATCAAGCATGTTTTATCTGAGAGGTCAAAAATGTGGCCGTGCAGCTGTGGTCTGGGCATTCCCAGCAGGAGGAAGGTGACAACACACTTTGTCTATGAGCCACGCATGAAGAAAAACTACAATTAGCTTTTCCTGCTTTTCTGCAGAATCTACATTTGCATCTTAAATTAAATTCTGCTATACTCATTTTTCACTTTTTTCTTTTGGCTTTTAAAGCTGGAACAGAAACTCCTGACAAAAACACTGCCTAAGATTGGCATTTATTAGGGGAGAAAAACACATCCACATGATTTTTTTTCTTAAATATTCCTTTGAGATTAGGTATTTCAGAAAGTCATGTCGTTGGGCAGATGGAGAGAGAGATGCAAGATGGTTTCAGAGATTCTAGGAATCTCAAAGGCTGAATTTCCATTTCAACATTTCAACTCCTTGTGAGTCAGCTCACTATATTAAAATGTGTAATATAGTAATATATATTAAACTTGCTCTCCTGATACATGCTGATAATTACATAGTTCAGCATGCCAATAAGTTTAATCAAATCAAATCAAATCAAACTTCTTGTCTCCTAAACCCCTGTAGAGATGCTCTTTCTACAAATTTGTTAAGCTATGTTTTCTTTCCCCTTGGTTAACCTAAATACTATTAATTAGCAACAGTCTTCTCCCTAAGTGACAGCTGAATATTAAATGTAAAGTAAAATAGAAATTCACTTGAATCTGGATTGTAAGCTCACTCTTAACTTATTTGAAAGGGCCAATGCCTCCTTATTAAATGATTAACACATTTGATACTCTCATGGACGCTTTGGTCAATGACTTTATGGATAGGTAAACAAAAAATATATTACATTTTATTACTAAAGGACAGATGTTGAAAACTGAAGATTGAGCCAAGTACCGACTGAGAGGGAATAGAAAAATAGTACAACCAAACTTTCACCTTTTTAAAGGATATATTAACATGGAAATATACTTCTATATTAAACTCAAGCGGGCTTAAAGGTTCTGATATAGTGGGAAATTTTTAGTTCTCTACACTTCTAGAGAATTATAATTATTTATATCTTACTGGTGTATCTTATGGGTTAAGTTTGAGTACATCCTGATCTGCAGTGTTCTAGTACTCAGTGTTTTCTTGTGATAGTTACTTTTTATGCAATAATAATGAAACTCTTTAGGTTTAAAGCACTTTTGCATGCATCAATAAAATAATATCTATATATGTAAAAGCCTAAGTGACCGTCGCAACAGAAACAACCGAACCGACAACCAAACAGGCTGCATGGGGCGACCAGGTCAGCAGGGGGGTTAGTGAAGGGCGACCAAACGACTGAGAAGCAGGTTGTATGTGGCAACTAGGCCAGCAGGGGAGGGCAGTTAGGGGCGATCAGGTCAGCAGGCAGAGGCAGTTAGGGGTGATCAGGCTGGCAGGAGGGCCAGTTAGGGGCGATCAGGCAGGCACGCAGGTGAGCAGTTAGGAGCCAGTGGTCCTGGATTATGAGAGGGATGTCCAGCAGTCGGGCATCCCTGAGGGGTCCCAGATTGGAGAGGGTTCAGGCTGGGCTGAGGGGACCCCTCCCCATGCATAAATTTCATGCACTGGGCCTCTAGAATCAAATATAAAAGGCACAGATAATACCCTGGGTCTCAAAAGTTAACATTCTAGTTTGCAAAAGAATCAGTAAGTAGGAAATAAGTAAATGAACAAAATCATTTCAGATATGATGAAACAAAAAGAGCAGTGATAAACTCGAAGGATATAGGGAGGTAAGGCTAATTTAAACTGAGTGATCTGGAAGGCTTATCTGAAATTGTGAGACACAAGCTCCATGACAAGAAAGAGACAACAAAGACCAGATTTGGGGTCCAAGTTCAAGCAGATGATATAGCAAGTGCCAAGCTGTTGGCAGAGGATTAGCTTGATATTCAGAGAAGCCAGTGTGGCTATTGGACAGTAAGGAAGAGAAAACACAGAAGGGGATGAACTCAAAGATAGAGGCAGGAACCACGTTTTTTGGTCATTAAAAGCTGCTGGGGCCAGCTGGCGTGACTTAGTGGTTGAGTGTCGACCTATGAACCAGGAATTCACAGTTGGTTTGATACCAGGTCAGGGCACATAACCTGGTTGCGGGCTTGATCCCCAGTAGGGGACATGCAGGAAGCAGCCAATCAATGATTCTCTCCCATCACTGATGTCTCTGTCTCTCTCTCTCTCTCTCTCTCTCTCTCTCTCTCTCTCTCTCCCTTCCTTTCTGAAATCAATAAAATATATTTAAGTTTTAAAAAGCTGTTGGTCTATTTCTGTGAAATGACCCCTAAAACTTAGTGGCTTAAAACAACAGTTATATTTTGTGCACAATTTGAAGATTAGGAATATAGAAGCTTCTTCCAGGCAATTTACCTCTGTTCCCTGTGGTATCACCTGGGGCAGCTAAAGCAGGAGCTCCCACTTCCCAGGGGATTTCTTCACTAACTGTCTGGTACCTCAGTACTTCTTGGCCTCTCTCTTTCTCTACATGGCATCTCCCATGGCTTATTCTTCTCATAAGGTGGGATGGCTACCTCATAGTACTCAGACTTCTTACATGAAGACCAGCTTCCCCAAGACCAGTCCTTGACCCAACCTTTAAGCCTCCTGCTAGCCTCTCTTGGAAGTCTCAAGACATGACATCTGCCCTTTTTGTTAATCAAATAAGGCACTAAGGTCATCCCAGGTTCAAAGGGAGAAAAATAAGACACCTCCTCGCTAAGGGAAGGGTCAAAGAATGTGTGGTCATCTTGAAGCTTTCACAGAAGCCATGGTAAGTATTTCGCATTTTATTTTGAGTATAATGGGAAGCCACTGAAGGATTTAAAATATGGACATGACATGATTTCATTTTTGTTTTTCTAAACATCCTGTTGGCTGCTACATTGAGTGAGGATAAGAGAGAAGGCAGTTAGACGCTATTACAGTGGTCTGGATGGGCCATAATGGAGTGGTAGCAGAGGAGAAAGAAAGGCGAGAGTGAACATGCAGGACACTGTGAAAGACTTGCAGTGTGTGGTTCTGGGGTTGGGGAGAGGAAGAAAAAAAATCAGGAAGATTCTGAAGATTTTACTGAGGAGATGGCTTGAGGATGCTACTATTTACTAAGACAGGAAAAGGGGGGGGGTAAACTATATCTCATATAATTGCTCCAATAGCTCTTTGAGGCAGATATGTGTAGGCCTTCTGTCAGATAAGAACAATGGGATTTGATAAAGAAAAAAGAAAGGAGGGAAAAGGAAGGAAAGAAAAAGCAAGAGAGGAGGAAAGGAAATACTGAAAAAGCAACTTTCCTAATACTATTAACTAGATAAGGGGAGATTAGGTCTAAAATTAATTCTGATATCTAGTCAACATATCTTTCCATTACATAACAGTTAACTGTTAATATTATAATGGGTATTTTTATTATTTATTTATTTTTATTTTAACCTATTCAAAGAATAAGACCCTGCATAGCCTCAGCAGTCTTGAGAAAGTAGAACAAAGTTGGAGGTATCACAATACCTGATATAAAACTATTCTCCCAGGCCATTCTAATCAAAGCAGCCTGATAAGAACAGACATACAGATCAATGGAATAGAATAGAGAGCCCAGAAATAAATCCATGCCTTTAAGGTCTCTTCAATAAATGGTGTTGGGAACACTGGACAAGTATATGCAAAAGAATGAAACCAACTGCCAACTTACACCATACACAAGCATAAACTCAAAATGGATAAAAGACTTAAATATAAGTCACAAAACCATAAAAGTCCTAGAAGAAGCCATAGGCAGTAAAATCTCAAACATCTCTAATAGCAATATTCTTGCTGATACATCTCCTAGGGCAAGGGAAACAAAGGAAAATTTTTAAAAAATGAGACTACATCAAATTAAAAAGATTCTGCACAGCAAAAGAAAGCATCAAAATGAAAAGGGAACCCAGTGTATGGGAGAACATATTTGCCAGTGATACAGCTGATAAGAAGTTAATTTCAAAAATATATAAGGAACTCATACAACTTTACAAAAGGAAGATAAACAATCCAATTTAAAAATGGCAAAGGGCATGAATAGACACTTTTTCAAAGAAAACATTCAGATAAAAAGACTAAGGCCCAGTGCACAAAATTCATGCACGGGTGGGGTCCCTGAGGCCTGGCTGGCTACCAGGGCTGATCGGGACCTTCCAGCTACCAGCTGGGGCCTTCCTTCTGGCTACGGGCTAGGGCCTCCCTTCCCCGGCTGCCAGCTGCTGGCCAGGACCTTCCTTCATTCCTCGTCACCCCCTGGTGGTAAGCACATGCCATAGCAAGTGATATAACTCCCCGTCTGCCTGTCGGACTCCCGAGGGGACAATTTGCATATTTGGCTTTTATATATATAGATGCTCATCATGGCTAATCATCAGAGAGATGCTAATTAAAACCACAATGAGATATTAACTCACACCTGCCAGAATGGCTATCATCAATAAATCAACAAACAACATGTGCTTGTGAGGATGTGGAGAAAAGGGTACACTGCTGGTGGGAATACAGACTGGTACAGACACTATGAAAAACAGTATGACCTCTCCTTAAAAAATTAAAAAAAGAACTGCCTTTTGACCCAGCAATACCACTTCTGAGAATATATCCTAAGGATCCCGAAACATCAATTTGAAAGAATATAAGCACCCCTATGTTCAAAGCAGCATTATTAACAATAGCCAAAATCTAAAAACAGCCAAAATTCCCAATAGTAGATGAGTAGATAAAAAAGTGGTGGTACATTTATACAATGGAATACTACAAGGCTGTAAAAAAGAAGGAACTCTTACCTTTTGAAACAGCATGGATGGACCTGGAGATTATTATGCTAAGTGAAATAAGCCAGTCAGAGAAATACAAATACCATATGATATCAATTATATGTGAAATCTAAAGAACAAAATAGAAACAGAGGCATGGATATATGGAACAGACCGACAGAGTTCACATGAGAGTGGAGTAAATAGATTAAAGAAGGTGAAGGGATTAGCCAAAGAACATATATGCACAACCCACAGGCACAGACAAGAGTGTGGTGTTGGCCGGAGAAAAGGTGTGGGGCAGGGGAGGTCTGGGTAGAGGTGGGCAAGGGGGGAAAGAGGACATCTGTAAAAGTGTAAACAATAAAACATTAAAAAGAGAACAGTGAAAAGAACACACACAAAAGTTGTGTTCTTAGTAATTATAGAATTTAAACAGTAGGATGACTAAATATTTTTGAGGGTTCCTACATTTACATCAATTTATATTGATTTTGTTTTTGTCTGTTAAATGTGATCTACTACATATGAATTTTAAAGTTGAATTGAGAATCAGCGTTAATACAGAAAAAGTGTGATCCAGCAGAAAGTCTCTGGAGGGTTTCCTTACTATTTCTGCCTTTGCCATTAAATAACTGTATAAAAATTACTTAAATTCCATGCTTCGGTTTCCTTATCATGATAGCATTATTATTTTAATAACCATGTAATGTGGAAAGTACTGGGGAAAAGTTTTTATATACTTTCAAAAAAGTTATGCAGTTTATTATTATTATGAATTCTTCCCAAAGCAACATCAAAACTTTAACTTTAATACACAAGTCTATAACTAAGTTTTAAAAACCCAAAGTAACCCAATATATTATGACTCTTTTTGAGTAGAATCTTTTTACTGACATTTTTCTATTTAGCTTGTGGTACTTCACAGAGTTTCGACAAATCAGTCATCACGTATGAAAACCGACAGCATGGTTAAGAAAACAATCATTATATGAGAATCTTAGCTACCAAGATTGTCTGAGACCTTTATCACAACAGCATAACTATTAGTCAAATTTTGATAACCACCAATAATCATTTTTATCCTCCATGCCCTTGCTTTATATTGAACTGTGTGCCAATGTCAGCACCTTCCATTTGGTGAGAAACTGGGGCACTGGGCACATATGAAATGTATCTTTCTTTTACTCTTAGCAATATTTCTTTATCCACACATGAATACTGATTGGGCCTGTTCCATTTTGGGGATTACAAGAGTAGAGGAGTGTTATCTGAAAAATCATTTGGTGATGTGGTGTGAATTTTATAGTCCTCAGTAGAAACAAGACAGAGACATCAAAACTACCTAGAAATATATATATATGTATGTATGTATGTATATATTCTTTTTTTTACCAAGAGTTATCTGTTGGCTGTCAATGGTGTGCTGTAGATAAAAGAGGAAGAAAGTAGCTCTAACTACAGAAAAGCCAGACATTTTCTTTCCTACTTGCTTTGGGAAACTGATTTAACTGATTTGGAAGTGCTTACATAAAGGCAGGTTGAGAGAACTCTGCTGAATGTCTAAATAAACTTTCTGATTAATCAAAGATTGAAGTAATGTTTCTGAGAAATTGCAACCAAAAGACCTTGAGATTTCAGTGCAAGCAGTATTAAGACTTTCCACTGGTGTCATCATTCTTAAAATTCAAATTAAATAACCAGTGTTCCAAAGCATAAAATTCTAAATGCATTTCTCCCCTCCAAAAAAAATCTTTCTCCTTCAGATGGCACTAATTCTGTTAACCACATAAACATGCTCATTTTGCTTGAAGTTTGAAACGTCAGCCCTTTTACATACACTGTCAGCCTTCACATGGACAATTGCATTGGTTTCCTACCCTTCCCAGACTATGATCTTTCCTTGTACACCCACTAACTCATCCTACCTGGTCTCTTTGCATATTATAATTCTGAAATAAAATCTGGTTGTTACGTTGTTAAACATCCTTTCAGTATTTATGTATAGACTACCAAATACAGTTCTAAGTCAATCTGGCTCCCCAGGTCAGGGCAATCTCTTGAGAGTATGGGGTCTTTGGCAAAAAAACAAACAAATATATATATATATATATATATATATATATATATATATATATATATATATATATATATTGCAGAGCCTCTGTCTATATAAACAGTTTGATTTAAAAATGCATTAAAATTTGCATTTCCCTATTAGCTAATGAAGTTGAGCATCTTTTCACATATTTGTTGGCCATTTGTATGTTTTCTTGGGAAAAGTGTCTATTCAGAACCTCTGCCCTTGTATAAATTGGATTGTTTGTTTGGTTTTGAGTTGTATGACTTCTTTATATAGTTTTCTTATTAACTCCTTGTCAGAGCTGTTGTTTGCCAATATCATCTCCCATTCGGTTGGTTGCCTTTTTGTTTTGTTGGTGGTTTCTTTTGCTTACATTAGCTTTTTAATTTAATATAATCCCATTCACTTATTTTTGCCTTTGCTTCCTTTGCCTTTGCAGTCAAATTTATAAAATCTCCTCTAAGACCAAGGTCTCACAAACTCACCCCTGTTAGAATGGTTATTATCAATAAGACAAGCAATAACAAGTGTTGGAGATATTGTGAGAAAAAAAAAGGAACTCTCATTCACTGGTGGTGGGAATGTAAACTCGTACAGCCACTATGGAAAACTGTATGGAGGTTCCTCAAAAAATTACGACTAGAGTTACCATATAACCCAGCAATCCATCTTTTAGGTATCTACCCCAAAACTTTGAAAACATTTACTCCTAAAGATATGTGAACCTCTGTGTTCACTGCAGCATTATTCATAGTGGTCAAGACATGGAAAGTGTCCTTTGATAGAGGATTGGATAAAGAAGATGTGGTACACCTGGGGAGGGTGGGTGTGAAGAGATAAACCAATGAACTTGCATTCATATATGCCTAACCCATGGACACAGAGAATGGGTGGTGAGGGCCTGGGGGGGTGGGGGCGAGGGGAAGACAGGAGCAGGCTGGAAGAGGTTAATGGGGGGAAAAGAGGACCTGTGTAATACTTTCAACAATAAAGATTTTTTTAAGACTGGCTATCATCAACAAATCAACAAACGACAAGTGTTGGAGAGGATGTGGAGAAAAAGGAACACTTGTGCACTGCTGGTGGGAATGCAGACTGGTGCAGCCACTGTGGAAGACAGTATGGAGTTTCCTTAAAAAACTGAAAATGGAACTCCCATTTGACCCTGTGATCCCACTTCTAGGAATATATCCCAAGAAACCAGAAACACCAATCAGAAAGGATATATGCACCCCTATGTTCATAGCAGCACAATTCACCATAGCTAAGATCTGGAAACAGCCTAAGTGCCCATCAGTAGATGAATGGATTAGAAAACTGTGGTACATCTACACGATGGAATACTATGCTGCTCTAAAAAGGAAGGAACTCTTACCATTTGCAACGTCATGGATGGAACTGGAGAGCATTATGCTAAGTGAAATAAGCCAGTCAATGAAGGAAAAATACCACATGATCTCACTCATTCATGGATAATAGAGACCATTATAAACTTTTGAACAATAATAGATACAGAGGCAGAGCTGCCTCAAACAGATTGTCAAACTGCAGTGGGAAGGCCTGGGAGGGTTGGGGGGCAGGAGGTAGGGGGGTAAGAGATCAACTAAAGGACTTGTATGCATGCATATAAGCATAACCAATGGACATAAGACACTGGGGGATAGGGGAGGCTAGGGGACTATCTAGGGCGGGGGGATAAAATGGACACATATGTAATACCCTTTGTAATACTTTAAGCAATAAATTAAAAAAAATAAATTTTAAATAAAAGCAAAAAACAATAAATAATTTAAAAAAAATAAGATGTGGTACATAGATACTATGGAATATTACACAGTCATAAGAAAAGATGAAATACTGCCATTTGCAAAAACATAGATGGACCTTGAGAATATTATGCTAAGAAATGAGTCAGTCAGAGAAAACTAAGAACTATATGATTTCACTCATGTGTGATATAAAACTGAAACTCATAGACACAAACAACAGTATGGTGGTTACCAAAGGGAAGGGTGTGTGTGGGAGGAATAAAGGGTAAAGGTGGTCAAATATACTGGTATGGTGATGGAAGATGATTTGACTTTGGGTGGTGGGTACACAATGGAATATAGAGATTATGTATCATAGACTCTGATCCTGAAAAACTAATCTTTTTAACCAATGTTACCCCAATTTTTAAATAAAAAAACTCAACAAATAAATAGATAAATAACATGCATTAAGAATACATGGGCCCACATGAGGTATAGTGATTTGTTGATGAAGATTTAAAATCATAAGTGGAGAAGATGGACTTAATTATTATCCAGTCAAGGCAGATGAAGATTCTTCATAGTGTCCAGGTGTCCCCTCTTCCTGTTCAGGTCTGGTAACCATGTTGTCATTATCTTTTGATGGCAATCATGCTTTATTTTGTGCTAGCAGGACTAATTCTATATTTCTCATCTTTAGTCCTGACATTCCAAAAATTGTTGACAGTTCCTGACCTAATACGAGGGCAAAAATAATTACAGATTTTTGTTTTGTTTTGTTTTTGTTTTCTCACCAAGAGGAAAAAAATAAAGTAGTCATGCTGTCAAGATTCACAATGCCAAGACTCTTTGGAGTATGTTTGTATTGATAGGATATAGATCGTCTTGTCTCTGCAGTTTCCCAACATAATTTCTATGACGCTGGTTACATCACTAACAAGGCTTCCTGAGTCAGCAAGCTGCCCATGACTACCAGTTTCTAATGACTCTCTCAAAGGTTGTCGCTGTGCTTCATGACGGTGGCCACAATGCAAGTCTTACCCAGAGTTTGCAGGAAAATATTAATGACAACTCATTTTCTGATCATATTAAAGTTCTGTTTTGAATTTACCACATAAATGTAAACTGACACATCTTTCACCCACCACTTCTCTTAAATTCTTTAGATACTATCACTTCATTCCTAGAGTGTGCTCTTTTTTCAACACTGACCGTGCCTCTACCTTCCAGACAGGGGTAACAGGAGACAGGACTGTAGGAAAGGTGGGAAAGCTGCCCACTTATATAAGGAATGTCCCTTCCTCCCCCAGCACAGCTTCTGACTAGCCTGAAAGGACATGATGTCACCTCATCAATTGCAGGCAAGTGAGGACATGGTTCAGAAGGGGTGAGCAGCCTTTACTGATATGTACATTTTGATGAGCGCAACTTTAGATTTCATTTCTGAAATTAGGATGAACTAATCCTCAAATAAAATACCTGGGTGAATGCCTGTGGAATATTTTTTAATATCTATTTTTATTGATTTCAGGGAGGAAAGGAGACGGAGCAAGAGATAGAAACATCAATGGTAAGAGAATCATTGATTGGCTGCCCCCTACTGAGGATCGAGCCCACAACCTGGACATGTGCCTTTAGCCCAGAATCGAAACGAGGACCCTTCAGTCAGCAGGCTGATGATCTATCCACTGAGCCAAACTGGCAAAGGCATCTGTAGAATATTTAAATAAGCAAAATATAAAGCACAGGATAGAATGCAGTCTTTCATTCTTGATTTTGTATTTTCATCAAAATCATTTAGTGTTATTTTTTCCAAAGAGACTCATCTACTATAGTAATGATGAAGTATGTAGTGAAACCATTTTCATTCATCTGCCTGGAGTGCACACATATGACTTCTGTGGACTTGTTTCTCCCACAACTACATAGACTTTCACTTACACGCAAACCAAACGGTGATCTGGTTCCTGCATCCAGACTGAGTGACTCATTCATGATTGTGAAGGCAGCCGCTGATGTTCTGGGTCAGGCGACCTGTTTAACTATTTGTAAACCTATTGTGACAAGGTTATCTTCCAGGACTCCATGAAGTATGGTTAAGAAAGGTGTCTAGAAACATGTCAGATGGAGTCTGAGTTTCAAAGAAGCTGGTTGCTGTCCCTCACTTCCTCACACCCATTCTGAACCATGCGAGGAGTACTGTATATGCAGATGCATGTGTTGCACACTGCTGAGTTCAGAGCACTCTAGCAAGGGTGGGTGATCACACAGATGGTGGCTTCTCCACCAAAACCGCTTGCTGCTTGACGCCACATTCGCAGAGAACATGTAAACACTTGGCACAGTTGTAAGAGTTTTCAGAGGTGTTACTTTCGTTTAGAGAGTCACAGCTTTGGTGGTGACAGCTTCCCTTTTGGGGCTAACAGGATTAATTCTTTCTTTCTTATTTTTACTCTTGACATTCCAGAAATTGCCACAATTTCCGGATCTAACTTGAATTAGAAAAAAAGTTGTGCTTTCCCCCCCCCCTTTTTTTTTTCCTTTTCTCCCTCACTTAAAGAGGGTTACCACACCAAGAATGTGCTCAGGGGAACACTGGCCTTGTGTGCCATCGTGGGCTTCTCAGGCCTGGATCTGTGTGCCTCCTCATGCTTCCGTAAACACCACATGCAGCCAATAGTATTTTGATTTCCTTTTCCTCCAAACTTACTATTAAAGGCATCAAGTTTTTAAATGTGTGCTTTCTATGAACATTCAGTGGCTCATCCACCTATTCATTAAATACATTATTAAGTAAGAGCTTGATGAGTGTTAAGTATAGTCCGTCTGAGGGTCCCTCTGCAGGGCCTGAGTCTCCCTGTAAAGTATGAAAGTTGGGGAGGGGACATGGCTGAGGTCTAGAAAAATCCAGGGATGAAGCATACCTGAAGAACAGAGAGAAGATCAGAAAGACAAGTGGCGTTGGTGTCTATTGGCATCTGGGAAAACTGAGGAATAACATATGACAAGGTATAGGTCAAGTTCAGGACATTCTGACAGAGAGCATGTATCTGCGCATGTAATTTATGTGGCCTGTCACCCTTACTCAGAATCGAACCCGGGACCCTTACTTTATGTGGCTAAATCCAGCTTAATTTATGTGGATAAAAGCATGGTTGTTTAAAGAAGCAGCACAGGGCTAGGGAAGGCCAAAATGACACAGCAGCTCTTCTGAAGGAATTCACAGCCCAGAGAAGGATGTATACCAATAAATATAATATGCCATCAGTACAAAAATAACCAAAGACTGGAAGAAACAATAGTGTGATGGAAATGTACTTCAGGTTTCATAGAGGAGGCAGCATTTATACTGGCCTTACAGAATGAGTAATGTGTGACAGTCCAAAGCAAGGAGGAGTAAGCGAGAGGAACACACAGTTCCAAATGCTTGTCCTCCTCATTCTGTTGCACACAGAACAGAGGCTGGTACATAACAGCCACTCTACAACATCTACTAAACGAATGAGCGACCATAAGAGAAAATCAGGAGTCATTTAGTAACACGTGACCCAGCTTTACACTTACAACATCATACTGTGGACTACATTAAACAGGAAAATGTACAGAAAGTGTATATGAAACAAACAAACAATAATATGGGAAAGAAAATTGACAAGAGGTGAGTTTAGAAAGCCGAGAGGAAAATAGTGTCAGCCAGAAAAGAAGCTTGCCTTCACATATAATTAATTTAGTTTTTGTCAGTGCCATTTTATACTTTTTTTCTGTTTATGTATTTTCTCTATAACAGTTAGAAAAATAAAGCAAAACAAAAGAACACACTACTAATCCTGACACCTACAGAAAATCAATAACCCAGGCACAATCACTATGGACTGACCCCTTGTCATACAGATTTAAAGACATATACACTAGCAATTTAAGTGACTGATGTTTAACTTAATGATATTAACTTAAAATGGGCTTGTGCAATATGCTCTTTTTCTCCTAATTAGTATATTGTGAGGAAGGAACTTAACAAGAAAGTGAAAACTATTAGAAATAACTCTTATCTGATTTAGCACAATTTTCTGAAATACCTAAGGAAAGGGGAAACTTCTAGGAGTGAGTAAATTCTAGTTAGTTCTCCTGGAATATTTTTAAAGACACGTTTTTTTAACCAACTAAGAGTGACTTGAAACAAAATATATGCTTAGTTATTGCAAATAACACTGATAAAAACATATATAGACTTAGCCCGCTCTTAACAAGGAAGCTAGAGGCAGGCAGCCCAGCCACTATGCAGCTGCTCAGTGGCTACCTCCCTCTGCCCCCATCCCCCATCTACAACAAGGTGGCCCCAGAAAGGCTGCCCTAGCTCATCTCCATGTCCCCATTGTGACAAGAAAACAGGAGGGTATGTGGCATGAGCTTTGTCTGTCCCTTTGATGAGAAAAGCTAAAAGTTTCCCAATCGTTTCACCACCCCCCCCCTTCACCCAGCAGGCATTTTGATCATAATTAGGTCATAGGGCTGGAAAATTTGAGGATATAATTATTAAGATTGACTTTAATCAGTGATGTGTCATTGCTTGGAGCTGGACAAATCAAGGTACCAAACAAATGTGGGGTCTATGAGCCAGGAGGGAAGGGACGGAGGAAATAAGACAACCAACGTGCCTGCTACACATAGTAATAAGAACCATGAACTGGTTCATGAAACCACCATAGAACTTCACAGCTAGGAGTGCATACTTCCCATCCTTTAGGGGAGGGTCACACTCCATCTCCAGAAACCATCTGCCTCTTCACTAAAATGCACACTACACTAGTCTCTGTGCTCCCTGACACTGCTTCATCCGTGCACCTCACATGCCAGACAGGCAGCACCCACAGAGCTCTGCTTTCAGTCACATGATTGCTGCTTCCTGTTCTACATTCTTCTCTGAGGGCCTCTTTATCAGGAAGCCCATGGGCCCAGCACGGCCTGCTGCTTTTCTGCAGTTGTGTTAGAATGCAGACATGCTCCTTTGCTTACATAGTGGCTAAAGCTGCTTTTACATTCATTGGAACTGAGACCATGTGACCTTCATTGCCAACAATATTTACTATCTGGCCATTTACAGAGAAAAGTTTGTTAACCCCTGGCCTACATGTCTGTACATTTCTCAACGGCAAGATCACACCGTGCATTTCTCTTGTATCTACATGAGCACAACCCTGGAAGCACAGTTGGGTGCTCCACGACTACCTTCAGACATGGAACTTGAAATAAAAGGCTTGGTAGCTAAACTCTAATAGGCTCAACTCTGGCATGTTAAGTGACACATAGTTGGTGCTTCATTAATTTTTGCTGAATTAATCCAGGAATTAACTAAGTGATTGACTAATTATGGCAAAATACCCTAGTACTTAGAGTGTGGGCTCTGGATCCAGGCTTCCTGTATTCAAATTCTGTGGGTCCTAGGCAACAAACTCAGCCTCTCTGTGCCTCAGTCTCCTCCTGTGTCAAATACAAATTTATCATAATAAAAGCATAATATGCAAGTCAACCAAACAACCATCCTGGCGACCTCCCAGAGGACCACGCCATGACACACACTGGTGCCAGGCCAGCCAACACGGGTGCAATGCAATTGGTTGGGTGGCCGCCATTGCCCCACAATCGCCCCACAGAGGGAGGCCCAGGCCACCCTCTTCCGGACAATCGATGGGGCCCTCCACGATTGATAGCCCCAAAGAAGGAGGCCCAGGCTATCCAGCAGCATTGCAGCGTGTAGGCGGGTCCTCCCTCTGGGGAGAGATCAGCGACATTGTGGTGGGTGTGCGGGGCCAGCTAGCGATCGCCCTGCAGAGGGAGACCCAGGCCAGCCAAGCGGTGGCACCCCATGCCTGTCACCCACAGAGGGAGGCGACTGGTGGCGGGGGAAGGGGGAGGCAGCACCGCATAGATGGCAGGCAGTGACTACGATGGGGGCAGGGCCAGCTGCCGGCAGCTGGGTGAAGGAAAGCCCGGATAGGCCCTGATCACCGCCAGGCCTAAGGACCCTGGGGGGGGGGGGGGAAGGGGGGGGTCCCAGGTTGCGAGAGGAAGCAGGCCGGACTGAGGGACACACACACACACACACACACACACACACCGGCCTCTAGTGAGTACATAATGACCTAAAAGTGCTTAGAATAATACCGGGCACATAGTAAGCATTCAAAAAATATGAGCTAGTAGTAATGTTGTAAGAAAGTGTCCTTTAAATAGAGGGTACCAGTTTATGTTTCCTCTCTGCGACCTATCTTTGAGCCCATTCTGTAAAAAGACATGGACACGATCATTTTCCATCTTTTCCTGGTGACACTAAACCAAGTCTGAACTTAAAGGAGATTTCAGGGAGACGCCCAGTAAGTAATTGCGAGGTGCAGGGTCAGGGAATAAACCAGCACACATGATGGGGAGACGAAGAAGTCACAGCATGTCAACGCCACACGACTGACCTCTGCTGCCGCTGATGAGCAGTGCCCGCGCCACAGACGGGAGGTGAGTGGCAGGGGAGCGCTTTCCTTGAACTGTCAGCTAATGAAGTGGTGAGAGATTAGCAGGCCCTGCGGTCTACACGCTAATTCTCCCTAATGCCACCTGGGGGCTTTCTGCTGCGGGTCGCAGAGGAGTGGAAAATGGGGCGGCCACGCCAGCAGCCGGCCTGCGCTGCGATTCTCTCGATTCTCTCGGCGCCAAGCAACACAGCAGCCCAGCTGGTGCCCGTTCACTATTCAGCGAGCGGTTGGCAGGCTTCCTTCCGAGAAGGGCAGGCCTCGGCCATCAGAGCAACATGAAGACAACGAAAAGAATTCTCGGAGGCTCCCGCCTCTTTGCTCTTTCCGCAGGTTCTCTCCCTTAAAGGGGGACTCCGGCCCGGCCGTGGGGGCCCCGTGGCGGAGTGTGGACCCGTGAACCAGGCGGTCGTGGCTGGATTCCTGGCCGGAGCACATGCCCAAGTTGTGGGCTCCATCCCTGATCGTGCAGGAGGCAGCCAATCAATGGTTCTCCCTCTTCATTGATGTTTCTGTCTCTCTCTCCTTCTGAAAGCAATAAAAAAATATATTTTAAAAATAAATAAATGAAAGTTGACTCTGAGGGCAACCCACTCGCTTCTCCGCAGCCCTGCCATCTCCCTTGCAACACAAGAATCAAGTCCGTGGAAATGGCCCCCGTAATGAACGCTGTCTGTGAGAGGAAACCCCGAAGTAAGATCGGGGAGACAGCATCCATCCGGGAGCTGTTATCACTGCATCCATCATCATTACTTAAGCGAGCATTCGGGGGAAGGCGTTCCTCTAACAGGAACTTAGAGAAAAGTTCCTAGACTCTCCGGTTATGAAAGAAGCATCAGTTCTCACCCCAAAGCACAAGCCAGGGGAGAGCAGGAAAGGACTGTGTTGGTCCTCTGGCATCCTTCAGGCAAGAGGCCAAGTCCGCTCGGAGGAAACAGTGTGTGCCTGTGCGAAGAACTGCCTCCCGTATTGTAATCACGTTATCTCCTTGCACATCCTCGACTGTCAGGTGAATCCCGCTGCATTTCAGCTCCTTCTGGCGGGCTGCGGCTGATTGTCAGGCCCTTGGGAAGGGGGAGAGCGTTGCCTCCTGCTCCGTCTCTCTCTAGGGTCGCCATGTAATTGTGCGGCGGGAGGAACGGGCCCTGGAGATGGCGTGACAGTCACTTCTCATTACCTCCCACTTGGTTCATTACGTCTGCAGACAGCGACTGCCCATGTGTGGATACTTCCATTACACGGAAGGATGTAATGTGCTGCGGGCCTCGGATGGCTTTCGAAGAGGAAGAAGGCTGTTTATTCCAGGCACATACGATCTTGTTTGCAGGGGCCATGCCAAAGGGATGGAAAGCGACACAGGGAACAGATGAGCAGTGATCAACACGGGAGAACCCGGCCCACCTGGGCTTATACCCAGGGATATTTATGTGCGTGCATCCACTGACACATACAGCCTCACATGAAGGATAGAAGTCCCACTTACTAATCTACCAACCGTGCCTTTAACAAGCGAACCCACTCATTCAGGTATACTGTACACAGCTATTCTCTGTACCCTCTCTCTACTGGCATTCCTCCTGCTCTCTCTCTCTCTCTCTCTCACACACACACACACACACACACACACACAAATGCAAAAGACCTTTTTTATAGGCAAGGGTGAGTACTGGGAACCATGAAATGCAAATACACTATTTCATGCCTCTTGCTCAGGGGTGGAAAAAGCCCCAATTAGATTACAAACTAAGAGAGGTAATAAGAAAGAAAACAGAATTACAAAGAATTATAGATTGCTAGAATCAGGAACGAATCTCTGATATTATCTATAACAGAAATGCCCAGACTTTTTCTTTAAAGATAAATCACTCCCCAAAAGTCAGTAAAAGGTGCCTAAAAAGAGATAGGCTTGATGCAGTAAATCTTGGATGCAGCATACTATATCCTCCTGCTGGGATTCACAATTGTGTCAGCTTATCAAAGGTCCTGAGAATTCCTGTTCAATTTAACTCAGTGTTTATCTGCTCTATTAATTCAAGAATGCTTTTTTAAAAAACCTGCAATCTTGATAGCATCCTGCGGAATAATTATGCAACAGAGAGATACTGTTCTAATATAGTCCCATTGTTTTGTATACATTTGCTATATAGTAATAATTCTCAAATTTTAGCATGCATTGAAATCACCAAGGGATGTAATCCTGACAGATTATTCAGCAAATTGGATAAGGCTCAGGAACCTTAATACTTACCAACAACCCTAATGCAGAGAGCCTCCTACCCACTTTGGGAAACACCAATTCACACAGGTGCTCTTTGTCTAAATTTGTCAGGGATTAAACTACACATTGTTAACAAGAGAGCTCTACAGTTAATAAGATGAATGTCTGTAGCTTTGACTCTAAAAGTAGGCCAGATTTATCTTGACTTGCAAGAGCTTTTTTAATATGAAAATGAATGCTTGCCTCTATAAATTTACCAGGATTTATGGTTTATTCACCTTTATACCTGGCTTCAACCCTAGATCCTTTGCACTTTCCCACGCTCTTGCTTCCCTAATCCATTTTTATTAATTTATTCATTCATCAATTATTTAAAAAGCACCCTCTGGGTATTGAAATGCTAGGGATAGCAGTGAACAACAAAAACACAAAAATCCTCACCCTTATAGGCTAACTTCCTAACAAAAGGAATACAGTAGCAAAACATCCACTTAACAGATAAGTAGACAACACAGTAAATTAGAGTTAGCAGGTGGTGGTGTTATGAAAGAAATAGAGCAGGCCGAGGGGGATCAGAAGTATGGGTGGGCAGGGGGCTGCAAAAGGGCTGCGATTTTTAAAAGGGCAGTGGGAATGACATTTGGTCAAAGTCTTTATTTTTTAATCTTTATTGTTGAAAGTATTGCATAGGTCCTCCTTTTTCCCTCATTAACCTCTTACCACCCCCCCTCCCCCCTCAGGCCCTCACCACCCGTTGTCTGTATCCATGGGTTATGATATTTTCATTGGTTGATCTCTTCCCACCCACCCTCCCCTACCTTCCCTCTGAGGTTCAACAGTCTGTTCATGCTTCTATGTCTCTGGATCTATTTTTTATCAGCAGTTTATGTAGTTCATCAGATTCTACATATGAGTGAGATCATGTGATACTTATCTTTCTCTGGCTGGCTTATTTCTCTCAGCATAATACTCTCCAGGTCCATCCATGCTGTTGCAATGGTAAGAGTTCTTTGTTTTTTATTGCCAGGTAGTATTCCATTGTGTAGATGTACCATAGTTGTTTTATCCACCCATCTGCTGCTGGATGCTTAGGCTGTTTCCAAATCTTAGCTGTGGTAAATTGTGCTGCTATGAACATAGGGGTGAATATATCCTTTTTGATGAGTGTTTCTGGTTTCTTAGGCTATATTCCTAGAAGTGGGATCACTGCGCCATTGGGCTGTCTTGAAGGAAACAAGGGAGGTGGCCTTGTATGCACATAGAGTCAGAGTCCAGGCATAGAGAACAGCCAGTGCAAAGGGAGCTGCCTCCTGTGGAGAAGGAGCCAAAGGTGGGTAAGTGAGGAAGAGGAGGAGAGAGGGGAAGAGTAAGTGCAGTCTGAGAGGTAGCAAAGACAGGGTCACCTAGGTCATGGCTTGGAGTTTTACTCTGAGAGAAAGGAGAAGCCACTGCAGCATTTTAAGCAGAGAATGGGATTATTCGATTTACGTGTTTAAAGGCTCTGAATTTATTCAACAGAATTTATTCACCATTGACTGGGTATCTACTGATATGCCAGGCATTGAGCTGGAGCCTAGATTGCAAAAATGAACTATTCCCAAAGCATAAACAGTCCTTGGGCCTCTGGAACTGGTTGGTGCAGGTCAGTGTTTGTATATTTTTTTTAAAATCTATTGTCCTGCTGGCCAATGTGGATCAGTGGTTGAGCGTCAACCTGTGAACCAGGAGGTCATGGTTCAATTCCTGGTCAGGGCACATGCCTGGGTTGCGGGCTCGATCCCCAGTGTGGAGCATGCAGGAGGCAGCCAATCAATGATTCTTTCTCATCATTGATGTTTCTCTCTCTCCTTTCCTCTCTGAAATCAATAAAAATATTTTTTAAAAAATAAAAAACAAATAAAATCTATTGTCCTTGCCCCTTGCATAACTTCATGATCTCAGCATCCACATGCTTGCTGTCCTGGGCTAGAGCAGGCAGACACCAGCCAGATCAATCAGGGGACTCAGGTGCCCAGTCCTGCCCTAAACATACTGTGTGGCGTTTGGCAAGACATTAATTCCCCTCTTTTCTTGGGTTTTCCCTCCATTTACAGGACTTTATGCAGAAATATATTTGTGCTGTCTGATTAGATAACCAGCACTGAGAACAGTAGGGTGTACTGAAAACCGGACGATTTTAATTTTCCCTCAAATTATCATACTTTAGGATAAATAGAGAGTCGCGTACATTCTCCTGCTATCCATTCTGGCAGCACTGCCTCAGCTGGAGACCGTCTGCAAGCTGGCAGGCCAGAAGCGCAGAGGAACTTATCTGAGTTCCCGGAGATGAAACCTGCTAGTTATCAACAACTGAAATTCCAAGAGAGGGCCTTCTGGGAAAGAGCCATTTGCAGCGACAATCTCTGTTTAACTCGCGTGCCTTCCTGCTAACTTCCTCCTATTGAGGAAGGATGGGAAAAGTCATATTTAATTTCAGCTTCAAACACAATTCTAAATGATAGATGTGGCTTGCTCACCTCACCTGCCAGTCCTCAATAGATACTTAAGAGATGAAACCTCCATTCTGAGGAAATGGAAAATAAAATGACAGACTTCAAGCAAAGTGGTTCAGGAAACCAAAATTATTTTTATTGCGTCTGTGTTTGCCTGCAATATGCAGATGCAGCCTTGACGAACAGCAACACCATTTTCACCAAATGCTTATGATGTAACTGCATGAAATCAGGAAAATACGGGGACTTGGCAGGCAACTGGGGAAAGAGAAAAGTAACACAATGCCATTTCAGACTGCAGTCTGCACTGAGCTAAACTACTACAGATGTTTTTCCTTTGTCTTCGTTTAATGGTTTCTCTAAATACAATGTCTTCCTTAATCACTCAAGGCAGCAAAATTTATGGCATGCTAATTAATAGCGAGATGCTTAGCTAAGCAATTCTATATTTATGCCTCTGAATATGTAACTATCTTTTTAGAGCTTTCATGTTTTTCCTTTTACCTTTCTTCTGTCAGATTTCACTAGTAGAGTAAGGGAGTATTAGGAACACAGAATCTTAGGTGGCTTGACAGGATTGATTTTACTTAAACAATAAGAAAAGATATAAGCTATGCTACTTACCCATAACTATATTGGTTATATTATTAGTCCTATTAGTTGTAAACTCAAAACAAAGACAGGTTGTACAGGGAGCAAGAACTGCAACTCAGAAAGAAGAACTACAGGTATAAGTCTGCTTCTCACCATTACTGTTAAAATTAAAAGGCAAAATTAGGTCTTTTTTCCCTGCTCAGAGATTCTTGAACTTTATATTATCAGCAAAGCATGTTGCTGCACCTGCTCTGCTAATCCCTAGCCCTGGATCAGCTCAACTGTAACTTTCTCAGCTCCTACTTCAGGACAGCTGAGCACAAATTAGGAAAATCCCCTCACTCTGGTTACTGGCATTGTGTCAAGTCTATGTTCTCCGACATCAGCCGGACCCTCCGGGCTACTGGCAGTCTTTCTGTTTGTCCCCAGTCAGCTCTGTCAGATTTCCCTTACAGCTGTTCCAAACTATCAACATGCTCACGATCCCCTCCTCCTAAGTAAATGTCCTTGTCCGTATGTCACAGACAACATGGAGGTCCTCTCCTTCCCCTCCACCTGCAGCTTGACCCAGAGGGTCACCCACCTTTTCCTCCCTTCCTCCCACCAGAGGAGAGGTATCTCTTCTAGCCCTAAAAGTTGCTACCTCTAGAGCAGCGGTTCTCAACCTATGGGTCTCGACCCCTTTGGGGGTCGAACGACCCTTTCACAGGGGCCGCCTAAGACCATTGGAAAACACATATATAATTACATATTGTTTTTGTGATTAATCACTATGCTTTAATTATGTTCAATTTGTAACCATGAAAATACATCCTGCATATCAGATATTTACATTACGATTCATAACAGTGGCAAAATTACAGTTATGAAGTAGCAACAAAAATTTTATGGTTGGGGGTCACCACAACATGAGGAACTGTATTAAAGGGTCACAGCATTAGGAAGGTTGAGAACCACTGCTCTAGAGAATACTGAACACCATCTCCTCAGGCTTCTTCTGGGACCTCATTACATTAGTCACTTGTCCTCAGACCTCCATGTCCCTTTAGTCTGCAGATTTGCTCAACTTTTTCCTTATGGCCAAGCACGCACCTGCACACACATATGCACGCATGCATAATTCCTTAATCATTTCAGCCTCTCACTCATGCTGCAAATTATCTTGTAAAGCAATTATCTGTTTACATGACAGTTTTCAGCTGGTCCAGCAGTTTTTAATCATTGTTGTGTCACAGATCCCTTTGAGAATCTGATTACAGCAATAGACCTTTTCCCTGGAGACAAGGGAAAGGTGTCTACACACACACACACACACACACACACACACACACACACACACACATTGTACATGTGATTCCAGGTTGTTCTTGTTCACTGACCCCCATGGGAGAAACGCCTGCTGCTCACCACCAGTTACAGTTTTTCTCCTTTTCCGGGCACACAGGTGAGTCCTACTTCCTTGCTGACAGGATCAGTCCCTGCATTGGCCAATGGAATGCGAGTGGAAGTGATGTGTGTGGATGGTTTAAGAGCCTGAACTTGCTGGGCTATGTTTTCCCTTTCTACTCTGTCACCGTGACCTCTGGGTTCCAGACAGAGACTGCTCGTCAGCATGGGTCCTGGCGTGAAGAGGAGGCAGAGCAGAGCACCTGGCCAGCCTACGATGGGCATCCAGAGTGAGTAAGAAATAAATCTAGCTGTTTAAGGGGGCTGAGACTGGGGATGGTTGGTTAGTGTAGCAGAACCGAAGCTACCTACTTGATAGCAGGGTACTCTCCATTGGATATGAAATAATCTAAATAAGAAAAGTTCTTTGTAGGGAAATTTAAGCTACCCTCTCTTCTGTTCCTAGTCATCTACCTCAGACATCTTTCTCCTCAGACATCTACCTTTCACTTCTTTCCACCTACAAACTCTTTCCCTGCTTCTTTGCACAATTCCTCATCCTTCAGACCACAATTTACATGTCACCTCCTCAGAGAGGTCCTTTGGACCTGTTCCCACCCGCCTCCAGCCCAATTACTATCATTTATATCACCCATGTCTGTCTTTCTCAGAGAGCGTCAGAGCCTGTAATGATTTTACTTTCTGTCTCTCGAGTTCTGAATTTACAATATTCATTGTCTTGCTATCAACAATGATTCCTAACTAACGAAGGTCATGTGGCTGTAGCCCCATATGAGTGTAAGAAAAGGGAATACATTCAAAATATGGAGTGCTTTCACTTGTTTAATATAGTGATAAAAATAGAACCATGAATGTTCAGAGCAAGTCACACTTTAAACACTTTTCTAAACTACGCTAATGGAAGAAAGAACTCTAACCAAAGTGTTGGGCAAGCATCCCCATGTCTTGATGTTCATCCAAAACAAACCATTGAACCTTGGTATTCACCCAGTAACCATTCAGAGGTCAGCTTGACATTTGGGTGGTTTTTTTTAGATAGTTGTGGCCAATAGCACTAACAACCTTTGGTCCCAACCCGGTTAAATAGCAGTGTTTGTAATTCACTGGCATGCATTTCTTGTGTTTTTTGTTTGCTTTGTTTGCTTTGTTTTTCCTTTTACTCAGTATGCACACCAAGCAACTTTACTTCACAGTGACAGTAAGAATTAGTCCTTAAGTTATAGAAACAATTGGGTGGCTAAACTTTTGTTATACATCCAGGAAGGTAGTTGTAACACCTTGTCACAGTAAATTAATTCAGAGCTGTTTGAGGAATGAATTAAAAATAGTATTATAAAATTACCACCCTAGCTGGTTTGGCTCAGTGGATAGAGTGTCAGCCTGCAGACTGAAGGTACCGGATTCAAATCCAGGTCAGGGGCACGTGTCTGGGTTGCAGGCTTGATGCCTAGTAGGGGGCCTACACCTGGCAGCTGATCAATGATTCTCTCTCATCATTGATGTTTCTCTCTCTCTCTCTCTCTCTCTCTCTCTCTCTCTCTCTCTCTCTCTTTCTCTCCAAAATCAATAAAAATATAAAACAAAAAAAATTACCAATTACCTTTTTCATTTGCCTTTATTATATACTAGGGGCCCAGTGCATGAATTCATGCACCTTGTAAGGAACTATGGACCGTGAGGCTGCAGTGGGCACAAGGGCAGGTGTTGGCCCACTCTGCATGCCCAACCACCTGGCCCCTCCCACTGCAGAGTCTGGTCACCTGTCTGCTGGCTGCCCCGCTCCCACCACCACCGGCTCGCACCTGCTGATGGTGCAAAGCGATTGAGGCCAGCACAGCAGTGGGTGTGAGCAGGGCCAGCGCCATCAGCAAGTGTGAGCAGCAGCTGCTGCCTTGATTGCCCCTCAGGAGCACGGGGAGGTGGAGAAGCCATCAGGGGCGATTGGGGCCGGCAGCTGCCGCTCGCACCACTGATGGTGCCGAGCAATCAGGACCAGCGCTGGGTGCCAACAGCGGGTGCGAGTGGCAGCTCCAGCACCAGCAGCGGGTGCAAGAGGCAGCTGCTGGCCCTGATTGCCCCTCAGGAGCAGGATGAGGTGGAGAAGCCCTGAGGGACAATTGGGGCCAGCAGCCACTGCTCGCACCTGCTGAAAGTGCCGAACAATGGGGGCCAGCACCAGGCACTGGCAGTGGGTGAGAGTGGGGCCAGTGCCAGCAGCAGGTGCAAACACCTGCCAGGACCACGGCACACAGGAGCAAAGAATTTTCAGTAACCACCAGAGGCTCGCTCTGATGACAGCGACTGGCACCCTGTCTTGGTCTGGTGCCCCTGCTCACCTGCTCTACCATCCCACCGTGGCCAATGCCCACCATGTTCTGCGCTCTGCTGCCTGCTGTTTATGCCTGCCATGTTCTGTGCACACCTGCTGGTGGTCAGTGCACATCATAGTGACTGGTTGTTCGGTTGTTTGGCCATTTGGTCTATTTGCATGTTAGGGTTTTATATATATAGATAACTAATACTACAAAAGACAACTATCTAATTTTAAAATCCAAAGTTTTATAGCCTTATGTTTTATCTGCATGCATAAATAACATGGTTATTGCTTCAAATTTTCAGAAATGTGTAACTTAAAATCAATATAAAATGTTTTTATTTTCATTATATTTTTAAAATGTGTTAAACAGTCTTGATAGCTGATATTCAAAAGTTGCAATCCTATCTTTCCAACATATAATAGACTCTGAAAAATATTCACAGAAATGGACAGCTCTTTATTTTCATTTAAATTCTTTATTGTTTAAAATATTACATGAGTCTCCTCTTTTCCCCATTGGCCTCTCACTGGCTTTACCCACCCCCAGTACATGCCCTCACCCCGTTACTGTCTGTGTCCATTGGTTATGCTCATATGCATGCATGCAAGTCTTTTGGTTGATCTCTTATCCCCTCACCACAATCCCCCCCACTTGCCTTTCTTCATAGGTTGTACCATCTGTTTGATGCTTCTACGACTCTGGTTCTGTTCATCAGTTTATGTTGCTCATTATATTCTACACATGAGTGAGATCATGTAATATTTATCTTTTCTCCAACTGGCTTATTTCACTTAGCATAATGCTCTCCAGTTCCATCCATGCTGTTGCAAATTGTAAGAATTCCTTTTTTTTAACAGCAGTGTAGTATTCCATTGTGTAGATATATCATGGTTTTCTAATCCATTCATCTGCTGATGGGCACTTAGGCTGTTTCCAAAGCTTAGCTATTGTAAATTGTGCTGCTATGAATATAGGGGTGCATATATCCTTTCTGATTTGGTGTTTCTGTTTTCTTGGGATATATTCCTAGAAGTGGGATTACTGGGTAAAATGGAAGTTCCATTTTTAATATTTTGAGGAAACTCCATACTGCATTCCCACCAGCAGTGCATGAGGGTTCTTTTTTCTCCGCATCCTCACCAGTACTTGTCGTTTGTTGATTTGTTGACGAGAGCCATTCTGACAGGTGTGAGATGGTACCTCGTTGTTGTTTGGATTTGTATCTCTCAGATGATTAGTGACTTTGAGCATGTTTTCATATGTCTCTTGGCCTTCTGTATGTCCTCTTTTGAAAAGTGTCTATTTAGGTCCTTTGCCCATTTTTTTATTAGATTGTTTATCTTTCTTTTGTTAAGTTATATGAGTTCCCTATAAATTTTGGAGCTTAAACCCTTATCAGAGATAACATTCTCCCATGCAGTGGGCTTTCTTGCTGTTTTGTTTATGGTTTCCTTTGCTGTGCAGAAGATTTTATTTTGATGTAGTCCTATTTCTTTATTTTCTCCTTAGTTTCCAATGTCCTGGAAGCTGTATTGGTAAAGATATTGCTACGACATATGTCTGCTATTTTGCTGCCTATGGCTTCTTCTAAGATTTTTATGGTTTCTCGTTTTACATTTAAGTCCTTTATCCATTTTGAGTTAATTGTTGTGAATGGTGTACTTTGGTGGTCTAGTTTCATTTTTTGCATGTGTCCAATTTTCCCAACACCATTTATTGAAGAGACTTTCTTGACTCCATTGTATGCTCTTGCCTCCTTTGTCAAATATTAATTGAGCATAATGGCTTGAGTTGATTTCTGGGTTCTCTGTTCTGTTCTGTTGGTCTATATGTCTGCTCTTGTGCCAGTATCAAGCAGTTTTGAGAACCATGGCTTGGTAATATAGCTTGTTATCTGGTATTGTGATCCCTCCAACTTTGTTCTTCTTTCTCAAGACTGCAGTGGCTATTCACGGTCTTTTTTTTAATTCCATATGAATTCTCGGAGAGTTTGTTCTAGGTCATTAAAATATGTCATTGGTATTTTAATGAAGATTGCATTGAATCTATAGATTGGTTTGGGTAGTATGGACCTTTTAATGATGTTTATTCTACCAATCCATGAACACAGTATATTCTTCGAAATGGACAGCTCTTAAGTAAGATATTCAATTTCATAAGCAGAATGTTTGGTGATCTTCTAAACTAATTTTTAGAATAGGATAAATTTAAGTCTCAATGAGAACAACTAGAAAATGGTTTAAAGTTGCTAAGAAGCTTAGTTTGGAAATAGAAATAAGCTTATTTTAGCTTTGATTTTTCATAGACTTTGTTTTCTTTTAATCTCTTATATGGCAGTGCGCATTACAAAATTATATCCCTTAAAATGTGGAGCACATCCATTTCCCTACCTCCTATGTCACATGTGTAATTGGTATATGATAGCTACATTTTTCCTACTTAGATTTATACTTATACATATGCAGCTTTAAAAAAATACAGATTTTTCAGGTTGGAGTGGAGTGCTTCTTTATTTTTAAATTGTTTCCTCTCAACTAAGTAATTTTCAGGAGAAGATTATCATCTGCCTCTCTGTTTTAAGAAAACATGGGTAATCAGATGGGGCTTAACATCTTTAAAACGGGGCATGCATCAAATGTGCGTGCACAAACGTTTAATTATTTTGCATAAAGACAGATTATTTATCAATTTCTCATCACTACGCCACAGCCTTCAAAAAATGTAAATGCTTCTTTTCTACTGGGGCACTTCATCCAAATGCATAAATATCATAGAAATATTTGCTCTAGAAATGCAAAGCGAATAAGTAATAATGAATTATACTAGCGAAAACTGCAACTGATGTAAGACAGTATCAAAGTTTATGTTTAATAATGCTGAAATGCTGACTGCATTTACTCCTGACTTTACGTATACTCCAAATTAAGTATTCTGAGTCCCAAATTGGAAGATCTTTTACTGGTAAATATAACACGTTAATGAAAATATTTTAGCAGGCATTCCAGATGAGGGAATCAGTAGATGCCAAGAAACGTTACTTTGTAGAAAAATAGTAAATTTAATGAATAATAGATTCAAGTGACGCCAATTAATTTCCTTTATTTCAAACAAAATTTTTATATGAAATAAAAGACCCCTGGCTGGTGCTCAGTGGTTAGAGCACTTCTGGCCTAGGGCACATACCTCCATTGCAAGCTCAATCCCTGGCTCCAGTCAGGGTGCGTGCAGGAGGCAACCGATCAATGTGTCTCTCTCACATCAATGTTTCTCTCTCTCTCTCTCTCTCTAAAAAAATCAATGGGGAAAATATCCTTGGGTGAGGAAAGAAGGAAGGAAGGAAGGAAGGAAGGAAGGAAGGAAAGGAGGGAGGGAGGAAGGAAGGAAAGGAGGGAGGGAGGGAGGAGGAAGGAAGGAGGAAGGAAGGAAGGAAGGAAGGAAGAGAGGGAGGGAGGGAGGGAGGGAGGGAGGAGGGAGGGAGGGAGGGAGGGAGGAGAAAGAAAGAAAGAAGAAAGAAAGAAGAAAGAAAGAAAGAAGAAGGAAGGAGGAAGGAAGGAAGGAAGAGGGAGGGAAGGAGGGAAGGGGGGAAGGGGGGAAGGGGGAAGGGAAGGGGAAAGGAAAGGAAGGAAGGAAAGGAAAGGAAAGGAAAGGAAAGGAAAGGAAAGAAAGGAAAGGAAAGGAAAGGAAAGGAAAGGAAAGGAAAGGAAAGGAAAAAAAAGTGAGATTTCCTACACAAGATCTGCAGTCTGAAGAGTAGGAGCTTCTTCGGGTTGATTCACATCTTGTTTATTTTGCTAATGTGCTTATTTTGAAATAGTGCTCCAGGACAGCATTTAGGGTTATTCATTATATTTACTTTTTTAAAAATAATATGTGAAATCTCCTAAAAACATTAGGCTCTATTTTTGACTGGCTTAGGATTTCTACTTTAAAACTGAATTACTAACAAGGCATCTGGTAAATGTGAAGGTGGCTATTAAACTTTTGTAGCCTTTGATCTTACTAACTAAGTTTTATAAGACTTTAGAGAAAAAGTTCTATCAGTCATCTTACTTAAACATTATTTTAGGAGATTGATATGCCCTGTGTTCTAAAACCAAAATTACCCTACTTTAAAAAAAAAAAAAAGTAACATTAACACACCCATTCATTTTATAAAATTTGACTCCTAGTTGCCAATAAAATGAGTAGAATCAGTTTAAGAAACAGAAAGTGAAAAGGGAAGAAATGGGGGGAGGTGAGAAATACTCTCTCAGAAAATATTTTAGAAAACTAGTAACTGCTCTACATCATTCTCTCTGAAAATAGATATGGATCTTTTCTATAAGCCTTCTCTTTTATCCTGCTGTAACATGACCACCACCCATCAGCACCTTAGTTAAGTGCACTTTTCAGATTTAGTTTGGAATGGTGGAGGAGCCTGGGGGGTAGCATCAGATAGGCAAGATTTCAAAGCAATAAGCCAACATTTACTATGGACCTTGGTCAAGATTTAACACCGTCAGTCTGTTTTTCCTCCATAAAATCATAAGACTCTTCTCCTACAGTGACCTGAATTTTACATCAATCCTCCATTAAAATGACCTTCATGAAGGTCACCAATACCTTCTTAATTTTAAAATCTAATAAATACTTGGCTCTTATTATTCTTGATCTCTTTGCAATATTTGACTGTTTACCATTTCATAATTCTTCAAACTGTTTTCTTACTCGGTTTCTGTGATCTACTCTTTTCTGTCATTTTTTTTCTTATTTTCTAGGTATTTATTATTGTTCTCTTTTGCTGACTCTAGTCTCTCTGCTCTTAATTAAATGACCTCTGTGCTCTTCTCCCTCTGAATTGTCTTCCCAATAAATTCCATCCACCGCTGCTTCTTCCCGTAGCTTTAGCCACCACCTGTATATCCTAACGATTGCCTGTATATGCCTCCTTTCCAAACTTCTCAAGCTCTTAGCCCCCAAACGGCTACCTCATTTTGGACTTCATGGAATTGTTCTATTAGTATCATTCAAAACTACTACCACAACAACCAGGACAAAAATCTAGAACTCATCCCAGACTCCCTGCTCTCCCTCATTCTGCTCTCACATCCCCTCTCCCCAGTCTATGAGAGCTTACTGATTCTTCCTCTAAACTATTTATTTCTTCTTAATAGTTTCTGCCACTGTCTTGGTTCAATTTCTTATGTTTAGATCCATGAAATAGCCTCTACGTTATTCAGAGTAGTTGCACTGTTGTAACAACAAATGTGGTGACAAAAATATCCATGGTTTAGCACAATAATTTTTTTTTCCTTGCTCATGTCACAATCCAGTGCAAGTTGATGGGCAGGATCTACTCCATTCAGGTAACCAGGCTCCTTCCATCCAATGGCTGTACCACCTCCTCTACCAGACCCTGTAACTGGCAGGCAGGTGAGAGCAGAGAGAAGGCAGTCTTGTTATGGGCTTAGTCTATGTACAATGGGAGCAGGGAGAGAATAAATGCAGTTAAAACTGCCATTCAAAAGGGTAAGAATGGCAGGCAAGTGGTGCCCACTAGTCCGTTGCAATTCTGAAATCCTGCTTGGCAGGTCTTATGAAGGCCCTACTCTGAGAGAGTGAGTTATTTGATTGAACTTTAATTCTGCTCTCTGGGAATCGTTCCCTTGTCCCTTTCCTCCTTGACCCTCTGCTCTTAGGAGTTCTTACTATTTATTCCCCTTCAGCACCACTGAAATGAGTGTTACCAAAAGTTTGCAAGTTAAAAGGTGATGTTACAGCTCAGTCGGAAGTATTTTTTGGTCTATTTTGGGTTCTTGACAGCACAACTTCTTCAAAAGCTTGGTAGACTTCTCTCGTATTTGCTTCCATCTGTAATTCTCGGGTCTCTCCTCTCCCTCCCACCCTTCTCCCCATCTCTCTCCGCAACTGCAGCTAAGTTGCTGCAATTAGTTGATTATGGTTTCTAATGGGAAGGCCACACCTTTAATCTGATCTTTGCTGTAGAACTAAACCATGTGCCCAACTAAGAAGTTTTACTGGCCCTTTGTGGCTCCATTTGGAATGTGGAAGCAGCTGGCTTTCCGACCACTTTTCACCCCGATCTTTAGACTCTCCATACTGTTTTCTGTTCAGTTGTTTCTGAGCGTGTCTCTTTTTTGAAACACCTGACCAAAGGAAGCCAATAACAACTGTTACATGACAACACTCTAATTCTTTTAAAACACTTTCCCTAAGGCAGCTGTTCTCAAAGTGTGGTGGGCACAACCCCGAGAAGCCCAAAGACCCGTTTCATTAGTGGATCCACAAGGTCAAAAATCCTATATAATAAAGAGCCAATATGCTAATTAGACCAAACAGCAGAACGACTGTCCAGACGACCTTCCAGACAAAGCCAGGGCTGCGAGGGCCGAGCCCCTTGCACGAATTTCGTGCATCGGACCTCTAGTACTTTCATAATAATAAGGAGATTATTTGCCTTTTCTCCTGTGTTAACATTTGCACTGATGCTTCAAAAACAATGGTGGGTAAAACTATTGGTGCTTTAGCACAAATTGAGGAATTACTAAACCATGTCATTGTATCATTGGACATTGTATCATATTTGCTGCCAATTACTTACTTAAAACAAGAAAAACCAATTTAGCTTGAAAATGCCCTTGACAAAAAAGTAAAATTATTTACTTTGTTAAATCTCAACCCTTGAGGACAGGTCTTCCACATATTCTGTGGGACCGAAAGGAAAGAGCACAGAACAGTTCTGCTGCTGCGATATGCAATTGAGTTGCAAACTGAACTCATCTATCTTTTATGGAGCATCATTCTTACTTGAGAGAACAAGTGATAAACAAAATCTGGTTTCCAGACTTGGCTATTTGTCAGTCATTTCTTGGAAAATAAATGAGTGAGCCTCTCACTTGAAGGCGAACAGCCTGAGAGTAATTTTTGCCAATGAGAAGACGTGAGCTTTCAAATGAAAATTCGAATTTTGGAAAATTTGCATCCACCACCACCAGCTTGATAGTTTCTGAATTCTGAAAAGCTCAATGGTAATGTTAACAAATGTGATTTTTAAACAAATATTAGATAATGAAGCATGTCAATAATATAACTCAATGAAACAATATCTTCAAAGTAACCACTATAAGATATTACAAAATCATGCATACATTAAAGATCCCTTTAAAGTGCAAGTAAGCCAATGGATTTTTATGAATTTCAAGTTCATTGATATGGTTTCAGATTCACACTGCAATCAACTTTTTAAAAAGTTATCATGGTAGTTATTATGTAGTATCAAGTAAATCCACAACTATCTGAAAGGCTATTAAAATACTTCTTCAAAAGAAGAAAATTGTTCTTCTAACATGAAATACCTACACATCTGTGTGAGGCCAGCTTTTCTTCAGATACATTCACTAAAATAACGTCTCAGAACAGAATGAATGAAGAAGCAAACGTGAATCTATATGTCTCCCATGAAGCTAGAAATCATAGTTTTTCAAAAATGTAAAACAATACCATTCTTTTTACTCATTTTTTGAAAATACAATTATAAAATATGTTACTTACGTTAGCATAATGGATTTATAATTATTTTCAGTTCATTAATATTTTTAACTTCTCAGTTTTAATTTCAATATGGTCATTCTTACTTGATATAACATGTAAACAAAAGCTTTTGGTGATCTTTAAAAGGGTCAAGGAGCCTTGAGAAGAAGTTTTAAGAATCAGTCTCCTGGAGAAGGGATCGGCTCTATGGCCCACAGGTAATATCCAGCTGCTTGCCCGTTTTGTAAATGAGGTTTTATTAAAACACAGACACATCTATTTACTTACATGTGGTCATGGTTGCTTTCATGCTATCTTAGCAGAATTGAATATTTGTAGCAGAGGTGGTATTGCTCCCAAAGCTCAAAATATTCACTATTTGGCCCTTTACAGAAAAAGTTTGCTGACCTCTAATCTAGAGCTTTGGTTCTCAAGCCTGGATGCACATTAAAATGATCTGAAAAACTGTTAAAATAATACTAATGCCACTGCCACCACCGCCCTCCCCCAACACATACATACAGAGCAGTTAAGTCCGAATCTCTGGGAGTGAATCTAATATGTAGCCAGGGTTAAGAATCACTGTCCTAAAGTTATAAGAATCAGAAGCATGAATCCTGCCTTCCAAAGTTATTCCAGGTTTGTCCCCTTCACAACATGGATGACTCTATGTCAAGTCCCTAATGTTAGGATCCTCACCGCCCACTGGCCAAACACTCTCAATGCCTTATTTGTTGTTGCTACAGCAGCACCCTACTGGGAGGTGCAAATTTCAATGTTAGGCAGGTAGGCTGTCTCCTCTGGGAAACACTTCGCACATTTCAGAGGCTAACACAAAGTTTTATTTCTTATGCAAATCATGGTGCGGAGTGCTTTGCTAAGGGTCTCTGCTCCACAAAGGAACCCAGCAGCTTCTAGCTAGAGCCTCTCCCCTCCCCCTGGCCTTGGAGTGCACTGCTGGACCCCCCAGGTCCAGCCAGCAGGGGAGAGAAAGCCTGGAGGATGAAGGGGCCAGGCCTGGTGAAGCCAGACAGCACTCCCATGGCCAGAACTTAGTCCCATTGATCGCAACTAAGTATAAAGAAGGTGCAAAACATAGCCTGTCTTTCTGGCAAAAAAGGAAAAGCAAAAACGGTTTAGTGAACGAGCTTTATCCTCCCTGTCACAATTGCCTTACTAGTCTCTTACACTGAGTACTGGGAAGCCCCTTCATGCCCCTGTGGTAGACGGAGTAAGGGCCTCCTATTCCCCAGAACCTGGGATTGTTTTATTTTCCGTGGCTAAAGGGATTTTGCAGGTGTGATTAAGCTTAAGAACTCTGATAAGGGAGACTATATTGGATTATCCAAGTGGACTTAACTTAATCACATGAGCCCCTCCTTGCCCCCCCCCCCAAAAAAAAAGCAAACCTCTCTAGACTGTCAGCAAAGAGAGATGTGAAGATGGAGGAAGGGTCCAAGACAGTGTGGCTGCAGGAAGCAGGAGGAAGGGGCCATGAGCCAAGGATGCAGGCAGCCTCTGGAAGCTGCAAGGCCAAGGAGATGGATCATCCTCAGCCTCCACACAGGAAGACAGCCCTGCCAACGCCTCGATTTTAACCCAGTGACACCCACATTGGACTTCTGCCCCAAAGAACTGGGGGACAATAAATCTGTGTAGTTTTAAGCCACTAGGTTTGTGGTCATTTGTTTCAGCAGCGATAGAAAATAAACACACCCTGTCTTCCGTGTTCACACTGCTGTTGGTAATGTTCCCAAAATTTAAATCTTAATTGGATGTTCCTTTTCTCAAAAAAAATGTAGTGGCTCCTCATTCATTTACTTATTTAATACACATTAAGCACCTATAATAGCAGGCGCTCTCCCAGTCGCCAGGATTGCTGCACTGAGTGATGCAGACGTGGTTGCTGCTGCATTGACACTTTGGGTATCCTGACTACTGGAACATCTAAACCAGTGATGGCGAACCTATGACACACGTGTCAAAGGTGACACGCGAACTCATTTTTTTTGGTTTATTTTTCTTTGTTAAATGGCATTTAAATATATAAAATAAATATCAAAATATAAGTCTTTGTTTTACTATGGTTGCAAATATCAAAAAATTTCTATATGTGACAAGGCACCAGAGTTAAGTTAGGGTTTTTCAAAATGCTGACACGCTGAGCTCAAAAGGTTCGCCATCACTGATCTAAACTCTTTAGATTCCAACCCTTTCCTTGCCCACCTGGGAAACTCCTCCTTCTCCCTTAACAGTTAGGTCGGTCATATCACTCCACAACATAGGGTCATTCCTTCCAGACTCCCTTTTCTATTTCTGATTGGAAAGTTTATGCATCCGAGTTGGTACTTATTTCACTGAATTGCAACTGCCCCTTCCTCCGCCCTTATTATGGTTTTTACCAGATCCAGAGAGAAGCTCCTAGTGAATATACTTTTAAATAAAGCCTGACCCTTCTTTCATTCATTCATTCTCTCAAAATAAGTTCATCAAAATGCATACTTCATCAGAACTTAATTTGGCAGGATTATCGACAGTACCAATCCCTCAAATCAGAAAAGCAGCCGATCTGAACTTCTTTGGCAATACCTTTCCCAGCATGGATGTCCTCTCCATGTCAAAGAGCATTCTTCCTGGAGAAACAGGGTGGGGAGAGAAGCTGAGAATCCCGCATGCTGACCATCAGACTGAATATGGTTACTGCGAAACTGGGCCTCTGCATGCTCCTTTTTTAGTGTTTTTCTGCAATTTACTAAATAATGGTGAAGGTAGATAGTTCCTGTGATTTTAACACATAACTACAACAAATAATTCCTCAGTGGATTAAGTTTATAGGAACTATTTCATTTGGAAGGATTCATTCCATCTGCCTATAAGACCTGGAGGTGGGGGAAATCAGTCCTTTTATAAACATTTTGAGTGTAGAAACTTAAACTTATTTTGTGACACTGTTTAGTTGTAATGTCCTGTTACGTGTTTCCTAGAAAATTAGAGGCACTGGTCTGTTTTATGCACTGACATATTTTTCCAGTGCGGTCCAGCACTCCATGCAAGACTCACATTCCATTAAACTGAGTGGACAAGAATCTCCCTCATCCATTATTAAATTTACCTGCATCTAGATATTTTGTGTTCATCACGGTGAATGTCAATATATTTTATTCAGTGTCTGTAATATACAAATTGTGATCTGATAAATAATTTATTATTTAAAGAAAATATTTTGATAATTCTTACTGTCGCCATTGCAGAGCCATTCTGCAGAGCCAAGTTTTAATACATTTTTAGCCATTTCTTGAACAACCACTATTTTGCACCTACTATGTGCAAGGGAGAGGGAGAGATAAGAAAAGAAACACCTGTAGAATAATTTCCAGTTAGTAGGTAGAGTAAAATTTATTCTGATTATAGGCACGTAACTTTCAATATGCAAATCCAAGCTGTCAATACATGAAGTTTCCCTGAACATTTTCATGTATCATTACTTAAGAACTCTCACCCCACATCTAGCAGACATTGGACTCCTTCTAGCCCTGTGGTTTAGTTGTTCTGCCCACTAAGTATTAACAGCAATTAACTATGGTCCTCCTCCTCACCTCCCTACACATGATCAGCTTTCCAGTGGGCATTGATTCTGCACCAGCGAGCCTAACCTGCTAACCACAGTAGCACACAGTAACCAGGGAATTATCCCCCAGGAGAGCAGTTCTTTCTACTGAGTCAATAAGCATTACTTATTGTGACTACAAATGCATTGTTAGGTTTAACAAATCACAATGGCCAAAGGCACCCATTTCTCTGAGCACAGAAATTACAATGCTGAAGTCACAATTATCCAGCAATTAGGTTTACAGCTGTATTCACCCTTTCAACATTTAAGCCTACAAAAATGCGCCCCCACTTCTTTCTGCTGAACCTAACCTGGAAAGTTCCTAAAGCTTTCATTTTTTATGCAGGTTTCCAAAACCAAGGAAGCAATTGCATCTGAACAAAGGAATAATGACAAACCTTATGAAGCAGAAAGAACAATAATTTATCCACTTAACAGAAGCCTAGTTTTCTTTTTAAAATAGGGTATTGCCAAGCTCAGTTTCCAAATGGACTATGCTCTGAGCCACCAGAAGAACATTTGGCTGCCAGAAGAATGTCTAGTTTAGTAAATAATGAACATGAATAATTAATGTTTTAGGAATGCTTTCAGCTACAAGTCACAAACAGCCTAACTAGAGTGGCTTTTTTTTTTTTTTTTTAATGGGGGAGTGTTCTTCCCCATAGTGAGAAATCCAGATTTCAGAGTTTTGAGATTGGTTCAGCTGCTGAATCATGCCAAAGACTGAGATTTCCTTAACTTTTTCCTCATAATTACAAAAAGGCTGTGCAGCTTCTACAATTATATCCTCTTTCCACCGGGAAGAAGAAGGATGAGAGCAACAAGGTGTGGTACCAATATCTGAAAGTAAATGACTTATCAGGAAGCTCCCAGAAAATGCTTGCTTGTGTCTCTTTGGCTGAAATTTTGTCCCCAAGGCCCTGTGGGCCTAGAGGTGGCAAGAGAGAAGGGGGATGGGAAAGAAAACAAACAAAAAAAGCAGCTTCTGACATCTAGAAACTGTCGTAACTGCTCCTTCCCATTATAGCTTTAGCCTCACTTTAGTTTTTCTACCTTATACATAATATTTTAAAAATATTTAATCATATAATTATCTCCATTTCCTGGTAGCAGCCATCCAGCGCAACGCCACTTCATCTTAAACCTTCTCCCCAATCACCTGAATCTTGATCTTATAAGAATCTGTTCAGACACCCTCTACTGAAATGTCCCTCATCGCCCAGGGTGTGTGGTCGCCTCTTTGCAACCAGTAATAAACCCAACTTGCTTGTTACGGCTGTGCTCCTGGTGGTCTCTGGCAGGAAAGCACTGACAGAGAAAACTGGGTCAACAGGAGTACTTGCCACACCTTTGTTTTGTTCTAGTCAATTTTTAAAAATATATTTTATTGATTTTTTACAGAGAGAAAGGAAGAGGGATAGAGAGTCAGAAACATCCATGAGAGAGAAACATCAATCAGCTGCCTCCTGCACCGCCCCCCCCCCCCCCCCCAATCGGGATGTGACTGCAACCAAGGCACATGCCCTTGACTGGAATCAAACCCGGGACCCTTCAGTCTGCAGACCGACTCTTTATCCACTGAGCCAAACTGGTCAGGGCGCTCTAGTCAATTTTTAATTAAAATGACGTGCCTTAATATGCCATGCTTCAAAATGCTTAACTAGAAGAGAAGCCAGGATATAGTGAACAGAACATATGATGAATAACCAGGTGGAAGGGCTCTGTGTGACTAATTAAGTGACCTCGGGTAAGTCATTAAAGGACAGGAAAGGAACTGGCTGCACAATAGCCTGGTGAACCAGTTAATGTTAACCGCTTATGAGAGATGGCAAAACTAAAGCTCCAAGAGACTGAGTACATTTTCCTATTTACATGTGATAAGTGTCAGAACCAGAATTTGAACCCAGGTTCTAACTCACAAGTCTAAAGGTTTTCCATGACCCCGAGCTGTCTCATCAAGTTTTAACATCTTCCTCTGTGAACTGACTAGCTGTTGTACTAGGACTTCAAAGGCCTTTCTGTTTACCATTCTAGGATTCTGGTCATGAATTATATAATATTTATATTTATTCTTTTTAACCTTACCTGACCTCTAGATGAAAAGTCCAGGACTAGTGAGAGGTATTTTGTGTTTATGGAGTTCTGCATTTGAGCAAGCCCTTTTCTGAATAGCATAAATCATGAATTTGATTTACCATTTGGATCTTCCTCCAGGTCAAATCAACTTTCAGTTCCTTGTAACTTAAAATATGACTACTTTACTCAAGGAATGGTAGTTTGTTATGGCAGCCTAAACTGACTAAGACAGATATAAATGCATTTTTTAAGACTCAAATATATCCAGTAATTATTTCTGACTGATGGGGTTATGGATGGTTTTCTTTTTTTCTTATTATTTATCTACATTTTTCAATTTTCTATCAGGAAAATTATAATTTTATAATAATTCTAAAAATGTATTAAGTAAATTTTTGACAAAATACAAGTACAGTTCAATTAGTTAAAATATACTGTTCTATATTTCAGATGCTTAATTTACTTGTCAAAAAAAGAAAAAAAACACCTAGACAGCACATAAGCCCTCTTTGTGCCATGAACTAGCAGATGACAATCTAAGGGCCATCTCAGTTCTGAGAACCATGAATATCCTTTTCCTAAGAGGTTTATTTTTCACATAATTATTTTAATTTTATTCTCTGCTTTCAAATTTGGAAATCTAGGTTAAAAGGAATACTTTATGTGGAAACTTAATCTCAAATTTTTAAAAAACAAAATTATTAAAATAAGTGTTATTTATCTTGTACAATTTTCCATTGTGCTATTATCCACATGGACTTTTGAGAGTTATGAAAACAATTTATTTACTTAGCATATTTGCTTTAACATATTGCATTTCTATTTCATTTTTAAGCCAATGCAGTTACAAACCAACAATTGTGCCATGATATTTGGAGAGAAATGGTATCACAGGAGGTGGAGACTATTTTCAGTTCTTCTTTTTCCTTTGGGTATTTTCTTTTAAGAAACAGAAAGAATTGTTTTAAATAATTAAAAAAAGCACCTTAATTAATTGCTACATTAATGGTATAAACTTTAACCCTACTGAAATGAGATATCAAAGAATTAATTTGTCCACATGAAAAACACTGCAATAGCTACCTTGTATTGGCTACCTGATATTATTTAGGTCAATAAACACTATCTTACTTAATCCTTACAGCCACCCTGTAAAGCAGATATGATTATCCCCATTGTACAGATGAAAAAATTGAGGCTCAGTTTTAACAGTTTGGATAATTTGAAAGTTTAAATAATTTGAGCAAAACCACACAGTGAAAAAGAGAAGAACCAGGATTTGAACACAGGCTTCTCTGACTTGGGGTCATATATTCTGTTCACTATGTACACGGAACTGGTACCTTTGGGATTAGATTCTATGAAGAGACTATTTTTTCTCATTTGTTGGATATTGAGCACCTTACAAAACATATCTCCTCACACCCATAGGGTGGACGATTATGAAGTCATTCAAACTCATGACTCTGAAAAACCTTTAATGACTTGGGAAATACCCACAATATAAAGTTTTACATATGTCCTATGAGTTTGAATATGAAATTGGTATCATCTTCTTCCCCAGCTTGGGATACAACAACATGATTCTGCAGTAAAACTTCAAAGTACAACTCCAAGTCTCCCAGCCTATTTTTGAATTCTTTTCTCAATCTGTGTGATTATTCCTATGGTACTCTCATTTTGCTCCTAGATCCAAAACAAAACTTTAGCCCAGAAAAAGGAGTTCTTAACTATGAGAGAGGCTACCCTATGTCAAATCTGGCTTCAACTCCCAAAGTAGCAACTCTCATTACCATAGCAAACTGATGGGGTTCCCAAAGGCTCCGAGTCAAACTTCCCTGGACACATTTTCTTATCCACTAGTTTAACTTAGACACAGTCATACCTTCTTGATGTATTCCTTATCAGCATTTCTATGCACTTTATTGACATCTGAACTTTGTCAGCATCACCCTAGTCTATCCTACAAATTTAAATAACCTTTCAGCTAAAAAGGAAAAGTATCTTAAGGCAGTTTCCCTCCTGAGAAGTCCTGCTGTTTCTATGTGATACATGTAAAAAGACTGCTCAACTTTCCTCTGGCAGGATGGAAGCTCTGTGCACCAAGAGATGTGTCAGATGTGTCATTTGACTGTCTCTGCCTTGGATGCCTGAATGTAGGGCACTTGTATAAAAATGTTACAAAGTTGTATATATTTACAAATGCGCATAGGAAAATAGACGAAGATGAAATAATTACACTTCAGTAGTAGTCAGAACCACAAAGGCTGTAGTACACAGCACACTCTGAGATGAATTGGTCACATGGGCTCCACCTCCGCCAAGAAGAGCGCCCTGCTGTTGTCTCACTCAGTGACTCTGACGGTGGTTATGAAACATTCAGTGGGATGAACAATAGTGGGTGGGTTTTATTTGCTTAGAGAGATAGATGCCACAATAATGATTCCATCTACGTTTTGCTTTTCTATTCCCTTATGAAAAAAATACCAGAGTCACCCATGGAGGATGAATCAATCACATGGAGGAAGACAATGTGTAGCCTAAGAAGGAAAGACCTCTGAGGGCTAAATGGACTTCCCAGGGCTGAAAGGACAATGTAGTTGTAGGCCATAGGCTGCAAACCAACCGTACCCTGGACTTTTGGGGGACTAGAATCCTCCCAAAATAAAATTGATACAGGTGGAGTCAAGTTGTAGGGCACTAAGAACTGTGAATTTTGGACTCCAAGGAGAGGCAACTTGGATTGAAATTAACACTCAGATACACTGTGGGCCATGCCAGGAGCAAGAGCAGCAAAAGCAAGACTCTCCTGCAGTGTCAAAGGGTGGGGGCTATCCAAAGAGAGACCATCAGTTTTACTAGTTTGAATTATTAATATGACAAATAATAGTAATTAGTTACCTATTAACTCATATATGTTACTTTAGAAATTAAAGACTATACTATTGGTTTTTTAAAAAAGAAACACATCAATACTTTCAGGCCGCAAAGACAACATATAGAAAATATTACTTCAATGTGCTAGAGAGATGAGATGCTACTAGAACATACAGAGAAAAGATAGCATTTGTGATGATTTCTTCCTGAGAACATTAATAATAATAACAACAACCTTCCTCCTCTTCCTTTGGACCTCTTTGGAGATACCTCTCATTTATATTTGTGCCACAGAGAAATTCTATTTTATTTAATTAAGAAAATAATGCTCTTATCAACTTTATTCTATTTCCTCTTTTCTAGTTGGTCATGCCAGAATCTAGGTAAGTCCTAAGTATGTATTAAATTTCTCTTTACTTCTGCTCTCTGTAGAGAAGCCATATTTTATTTCACTCAAAATATTTACTGTCAAAGACTCTTATTACTCTTCTGTGAAATAATCAATGGGAAAATTAAACACATACATACATGCAGAGTTTGCATTTAGACCATGTTTCAAATAATACATCCAATTTTACTTGGACTCCCTTAAAGCCATCCTAAGGTTTATTTTAACTTCTTTTATACAAAAGACATTAATTGCTCCAGAGAAAGAAAACATAGTGTGATTATGATTAAAGAAAAATCTTATTTCTGGAATGAAGCATGCTATTAAAATGTATCCCTTAATTCTCTACTTACATTTTAATTGTGTTTGGTTAAAACCTTCTGTTTATAAACTAACGCACTGGGGAAGAGATAGCGATAAATAGCCTAAGCCTTATTTCTCACAATGCATATTTTTAAGACTTGTGGTGAATTGATAGACAGGTGGTGAAATAAATCAATCAATCAAAAGCACAACACTTCGGCTAGACCCGTGTTTGGCAAATTGCAGCTCGCGAGCCACATGCGGCTCTTTGGCCCCTTGAGTGTGGCTCTTCCTAAGCCTTAGGAGTGCCCTAATTAAGTTAATAACAATGTACCTACCTATATAGTTTAAGTTTAAAAAATTTGGCTCTCAAAAGAAATTTCAATCGTTGTACTGTTGATATTTGGCTCTGTTGACTAATGAGTTTGCCGACGACTGGGCTAGACTAAAATCAGAACTACTGGGAGGACCTTCATTCCTTTTTCGAGTTTAAACTCTGATACCTCATTTAACCATCCCCTCTCATCACGGTGGTGGAAAATAATAGAACTGCAATTTTAAGTTAAAAATGAGTGTATTACAACAGGTTGGAGAGTGAATCATTGGAACTAGTCAGACAACTTTCTGTGATGGAAACCCACAACTAAGAAAACTTAAACTTCCTATGTTTTTATAAATGATAGCAGGGATACCTGTAATTACCCACATAAATGATGACAAAAAAATATGCCCGTAAGGTGTTGGATTACATTTGAAGGGAAGCTGCCTTGTTTGCTCTACTCAAGAAAGAAGGCATGTTGACACACAGGAGGATAACAGCTAATGCATTTTGGATAGCACCGAGAAAGGGGATTTGAAAGAAACCTGATCGGCGGGACATGATTGTTCTCTATGAGATTCATCAAGCCCAACAAAAGAATCCCTCTGACAGCCGAAACTACCCCTACACACACACACACACACACACACACACACACACACACACACGCTCACCATCCTTTACACCTAACACTACATGAGCTGGCAGACTGGGCTCTAGAGTCAACTGGATCTGATGTGTATTTTACTTTTTGGATCCGGTTCCCGTTGTAAATCAGATAGGAGGAAGTTTTACGGGCTCTGTAAGCTACAAAATGTCTGCTCCCAGATAACTTGCAAGGCCTCCCATCACACCAAAAAATCCTGTCGTCTCAGTCCAGCTAAAGTAGACTTATAAGATGATGGAAATGGCATGCATTGTTCCTGTAACCAGTCATCTAAAATAAATGGGGAATTAATATATAGTTTTGCTATTTAAGAGATACATGAAGGCAGGCAAGCTTAAAGTATAAGTTAGAACATGTCATGTCAAGCCACTTAGAAAACCCTAACTGGTGTGATTTCTTTTCCCAGAATGGACAGTTCCCATTCATTTTTCCAGGTGGAAGTTTCATCAGTGAGCGCCCTCTAGCAAATTATGAAATCCTAATATAAGACTCCTCCATCAATAAGGAAGGTGTTTCTTTTTCTTTGCTTTGCACGATACATGGACTCCCAGGAGCAAAGTTCCTCTGGAACACATTATTCCTAAGAAGGCTCTTCCCACCACCCTTTCCACTAAGTAAGTCCTGAATCTTTCACAGAGTTTTGGCATTTACCTACTTGAATACAAATGTGATTTGAAAATTCTTGCTCCATTTGTTATTTCATTCTAATGGGCCCACACCCTTCATAAACAATCCCTTGTTCTTTGAAGTGCAAGTAGCTTATTTAGCCTAGCCAAAAATAGAACTTAACAGGAATTATCATTAAGTGAAGCTATTCTCTGAGTAGACCCATTAAAATCAGTCACAAGATAAAGAACACATGTAAATGTTCTTTTATAGAGAAAATATTCTTAATTGTCTAGATTATGTTCTGTAATTCAGTTGATCACTTTCTGAAACTATATATGTCAGTAAAACAATGTTGTATTGTTTCATTTTGTCACCTACTACCTAAAAGAATATAGTATTGCAAAGTTCAGTGAGTCAAAAGTGGAAAGACCTGATTGCTATTTCTAACTCTATGGTATGATTTTCTCAGTGTTTGGTTTTCTCTTTTGTCAAATATTGTATAACTAGAGGCCCGATGCACAAAATTCGTACAAGGGGCTCGGCCCTCGCAGCCTCGGCTTGTTCCTGAAGGTCATCCAGGCAGTAGTTCTGCCATTTGGTCTAATTAGCATATTAGCTCTTTATTATACAGGATTCTTAAGCAGTTGTTAAAAATGTCCACCCAACAAAGAATGAATGTGAGCTATTTAGGGAGGAAGGAAGGAAGGAAGGAAGGAAGGAAGGAAGGAAGGAAGGAAGGAAGGAAGGAAAGAAGTTTTTAATTACAATGTCACCAGCACTTATATCTCTGTTTATCTGCCATTTCCTCAAGCTTTGGTGTCTGCTGATTAAATCTGTCTTAGCAACAGTTTTATAATATTGCTCCTAGATATGAAATGTCCATAGAGACCTTACTTTCTGGTTAGCATGTCTTAATGAATCACCACATTTTCATATTTTCCCACAGGAAAGGAACATGGTCCATTAGGAAAAGTTAATGCATGATGACCTCTCCCCACCCCTGTCCTGAACAAGTCTCTGCATCTTCTCTTTGTATAGCCCTAGATATTTCATGTTAGCTTTTAAAAATGATGCCAGTTTTGGTCACATTTCTTACAAAGATGTAGAACTTACTGCAAACTCATTAAAAATCAACAACAACAAAAAGGAAACAAGCCCCCCAAAGGTCAAAACTTTAGTTAATTTACATAATTAGTAAAAATTAACACCAAGTGATACTGAAAAAGATGGATGCAACCTCACCACCAAATCTATAATTCCAATACCACACACATACAAACACCTCATACACATGTGTATTCACTAAATAGAGAAACACCTGGTTAAACCCCCAAAGATATTTTTGGTAGCACTTTTATTAAAAGGAATTTTCCCCAAAAATATTATAAATCATGGCATTTTAGATCTCCCAGCATCTGTCATATTAGGTCAAAGATGATTAGTATTTTGATGATAAGTTAAATACATTTTAAGAGTTAATTCAATGAACACTTGGCACACAGGCAAATTCTGTGTATACAGGTGGCATTCCCCCCAAAAAACACTACTATTATTTTCGTATTATATTCAGACATGAGGCACTGAGTAGGCATGTGTTGACTGAGTATGTGCAAATCCTCTTCAGGGGAGGTAGTCATGGACTGGAGGGTGAACAGCCTGCCGGTCACTTGTCACTGCCAGGTTGTCGGAGGTACCTGCATCTCTCTCCCTCAAACCCTTGTGGAATTCTGCAGCCAGATAGGCTGCTCCAGGATAAATCTGGCTTCTGGTGAATAAACAAAGGTCCATCTTATCTTACATTTTCCTCATTATTTTGCTAAACAGATTGCAAAAGTTTCCCTCTGTAAGGCCTACTCAGCAAGTATTTCTTCTAAGACATAAAGCTGAAATACTTCCTGGCAGCATGGCTCAGTGGTTGAGCATCTACCTATGAACCAGGAGGTCACAGTTCGATTCCCAGTAGGAGCACATGCCCAAGTTATGGGCTTGGTCCCCAGTAGGGGGCGTGCAGGAGGCAGCCAATGGATGATTCTCTCTGGTCATTGATGTTTCAGTCTCTTCCCTTTCCTCTCTGAAATCAATATACATAAATAAATATTAAAACTGAAATACTGAGAAAATTTTCATGATCACAATACAACTTAAAACCTTAGAAGTATTCCATTGTTCCTGACAAGTAACCAATCTAGTCATTAGAGACTCATATGAAATAGTACATCTTTGCTGATAAAATCTAAACTCCTAAAACTTCCTAAAAGGCCTCCAAGAGTTTGCCACCAACTTTATTTTTCTCCTCCTTCATGGAGTACTGTGAGCTGCCCTCCAGCGGCCAGTTTTCCTGTTTTCACTCTCAGAACTACCGTCTATATGTGCTCATCGCCAGGGGATAAACTTTGATCATTCTAAGACAATAATCATCATGCTGTTGCCTTTTGCCAGATAGCCTTTCCCACCTTCCTATGAAACCAGGAATGAACGTATTTCCTGATGAAAGAAAGAGATATGCCTGGAACCTCATATCCCTGTATCGATTTGAGGCCTGGAGTTGTGACAGCCATATTAAAAAACCATAGGCCGTAAGCAGAAAAGGAAAAGCCAGCAAATGAAGGAAGACAAAATGGAAAGCCAGAAAGAGCCTCTATGTTTCACAGCACGTGAGCAATGCAAACAATGCCAGCAGTCACCTGTCTTCTTACTTTTAGCTTTGTGAGAAAAAATGAACACCTATGTATTTAAGACACGGTTAGTCACATTTTCTGTTACTTGCAGTCTGATAACTTCTGCTTCACACCTGCAGTTCAGTCCCATCAGACAATTTACCATTGTCCCAAACATCACACACTTTTCCTACCTTCGTATCTTTTCTCCACTTAGCTTTTCATGTGGCAAGTGTTTAATACATATTATAAAATGAATAATGTGAACTGGTTGATTATATTTTACATTTAAATAAGTGGTCTCAAACTAGATCAAGCAATTAAAAATTATTCACTGATGATGATGTGTAAGGCATGGTATTACATTTAATTTAAATTTTGAGCTTTCATTTCATCAGAATCATTGTATCCATTCCAAATGACAATTTCTTGGATTATTGTACTATACTTTCACAAGATTTCCAACAGGGGGAAATTGGATAAGGTATCTCTACTTATTATTTCTTACAACTGCACATCTCATATAATAAAAGCCTAATATGCAATTGTCCCCTTGGGCAGTCGTTCCACCGTGAGTTTGGCCACTCGCTATGATGTGTGTTGACCACCAGAGGGCAGCGTGGAACATGGAGGGCATCAATGATGCACTTGGACCTCTCACCGGCTACCTGGGGGCGAGAGTGACAGGGACAGAGGTGCAGTGAAAATGCAGGGTGTCCACCAACCTCAAGCACACTCTCACTCCCCTTGCTACTCTCCCCTGGGACACCAGGGCTCACGTGCCAGGGAAGCCCCGATGCTCAGGTGTAGGGCACCTGCAAGGAGCCCACCCCACACCTGTGCGGCCTCTTCCAGGTGAGCCAGGCCACAGCCTCTGGGACTGCAGGGGCCAGTTGGGTTCCTCATGGGTTTGCTCAAGAGCCGGTCTGCAAGGCCGGTCAGGAGAGAACACACTGCCCGCCGGCTTCCGTACTGTGCTGCTGGCATGGCCCAGAGGCCCACACAGCACCTTGGCCTACAGCGTCTAGCCGTGTTCACCACATCTTCACGTGGGGACTCGGGTGCTGTGACTCAAGTGGAGGGGGGTGTGGAAGCCCAGGGGGCCCAGGTGCTGCCCAGGGCCCAGCAGTCAGCTGGGACCTACCCTTCCATGCCAGACACTCATGCTTCAATCACCAGCAAGGCCTATACACCGCACCTGTGCATGAATTTCATGCACCAGGCCTCTAGTGAATCTATAATTACCTCAAAACTAGAGGCCCGGTGCACAAAATTCATGCACTCAAGGGGGTCCCTCAGCCTGGCCTGTGCCCTCTCTCAGTCTGGGAGCCCTTGGGGGTTGTCTGACTGATGGCTGGGGAGCAGGCCTCAGCTGTTAGTCAGACATTCTTAGCGCTTCCGTGGAGGCAGAAGAGGCTCCCACCACCACTGCTACACTCACCAGCCGTGAGCCCGGCTTCTGGCTGAGTGGCGCTCCTTCCGTGGTAGTGCACTGACCACGAGGGGACAGCTCCTGCATTGAGCGTCTTCCCCCTGGTGGTCAGTGGGCATCATAGCAACTGGTTGTTCTGCCATCAGGCCAAAACTGGCTGACATCCCCCAAGGAGTCCCAGATTGCAAGAGGGCACAGGCCAGGCCGAGGGAACCCACCAGTGCACGAGTGGGGCCAGCCAGGGACACGGGAGGGTTCCAGGGCATGTCCAGCCCATCTCACTCAGTCCCAATTGGCCAGACCCCAGCAGCAAGCTAACCTACTGGTTGGACCATCTGCCCCCTGGTGGTCAGTGCATGTCATAGCGACTGGTCGACCAGTCAACTGTCTGCCCCCTGGTGGTCAGTGCACGTCATAGCAAGCGGTTGAGAAGGCTTAGCATATCGTTAGCATATTACACTTTGATTGGTTGAATGGCCGACCAGACAACCAGACACTTAGCATATTAGGCTTTTATTATATAAGATAGATAAAAAGTTTAATTTTTGCCCAGCATCCATCCCATCTCCTTAAAACAACTCCCACATTTCCTGTAATCACCTCTTCTATTTCCAGTCCATGCGGGTCAGATGGTCTAATCCAGGGGTCCTCAAACTTTTAAAACAGGGGGCCAGTTCACTGTCCCTCAGACCGTTGGAGGGCCAGACTATAGTTTTAAAAAAAAACTATGAGCAAATTCCTATGCACACTGCACATATCTTATTTTGAAGTAAAAAACCAAAACGGGAACAAATACAATATTTGTATTTGCATGTGGCCCGCGGGCCGTAGTTGAGGGCCCCTGGTCTAATCAAAGCTTGCGCTTCATGGGTAATGCCAGTCAGACCTGATCAATCAGCATAGCCCACCTCCTAGTTCAGGAATAATCCAGTTATTCACATTAGTACAGTGATGCTCAACTGAATTGTGGAGAAGAAGCTTTCTCTATTGAGGCTGCTTAGTCTTGTAGGATGAAAGGCTTGAACCAACAGGGCCCACGACATTGAGCCAACCAGAGAAGGAAGCCAGTGCAGAGGAGAGCAGAGCCAGGAGATGAGAGCCTTGGTTCTGACAACAGTCTATGCCCCTGAACCCAGCCATGCTTGAAGCTGGTGTGCACCCTGGACTTCCCAGTTGGGCGACTGAGTAAATATCCTTTTGCTCTAGTTGTTTTAAAAGTTTTTGAATTTAAAAAGAACTTTAGTGAAGATTAGAATCACATTCAGTATACAATACAGAAGTAAGCTGTGTAGTAAAGTTTGAAATACTTTGCACTATAATAAAAACATCATTCCACCAATGAGAATTCTGTTTTGCATTTTTACCTCTTAAGTGTAATGTCAATTCGTCTCCCCTTCAGATCCTGGTGTTCCATTAATTTTCTTGAACAACAAAGTGTTTCTGATGTATGCTGTAGTTTATGTGAGTTGCCCATTTTTTTTCACTGGTGTGTACATTCTTACGGACGTGTAAGAGATTTTTGTATATTAAAGTTAGAGACCTCTGTCTGTTATGCATGTGGAAAATACTTTTTCCTACTGGCATTGGCCTCTCAGTTTCCCTTGAGATGTTTATTCAGTACAGAAGTATTTAAACTTTTATACTTAAATTTATCAATCTTATTTTTTGTTATTTCTGGCATTTCTATTAATACTTTAAAAAGGCTTTCCCCTACTGTGGAAAAAGTATGCAGTTTCCTCAAAAAATTAAAAATGGAACTCTCATTTGACCCAGTAATCCCACTTCTAGGAATATATACCAAGAAAACAGAAACACCAATCAGAAAGGATATATGCACCCCTATGTTCATAGCAGCACAATTTACAATAGCTAAGATCTGGAAACAGCCTAAGTGGCCATCAGCAGAAGAGTGGATTAAAAATGCAGTGGTACACCTACACAATGGAATACTATGCTGCTATAAAAAAGAAGGAACTCTTACCGTTTGCAACAGCATGGATGGAAATGGAGAGCATTATGCTAAGCAAAGAAAAGCCAGTCAAAGAAAGATAAATATCACATGATCTCACTCATGTGTAGAATCTAATAAACAACATAAACTGATGAACATAAATAGATCCAGAGACAGAGAAGCATCAAACTGACCATCAAAACTCAGAGGAAAGTCAGGGGAAAGAGGGGGTGGGTAAGAGATCAACCAAAGAACTTGTATGCATGCATATTAGCATAACCAATGGACACAGACATTAAGGGGGGTGAGGGTATGTGTGGCGGGAAGGAGGGGGGAGGGGGTATGTCCAAGGAGAGGTCAATGGGGAAAAAAGGAGACATATGTATTACTTCAAACAATAAAGAATTAAGCAAATAAATGAATAAACAAACAAATAAAAAGGCCTTCTTCAATCCCAATATTATGCTTAAAATCTGCCCATATTTTCTTGTTATGTTTATAGTTTCTTTTTTAACAAGTATAAATAATGTAAAAAGCACTGTAGGAATGATACTTTTACCAATGGGTTACATGTTTGAGAAATATTTATTCACTAATGCATATTTTTCTCAGTGGTTCAAATGCTAAATCCTGAATCATATGCAGGTCTGAGGATGCACATTTTAATTTGTTTATTAACCATCTATTTCTCAGCCAGTACCTCATTTTTTTAGTTTCAGCAATTTTATGATACATTTGAACACCTGTTTAGGTAATGTCCCTTCTCAGTATTTTGGGTTTTTTTAAGAATTCTCCTACCTATCTTTGCATGTTTATTCTTCAAAGTGAAATTTAGAATCATTCTGTCAGGTTTCTCACCACCTTCCCCACAACAAATTAGAATTGTTACTGACAATACACTGTGTCTAGAGTAAATTTATATCAAATTGACCTGTTCAAAAAAATTAAGTCTACCTTTTCTAGGATATAGCTCTCCATGTATTCTAATCTGTTGTCATGTTCTTCTTTTCATCCTACTGTTATGTACAATGCTGTAATTTTATCCACCCAGTTCCTGCACGTTTCTTAAGACTATTCTAGATATTAAGGCTATCTAGTTGTAAAGGTAAATGGAATATTTTCCCTTTATATTTTCTTTGTAAGAATGTGGTGTATCTGAAAGTTACTGAATCTATTTCCTTATTCATTCACCTTAATGAATATCCTCATTGTCTTAGAAATAGAAAAAGACTTTTACAAGTCTGTAAGATAGGTCATTTTTTTCAATATTTTCTAAAAAACCCTGTTGATTCATAATTCTTCAGGAAACAAGTGGGTGATTAGTATAATTTAAATTTTTAAAAACTGACCGCTGGTGTAAAATACACACACGCCTGCACACATATGTACATAGAAGTTTTCTGGGTTGGGACATGCTTTCTTCTAGAATTGAAGCACAGCGTGAGCAGTAAGTTCAGTGGCTTTAGAAGAAAAACACTGGCTGTTTGCAGAGCCCCTTCTCTGCACCACCAGCTTGTTCCTACAACAAGAACACGCGCCTTCCTTCAAGTGGCTGCTCAGAGAAACCACTCTTTTCAGTGATTCTCAAAAATCAAAGCCTGCAATGTAAAAATCAGGAAAGGAAAGCGTCTCATCGGATGCGTTGTTACATCTTCTTTTACCAGGTTCACAGCAGAAGTTTAACAATGAACAAACTTGGCTCTGTGGCTTTGTGTTTAGGTAATGATCGGAACCCATTAAAGTATCCTTTTATGGTTGCTGATCTGCCCACTGAACATCCAACAGTTTCCTTTTTTTATTGAATTTATTGAGGTGACATTGGTTAATAAAGTTATATAGGTTTCAGGTACACAGTTCTATAAAACATCATCTGTATATTGTTTTGTCAAATCTCAAAGCCGAGCCTCCTTTCATCACCATTTACCCCACATTTATCCTCTTCTGCCTCCCTCCACTCCCCTTTCCTTCTGGTAATCACCATACTGTTGTCTGTATCTATGAGGTGTGTTTTTGCTCCTTTTTAAAATTTATTTATTTTTTGCTTTGTTTAATCCCTTTGCCTTTTTCACCCAACCCCCAAACCTCTCTTCTCTGGCAGCTATCAGTCTGATTTCTGTATCTACGAGTCTGTTCCTATTTTGTTTGTTAGTTTATTCTGTTCATTAGATTTCACATATAAGCAAAATCATATGGTATTTGTTTTTCTCTGACCAGCTTATTTCACTAAGCATAATACTCTACAGGTCCATCTATGCTGCCACAAAAAAAAAATTTCCTTCTTTTTCACAACTGAGTAGTATTCCATCGTGTAAATGCACCACCACTTTTTTTTTAGTTTTTTTTTTTTTATTTCAAGAAAAACGATTTTAAATATAATAATATTACATGCAATAACCATTAATATCTCAAGAAAAACGATTTTAAATATGATAATGTTACTTGCAATACACACTAATTATTCAAGAAAAATGATCTTACATATACTAATATTACATGCAATAAACATTAATATTTCAAGAATAAAATGATTTTAAGTATAATAATATTACCAAAACTGTACTGACATAGTATGATATCACAAGAGTTGTAGGAAATATTAAAAATCTACAATAACAGGATTACTTCTATGATATTCTATTTTCCCCCCCTCTGACTCTAATTTTGTTCATCAGTTTATGTTGTTCATTATATTCCACAAATGAGTGAGATCATATGATATTTATCTTTCTCCATCTTGCTTATTTCACTTAGTGCATGATGCTGTTAAAGTCTATTTTTTCGGATATGAGTATTGCTACGTCAGCTTTGTTTTTTCTTTTCCATTTGCATGGAAAATGTTTTTCCCTCCCTTCACTTTCATCCTGCGTGCGTCTTTTGTTTTGAGGTGGGTCTCTTGTAGACAGCATATAGTTAGGTCATGTTTTTGTGTCCATTCAGCTATCCTACACCTTTTGATTGGAGCATTTAATCCATTTACATTTAGGTTTATTGTTGAGAGGTACTTATTTATTGCCATTTTAATTCTGTATGGCTAGATTTCTCTCTCTGTTTCTTCTTCTCAGCAATCCCTTGTAGCAATCCCTTTAGCATTCCTTGTAATGCTGGTTTGGTGGTGATGAACTCCTTTAGTCTATAGTCTAGACCCGTGTTTGGCAAACTGCAGCTCGCGAGCCACATGCGGCTCTTTGGCCCTTTGAGTGTGGCTCTTCCTAAGCCTTAGGAGTACCCTAATTAAGTTAATAACAATGTACCTACCTATATAGTTTAAGTTTAAAAAATTTGGCTCTCAAAAGAAATTTCAATCATTGTACTGTTGATATTTGACTCTGTTGACTAATGAGTTTGCCGACCACTGGTCTAGAGTTTCTGATGAGAAATCAGGTGTCAGCCTGATGTGATGGGAGTTCCTTTGTAGGTAACAGTTTCCTTTTCTCTTGCTGCCTTTAAGATTTTCTTTTTGTCTTTAATTTTTGGCATTTTAATTATGATGTGTCTGGGTGTGGGTCTATTTGGGTTCTTGTTTGGGATTTCCTGTGCCTCTTGAACTTGTGTGACTTTTTCCTTCACCAGGTTAGGGAAATTTCCTACCATTAGTTCTTCAAAAACCTCTTTTCTTTTCTTCCTTTCTGCCTTTTCTGGCACACCTACTATTCTAATATTGTTATGTTTTACATTGTCCCACAGCTCCCTTAAGCTGTCCTCTTGTTTTTTAATTGCTTTTTCTTTATTTTCTCAACTCTGTCTCTAAGTCACTGATTTGATCCTCAGCTTCCCCTAATCTGCTGTGTATTCCTTCCAATGTGTTCTTTATTTGTGTTATGTCATTCTTTATCTCAGACTGTTCTTTTCTCATAGTTACTATGTTTTTTTTCATACTGTTGAGCATTTTTAACATCATTAATCTGAATTCTGTTTCAAATAAATTTCTTTTTTTCATTTAATTTTTTTATTAAATCTTTATTGTTCAGATTATTACATTTGTTCCTCCTTTTTTCCCCCCATAACTCCCCTCCTCCCAGTTCCCACCCCGCCCTCCGCCCCCACTCCCCACCCACTGTCCTCATCCATAGGTGCATGATTTTTGTCCAGTCTCTTCCCGCATCTCCCACACTCCTTTCCCCCGCAAGAATAGTCAGTCCATTCCCTTTCTATGTCCCTGATTCTATTACAATCACCAGTTCATTCTGTTCATCAGATTATTTATTCACTTGATTTTTAGATTCACTTGTTGATAGATGTGCATTTGTTGTTCATAATTTGTATCTTTACCTTTTTCTTCTTCTTCCTCTTCTTAAAGGATACCTTTCAGCATTTCATATAATACTGGTTTGGTGGTGATGAACTCCTTTAGCTTTTCCTTATCTGTGAAGCTCTTTATCTGACTTTCAATTCTGAATGATAGCTTTGCTGGATAAAGTAATCTTGGTTGTAGGTTCTTGGCATTCATCACTTTGAATATTTCTTGCCACTCCCTTCTGGCCTGCAAAGTTTCTGTTGAGAAATCAGCTGACAGTCGTATGGGTATTCCCTTGTAGGTAACTGAGTTTCTTTCTCTTGCTGCTTTTAAGATTCTCTCTTTGTCTTTTTCTCTTGGCATTTTAATTATGATGTGTCTTGGTGTGGTCCTCTTTGGAGTCCTTTTGCTTGGGGTTCTCTGCGCTTCCTGGACTTGGAAGTCTATTTCTTTCACCAGGTGGGGAAAGTTTTCTGTCATTATTTCTTCAAATAGGTTTTCAATATCTTGCTCTCTCTCATCTTCTGGCACCCCTATAATTCTGATGTTGGTACACTTGAAGCTGTCCCAGAGGCTCCTTACACTATCTTCATATTTTCGGATTCTTTTTTCATTTTGCTTTTCCGGTTGGGTGTTTTTTGCTTCTTCACATTTCATATCTTTGACTTGATTCTTGCGCTCCTCTGGTCTGCTGTTGGGAGTCTATATAATATTCTTTATTTCAGTCAGTGTATGCTTAATTTCTAGTTGGTTCTTTATCACAACATCGAGGGTCTCATTAGATTTCTTGAGGATCTCATTAAGTTTATCAGCGGCTTCTAGACAGTTCTTGAGAGACCTTAAAATTGTGGTTTTGAGCTCTATATCCTCCATTTCTGTTCTGTTTCTTTGTCTTGGCATTTTTTATGCTTTCTTGGTGCCCCCCCTAGTGGTCTTTGTGCCCAGTCTTCTTGTAGTTAAGCCTTGATTGTTGTGGGTAATACCGGGGGTGATTTGACCTCCAGGCCAACTGGCTATGAGAGTCAGCTGTGTCTGCAGTGAGAGAACTTCTGTCCTCTGGGGAGGTGCTAATCTAGCCTTTGCCTGAGGCTATCCGGCAAATGCCTCTGTGCAGGGCTTGGGCGGGGCGGGTCACACGGGATCAATAGGGCGAGCGGAGCGAGCAGTTATGGCTGCTCTCAGTCCCGTCCCCAGACGCTCTGCCTCTCAGAGTCCCAGCAACCGCTGCAAACCTCGGAGAGAAAGCTGCCTTCGAGTTCCGACCAAAGCCAGACAGTCCCACTTCTCCCGTTTGAGTCTGGGTCCCCAGAGACTCGCCCAGAACTGGAGCTCAGAGCCTGGGACTCCCTCCCGACTGAAACAGACAACCGCGCCCTCAGTCGCCAGCCCACTTCTCGCGCAACCTCCACACCTTTGTATTTTCCGCACTGCACCTCCTTTGAGTCTCGGTATGCTATTCTCTTTCCTTCTAGTTGAAGAATTTCCCCTCAGCCAGCCTTCCTGTGGTTCTGGGTGATGTCTGTTCCATCTTTTAGTTGTATTTTTGAAGTGGTTGTGCGAGGCAGCAATCTCCGGTGTTTACCTATGCCACCATCTTGGTTCCCTCTCCCCAAATAAATTTCTTATCTCTGCTTCATTTATCTCTTCTTCTGGAGAATTCTCTAGTTCTTTCATTTGGAAGTTGTTTCTTTGTTTCCTCATGTTGGTTGTCTGTTTGGGTTTGTGACTATGTTTTAGGTAGATCCTCTGTACCTCTCAATCTCTAGTGCAGGACAGTGTTAAATGCTGTTTCTGACTTAGATCAGGCAAAGACTCTAAGCCAGTGGTTCTCAACCTTGGCTGCACATTAGAATCACCTGGGAATCTTTTTAAAATCCTGATTTCTGGGCCTCATCTAGGCCTCATCTGGGCCTCATCTAGGCCTCATCTGGGCCTCGTCTAGGCCCAGAAATCAGGATTTTAAAAAGATTCCCAGGTGATTCTAATGTGCAGTCAAGGTTGAGAACCACTGCAAGCCTTTAGAGACCACCACAGAGAAACACATGAGTCAGGTCCCAAGGGATGAATCCCAGATGGGACCAATATACGCTCCCCTTTCCCCTCTACAGTGGGAGCCACCACCCAGACTAGAAGTTCCATGTGAGAGGGGATGGCGTGTCCTTCATCACTGCGCACCAGCCCAACCTGGATAAAACTGCCACTTGCCAGCCATACTGCTGAAGCATCCCATCTCTTCCCTTCTGGCCCTGTCCTATTTCTGAGCAGCTCCAATTATAACTCTCCTTTTCTCTCTTCTCTACTTTCTAGCTCTGAAAGGGAAAGGGCTGTGTATGCCTTGCTCTTTGTGGTATCCACAGTGTTCAACACAAAGCAAGTCTTTAGCCTCATTGACAATTGGTCTCTGTCTATTTGTCTAAATTTTACCTATCACATAACAATTATGGGGGTATAAGCCTGATTGGAAATATTTGAAATGGCCCCATTCCATCCATCTTGTAGCAATTCTAGTGGATAAATCCTTTTCAGGAAACTCAGATGTATGGGCACTTTCTGGGTGAGGTGGGGTTGAAGGTAGAATTCTGCTTCCTAGAAGAATATTTTCTCTTATCATTGTTTTTCTTCCCTTTGGGACTATACACAGATACCCATAAGCTTGTCCTCAATATTCAGTGAATTGGAGATGAGTAATATGTCCCCAGCTCAGTGGGCTTCAGATGGAATATGGCCAGTTCCTTGCCTTGCCCCTCACACTAACTTCCACCCACCAGCCTTCCCTTTTTCTTTAATATACACCTTCACTCCCTGAGTACAGCTTTCTTGCTAATAACACCAGTCAGGTTACTTACCCACTCTACTCCTCAGTCTTTTCAGCTATAAAGTGGGAATATTGTCATTTAACTCAGACTTGAGGATTAAAAACCTATGACTAATACTTAACACTTGATAAATTATGGTTATCACATAAATTCAGTACATACAAATATTCAAATGAAATGTTTTGATTCCTAGTGTAATTTTTTAAAATGCCTCTCATTTGAGAGAAAACATGACTTTTAGAGGAACAGCTGAAAAACTGAGAGTTTGATTCAATGTTTATCTTAAGAAAATGTAAAATATCCATGGGTATTAAATAACTAGTATTTTTAAATGAGAAAAAAAAATAGGAATATACCTATTTGAAACCCCTTTGAGAAGATTCTTAGAAAAGAATAACAGTTGAATAAAGTTCTGTCAGACTATTTTAATCTTCCCTGACAAAGTAACAGATCAGGTAAAAATAGTGGTGAGCAAACCTTTAAATTCTGACCATGGAGCACAGTTACCCATAAATCAAAAGGTAAAACTTACCTATCAAGTAACAATTATAGGAATATAAGCCTGATTGGAAAGCTGCACTGATAGTGTAGTTGATTCTCTCTTACCAGAGGGACATACTAGTATAACTGTGTCCCACAGGCTTGAGTCATGCAGGAATTAGAACTGGCCTAGTGAAATTACATGATTTTATCCATGGGACTCTTGCATATGCATTTTATGAACTATATCTTATTGCGTACTCCCTTTTCCCACACTTAAATTTTACACATGGGGATGAGGTAAGTGTGTGTGTGGGGGGGGGGGGAGAGGGGGAAAATCCAAGGATATATCTTATCTATACACAGAGGACCCAAGTAAAAAATATTTGGCATCTTGCCCTGGCCCATGTGGCTCAGTTGGTTGGCATTGTCCCATGCACCAAACGTTGTCTGTTCTATTCCTGGTCAGGGCTTATGCCTGGGTTTCAGGTTTGATGACCAGTAGGGGGTATGCAGGAAGCAGCCATTGATGTTTCTCTCCCTCTTTCTCTCCCTTCACCTCTCTAAAAATCAATACACTAGTCATTAAAAAAATTATATTTATGTATAATTTTAATATAAATATATAATATAAATATATATAATATAAATATGTATATTTATATATACTAGAGGCCGGTATACAAAATTCGTGCATGGAGGGTACCCTCAGCCTAGCCTGCACCCTCTCCAATTCGGGGCCCCTCAGGGGATGTCCAACTGCCAGTCAGACATCCTTCTCACAATCCAGGACTGCTGGCTCCTAACTGTTCAACTGCCTGCCTGCCTGATCACCCCTAACCTCCTCCCCTGCAATCCTGATCACCCCTAACTGCCTCTGCCTGCTGGCCTGATTGCCCCTAACTGCCCCCCCCCCCCACCGGCCTGGTCTCCCCCAACTGCCCCCCCTGCCAGCCTGGTTGCCTCATGTAGCCTGCTGTTCAGTTGTTTGGTCATCCCTCACTAACCTCCCTGCTGGCCTTGTCACCCCATGCAGCCTGCTGTTTGGTCGTTACTGTTACTGTGACAGCATCCCAGACAATTTGCACATTCCTCTATTATACACACACACACACACACACACACACACACATCTACATATCTTTCCAAATTAGAAGGGAATAACAATGGCTCATGCTTTTTCCAATCATCAAGCCCTCAAAATGAGCTTTTTAAAGAGTGCAAAAAATGCACTTAAGGATATGTAATATGAATTTATTCTATGTGTTTTATCAATATTGCCATGAACAAGTAAATCAAAAGTCAAAATATCCATCTCTAAAGCTAAAGCAACAGTGAGCAAGAATTTACTTTGTAATTCTCTCTCCACAGACAGACCCATTGTTGCTAAGGTGGAAAGTTATTGCTGCTGGTCAGAAACATTCTTGCCTTCAGTGCTGAGGTTTTTTGCCTGCCTGAGGAGAAGGAGAGGGGAAACCACTGAGCTCCATCAGCAAAGCTCTTGGCCTTGTAGCTTCAGAAGGGAAAGCTAATACTCATTGTTAAATCTACAAGGGAATATGATCACCAAGACAAACTTCGCAAAAATTACCTCATTATGAATACTAAATTAGAAGCTATTCATTCCAACACTGTCCCCCCTCCACATTTACATTCTATACAGAGAAAGTTAGCATTACGCCTCTCAACTGAAGTAAATGGGAGAAGAGACTGGGACTCAAAATAAGAACAAGCTTTCACAAATGAAACAAATAACATGTCAATTGCAAAGAGTGTATAAATGTGAAGCATTGTACTGATCATTCAAGCTGTCCAAACGTGGAAAGTCCTGCCAGAAAACTTCTGCATATTCCATCACTAAATGAGCTCAAGTAGTTCCCCCAAGGGCAGTGTCAGAGGGAATCCCCACACCAGATGTTTTGATGAGATTTCAAAAAGCCTTTCCAACACCAAAGAGGTGATCATACTGGAACCTAAATTGTTACTCCAAACCTTTCCATCATTTTTTCTTTTCTTTCTTTTTTTTAAATATGTTTTTATTGATTTAAGAAAGAAAGAGAGAGAGGGGGGAGAGAGAGAGAGAGAGAGAGAGAGAGAGAGAGAGAGAGAGAGAGAGAGAGAGAGAGAATCATTGATCAGCTGCCTCCTGCAAGCCCCCAACTGGGAATCCAGCTGGCAACCCGGGCTCATGTCCTGACCAGAATCGAACTGTGACCTCCTGGTTCATGGGTCGATGCTCAACCACTAAACCACACTGACTGGGCTGTCCACTGTTTTTTCAAAGCATAGATGCATGTGCATAGCTTATTCTAATTGTGTTCTAAATGAATTTCAAAAAGTCATTTCTAATGAGTTAAAAGCAGATGGTTTTGTTCTTTAAATGACTGTAAAAATGTTTATTAATGGAAAAAGGTTAGAGTACTTAAAAAAAGTAGCATAAAGAAAGGATATAAGCTTTGTAACCAGCACTTATTAGCTATATTACCTTGGGCAGAATGCTTAACCCCTCAGAGTCTCAGTTCCATCAGCTGCTAAAACAAAGAGCACAGTCCTGTGAATTTGTTGAAAGGACCTCCTGGAGTAATATGCCCAGTTCCTACAGCCCAGACGCTGCCCAATGGATGGTATCCACTATTATTCCTGCTGTTCTTATAAATAGAGAATAAAATAAAGACCTTGTGATGTGAACTTGATTTTATATTGAGGAAGCACTAAACACCTTGAAAAGAAGAACTGTAATCCTTAATTTTTTAGAACATTTTTTTCAGAAGCATTTTTCATTTAAAAACTTTCCTTGGAAATGGAGGACATGATACAAAAGGATAAAATCACTTTTTTTCAGACAGAATGTTACTTGTTTTTTTAAATGAAACCTTTTGAGCCATGTTCCTGGGAAAATGATTTGTGGTCTGAGTATCAACAAAGAAATAACTTATGATAAACAGGTCTATTAGGAATTATTCCTCTTGGAGCCCTTATAACTTTCAGTTCCCTGAAAACAAAGATTTGTCCTAAAGGACCTCAAATCAAGATATAAAACTTAGGGAAAATTAAAGTAACACATTAAAAATCTCATAGCATACTTTTTAATATATTTTTATTTATTTCAGAGAGAAAGAGAGGGAGAGAGACAGAAACATCAATGATGAGAGAGAAACATTGATCAGATGCCTCCTACCTGCCCCCCTACCAGGGATCAAGTCTGCAATCCAAGCATGTGCCTTGACTGGTAATCAAACCATGACCTCCTGATTCATAGGTCGATGCTCAACCACCCAGCCACACTGGCCAGGCTCATGGCATAATTCTAACCTCTCAGATGCACAAGTGGAATGACCACCCACAGCACACTTTTGTGAAATGATAAGCTTTCCCTGAGAAAGAAAACATTTGCAAACTTTCCCATCCCTTTCTCTCTCTCTCTCTCTCTCTCTCTCTCTCTCTCTCTCTCTCTCTCTCTCTCTCCATGGTATATAATCAGAGGGTTTTACAACTCCCTGGAAAACAGCCTACACATGTAGAGTGTATCAGCACTGTCTGGAAATGGAATGGTTGGACATCTAACATGGTGAGCTCTCTAACAGTGGAACCTGGAGTTGCAGGTGTTAAAATACTAAGTTTTCCTGAAGCAGAAGAATAAACTTCCAGATTTCTTCCGATCTCAGCTTAAATTGTTCAGTTGGTTGTCTTTAGTTTTCCTAAATTCAATCTGTGAATGACTATTATTCAGTAACTTTGATAAACAAGCAGACTACCTTCACCCTTCAAAACATCTTTTTACCCCCTTCTAGTCCCAACTCCTCAAAACACTCATCGCTTCTTACTCAAACCAGGAGCTGATAGAACCAGTCACGTTCTGCGCTCCCCCCCCCCGCCCCCCCCCGCCCCACTCAGAACACTGTAAGATGTTAAATAAAATCTATCCACCTGCCTCTTAAATAAAAATTTTCAATCAGCTGATACACTTGCTACCAGTGGATCTGGCAGGGTGTCCAGGAAGGTGAAAGGAAATACTGGGAAACACTGGAATATACTGAGAAAAAGGCATCTTCACGTCCATTGAACTGGGAGAGAACTAGAGGTGTTGTAGCCCCACCCGTCATGTTACTGATGAGGAAACCAAGTTGCACCTCAGCACCCAGCTTGTTAAAGGCCGGGCTTAAACAAAATCTGATACCCAACCCCTAGTTCAGTTTTCACACACACACACACACACACACACACACACACACACCTTGATTTCACTTGAAATTTTTCCCCTGGTTTGATAAAGAGTGAAACCACTAAAAATTGTTGTGAAAAAAGGTGGTTTTATAGTTGACTGACTTAATTCCAGAGGAGAGAGACAGAAGGATGCCTCAAAGCAACATGATTACCAGAATGGCGCCCAGTCAGGCACAGTCATGGGGGATGGGAGAGTCCAGAATACCCCTGAGGGAGAAAGTAAAGGGAAAAAACGTCCTATGACTTAACCATGATTTAACTATGGGAAAAGCCTCTGTTTGTGGAGTGGGAGGAGGATGAGTAACATTAATTGCCACTTAGGGCTTCTTCCCCAAAGTACTTAGGACTGGTTTTTCCAGGAAGAGCGCAGACAAGCTACGACAGCCCACGGCAGGTTTCCTCACAGCCCGTAGCTGGCCTGGCACCCCTCTCGCCGCAGATGCGCTCCTGGCCCTGGTCTCCATTCAGAGAGCACACAGCCCAGGACACGATGCCGGCAGGAGAAGTGGTGGTGGTGGCGTTAGAAGACAGAGGAGGGCAGGACTAGAGCTCTGGTGTTTCTCAATCTGCACGTGTCCAGCATTCAGAGGGAGCTGCCTGCCTGGATGGCAGTTGAGAGCAACCGATGTGCTCACCTGGGACAGCCCCTTCCCCACCCCCCGCCCCCATCTTAGCTTTCCTTTTCCCTTCGTCATTCAAAAAAGCAGCCCAGGTTGGGAGCTGCCACATCAGCATCAGCGTCCACTCGAAACATTCAGGAAAACCTTGCATTCACACGTGACCAGTATTCCCAGTCAAAACCTGTGGCTTTTGTTTTCTCTCTTCATTCTCCTACATCTTTCTGGCCATTTTAGCATGGTTGACATTATGGAGAATTTTGAAGATAAATTAGGACTGAAAGGACGAATAGAATCTGTCCCACATTATTTCAGGAAGTGAAAATAACATAAATGACTTTTTAAAAATACATTTTTAATGATTTCAGAGAGGAAGGGAGACAGAGATAGAAACATCAATGATGAGAGAAAATCATTGATTAGCTGCCTCCTGCACACCCCCTACTGGAGATCAAGCCTGCAACCCGGTCCTGTGCCCATGACCAGAATCAAACCACGGACCCTTCAGTCTGCAGGCCGATGCCCTATCCACTGAGCCAAACCGGCTAGGGCCTAACATAAATGACTTTTTAAAGAATGTCAGCTGTTCATATATCACCTTCACAATTCTTCCATACTTAATATTTTACATACTTAATATTTTATTTAAATTTACTTTTTAAAATTTTAAGATTTACTTTAGTCTCAGTCTAAAAAATAAAATTCTGTCAAATCATGGATTTGTAGTGCATGTGTATTTTTCTAGTTTACATTAAACTTAAGTATATCACTGAACATTTTTGAAGTTCACTCATATACCACCGAAAGTTATCAGTGGGAAGCACTGACTTGGGCAACACTGAGTCAGTCAAATCCAAGCATGCTGCGAAGCACACGGGACAAAGTATGTGGAACTTTGATATGAGGGGAAAGTAAGGAGCAATAAAAGGTGGGGAATAGAATCAAAGCCATGCTGAAAGGAAATTCATCTGCTAGACACAAACAGGATGCACTGGAGGTGAGAAGGCCTAGATATGAGGAGGCCAGAAGTCTATGCCAGATAGTGGGAGCCTGGACTACACTGACAGGCTTGGGAGAGGGGGACGGGATGAAAAGCTCAATTTTACTAGAAAAGCAGACAAGAACCTGCTGACAGAGAAGAAGAAAACTGAAGGTGACAATCAAGGATGACTGCCGTTTTCACAGCCGTGATGCCTAATGCTGTTGGCAGATTATGAAATGAAAATGTCCAATAAGCATTTAGTAATGTGGTTCAAGAGCTGGATGTAGGGAAAGGACCCCTGATTGGGAGTGAGCAGCAGAGATTTAAAATTGTTGAATTTAAAATGCATTTTAGATGAATTTAAGGGATGGATATGCATCCCAAGGTACAAAGTAAGAAGAGCCAAGTACAGTCCTGTTCAGGACTCCAGGCTGAAGGAGCGGAGGAGGAGGTCATTGATCCACAACCAAAAATATGCTCTAGAGTAGTTTCTCAGCCTTAGCAGGACCTTGGAGAGATTGGGGAACTTTAAAAATTACAGGATCTGGATCCCACCCCCGGACCAATTAAGTATGTCTTTCTGGGGCCATAGCATTAATATTTTTACCAAATTAAGATTCTGAAAAGTATGGAGAATTCAAGACATATAAAAACTTTAAACCAGGCCTCTTAATCCTCCACTTCAAGAAGCAACCCAATTTCCTAGAGCATTTTCTATATAGAGATAATAAGAGAAATAAAGTACATGAGTATATTAATAGTGATTTTATCTGTGTAGGATTTCTGTTTTGTTTTATGTGGGGTTTTTTTTTATGAAATCTCCATTTTTTTTTATATCCTCCCCCTCACCCACCATCTTATTCAAAACTTTAGTTGTTTCATTTGTGAAGGTCTTTCAGGTTATTTAGTTTGGGCCATCATTATTGATTTTAGAGCGGAAGGGAGAGGGAGAGAAAGAGAAACATCAATGATGAGGGAGAATCACTGATTGGGTGCCTCCTACATGTCCCACCCTGGGGATGAAGCCCGCAACCCAGGCATTTGCCCTGACCAGGAATGGAACTGTGACCACCTGGTTCATGCTCAACCACTGAGACATGCTGACTGGACTGGACAATCATTTTTAATAAAATAAAAATCTATGTGCACATTGCCAAGTTTTCTTTTTCTCAATTGTCAATGCTTCTAAAAGTGCAGGGCCTAGTAAAAGATATTTTCTTTAATCCTGTGTATTTTTTTTCCAATTATAAACTTGGTGGATTTTATTTTTATACATATGTTCACATTCTCTTTGTCCCAGCCTAAGACAGTTTCACTGATTCAACTGGGTCTGGCACAAATCAAAGTTATAAATCTGGGTTTAACTCAATCCTACGAACATTGATTCTTTTGTGATGCGTAGTCATATGTTGACCTACCTTAACATTGAGTAACTGGGCCCCTTTCTGTTCATCACAATATTTTCAGAGATCTCTTTCTTTTTTTTCCTTTTATTGTTGATAGTGTAATGTTAAAAAAAATAATGAAATATTTATACAATTTCAGATTTTTTTAAAGTTTTTGTTTGTTTGTTGTTATTACTTTTCACATTGGATAGGAAAGAAATAAACTTCCTGAAGAAGATGCCCATCCTAAATTCAGCTTTACCTCTCAAGTTGTCCTGCAAATGATGCCTGGTACACATCTGAAATATTTTCTCAGATGTGAATCTAAATACATAGAGGCAATCCATTCTAAATAGTATATGTGCAAGTAAGGCTGTGATATTGGAAAATTAACTCTGTCATTTACCTACAGCCTTTTAGAACAAGTTATTTCAGATAGTGTAAAGCATTCTTTCCTAAAACTCAGTAAATCACAGTAAAAAATTCAACATTTTTTATGTTTTTGCTAGACAACAATATCTTACACTTACATAAAGCTTACTATGTGATAAGATAAGGAAACTGAGTCAAAAAAAGTTAAAAACCTAAGATTATATGTAAAAGAAATAAATAGCTCATTATTAAGTTCTAAATTAACTGAGAGACAATTCACTAAGAAATCAACATGTAGAAAATTGTTGTAAAATCTTAGAATATCAGAACTTGTTTTCTTGGAGATCAAGATTAAACCAAAGAACTAATATGCATATATGTATAACCCATGGATGCAGACAATAGTGCAATGAAGAGTTTCGGGGGCGGGGGCGGTTAGAGAGGGCCAATGGGGAAAAAACAGGGACATCTGTAATACTTTCAACAATAAAGATAAATTTTTAAAAAGGAGATCTAGATTTTTATGTCACGCATTTGTTTTCTTCTTCACATCCTTTCAAATACACCCTATGTTCATAATTTTATAACCTCTTACCCGTTAGTATTTACAGAACAAATTGTGTGCATCTTCCACACAAGACCCCTTTAAATATTTGAAAACAGTGATTAGGTACACTGACTGGTAAGCTCTCTTTTTTACATACTGAACAGCCCAATTCATTGACCTGTTCCTCACAGAGATGTCTTTCTTCTGGTTTCTCTCCCCAGACCTCCTAAGGATTTCTATCTCTTTTTCTGAATTCTGTGCTCTGTAGAAGTAAATGTGATAGTTCAAGTTAAGCTCAATCAAATCTGAGGGCGCTGGGGGAATAGTGCCTGCTTCATTTTTTGCTACTGTCTCTCGTGATGCTCATTTCCTATTGAGATTTTTCATATCTAAATCCCATTCTGAATTCACTATTAATGCTTTCTGTGAATAACCTCAAGTATTTCTCAGGTGCTGAAGCCAAGACACGTGGCCCCGTCTGATGCTTATAAACTGCTTGTTTCTTTTTATAGGTATTAAAGAACATTAAAGTCCTTTTGAACTCATAGTCAAAGTGGACTAGACATGGCAAGAGAAAAACACATGGAATCAAGCTCTATACAGCATTCACGGAAGAAAATTTAATACAGTTGTCCAACAGTAAGCCTTAGGGTGCATCCTATATGAAGATTTCAGAAAATTTCTATGATTGTTTTAATACCAAAAGGATACTTTCAAATGATTCTTCTGTCTCCATAGAAAATTTCTAAAGGCATCAGAGGTACCCAACCAGCATGGCTCAGTGGTTGAGCATTGACCTATGAACCAGAAGGTCATGGTTCAATTCCCAGTCAGGGCATATGCCCGGGTTATGGGCTCAATCCCCACTGGGGGGCATGCAGAAGGCAGCTAATCAATTATTCTCTCTCATCATTGATGTTTCTATTCCTCTCTCCCTTTCTCTCTGCAATCAATAAAAATATATTTAAAAAATAAAAAATAAAATCATCATAGGGTATCCTCACAAAATTTATGAAACCAAGCCATATTCTCTAAAAAATGCATCCTTTGTCATAAGGGCTGGTTTTCATTTGATTGGGGGAGGGGAGCTGGTATTTTTATCTTTTCATCAGGAGACAAAATTCACACCGCATTGTACATGTACAGGGATTTGGCAGGATGAATAGAAAAATGGAAGTTTCTCCAAGCAGGAGCCAAGCCTTTATGATCTCAAACAGCAGCTCAAACTGTCTGAATGAGTGGGCAGAACAAAACCAGTGAGATTGTGATGGAGCTGGTTCACTAATGGACAGAATGAGGATGACCAAGGTTGAAGGAGAGACTGAAAAGTAAAGATAAAGAAAAAGGGGAAGCAGCAAATTGAGGTGAGAAAAATAATAGTTGCCAAAATGATAAAGCGACAAAGTCAGGAGTTAGGAAGGGATTGAAAGTAGGAAGAATAGAGGATGATTTACAAAAGAGGTGGAACAATTCATGGAGAATTGCTAGAGTAGAATAGAACAATCAAGTGTAGAGTAGCTAAAAACTCCTGTTTCCTAGGAGAATTTTTAATACATAGATATTTTCTCATGTTTAATATTTGCTTAATATTAAATTAAGAAATGCTTTACTTTCAATAATTCTGACTGAGTGAAAGAGGTCATATATCAAGTAGGAAACAGGATTTCTCAACCTCAGCAGCACGTAAGAAACATCTGGGGAACATTTAAAAATTAAATTTTTCATTTGATTTCTCTTATAGTTGATTTTTTAAACTTTGCAAGTGAAGTTTTTAAAAATACATAGCCATCTTTTCAGTTTAAAGCTTAACTCAACAGGGAGTCCTTACTAGACCTGTGGAAAATTACCTCTCTAGTTTTATTGAACTTTCCCAGAGTATTTAAATTTTAAGACATCTTCCTTTCCTCGCAACTTCCTTATAATTTTCATTTTGAATTTTCATGATGTCATGGGGAAATGCTTCTGCAGTGTTTCTATGCTAAATCAACACTTTGATTCCCTTTTCAAATGATGTCCCATTGAGAAAGACACACTAATTTCAAGATCCACATGGCTAAACAAAGTCTCAAGTTCAAGTTTCCTACCACTATCAACAGATTGTGGAAGAAAGAAAACTACTGATTAAAATCCAGAAGTGAAATTACTGACTTCTGGGAAAGGTATGACTTTCAGAGAAAAATAAGATGCTTTGTATGAAAATATTCCCGCTAAAAATGTAACTTTTCAGGAAAATTATACCTTTGTTACCATATGACTAATGATGTAGAATCCTTATTAAGGGTTGTTTTTTTTCCAAAGCACTTAAATTTAAATAAAGATTTTCTATTTGAATATCTAAGATACAGACAAAATTACATTTAGAATATCCCTTCTTTCAAAGAGGACAAAGACAACTAGGCATTCTATATTCTTAAATCAAAAATATATTTTTTAATTTCTTCTTTTAAGACTTGTGAAACATTCCATGTGTAAAACTGAAGGAATTTCTAATTAGCTGGTGCTAAATATTAAGCTACCTGTTAAAAATAAATATGTTTCAACATTGTAGTATACAGTGAAAAGGGGAACTGTTATAGAATTGGGGTATCAAACATTTTCAGCCTAATGAATAATTGTAAAACACGTAATTATTTTCTGAATCACTAAGTTTTGCCATCAAACTTGTCCACCCTTCACTTTTCACTACATAGATTAGTAGCTTTTATATCCCCACTGAACTATCAAAAAAGTGCAGGTTTGCTCAGCTGGTGTGGCTCAGTTGATTGGGTGTCAACCCATGCATAAAGAAGTCAAAGGTTTCCTGGTCAGGGCAATGCACGTGTTGTGGGCTTGATCCCTAGTGGGGGAGGCAGCTGACAATGTTTCTCTCTCATTGATGTTTCTATCTCTCTCTCCCTCTCCCTTCCTCTCTTTTTTAGTTCAGTTGAGTATCTTCTTTTACTCACCAAGGATGAGTTTCCTCTTGGAGGAACTCTATCATGATATCTCTCAGCCTTTGTTCATGCTTCTCCACTTGACTTGATTATCCCGAATTCTCCAAACCTACTTCTCTAACTGTCCTTTCTTCAAGTATCATATCTCCCATAAGACTTTCCAACTGTCAAGCTTACTTTCCTTCCCTCTTTATCTTGCTAGATTGACAAAATCATAGCCAATGAGGAGGGGAAGTGGAAAAATGGCTCCACTGGTATGTTAGACATATTTGTCCTTTTATGTCATCAGGTCAATCAGATTTAATGACAACATAAATTTTGAATGGTGGCTGGCACCTTGCTGAGAAACAAAAGGGATTCATATTCATTGTGTGTTGACTCTGCGCAGATACTTCCTACACGTCTCATTTAACCCAAACAACTGTCCCCTAGATGTCGCCCCTTAAAGGTTGTCTGTATGTTGTGCCTTACTAAACACTTCTTTACAAACCAGGAGGTTGCCTATAATCTGCTGCAGGAAGGAACGCGTTGATATAGTCTAAATCATCACCCTTAGCCAACTTTCTTAAAGTCCAATGAGTCACAATAAGATCATACAATTTAGCAAAGCAGCTACCTAGAAACGCTATTATGGCATCAGCATGCCTTAACAGCATGATACTTAGAATTGGGTTTTCCCAGCCATCCTATAGAGATTTGGTTTCTATGTCAAAGTGAATTAAAAAACATTGGCTTTAACATCCTCCAGACCAAAATAATTTTTACCCACTCCATAGTGGCTCCTATAAAAAATCTGAGAGAATTAGTAGATTCAGCACAATTAATAGATATGTTCTAGGAATCTAATTCATGTGCCTGAATCTTATACCCTAGAAAGCAGTCTACAGTATTTCCCCCTTGTCTGCGGTTTCAGGTACCTGTGGTAAACCACAGTCTAAAGATATTAAATAGAATATTACAAAAATTAATTTAAATTACACACCTCCTGTGTTATATGATCAAATCTCACACCATTGTGCTCTGTCCCGCGCTGGACTTGAATCATTCCTTTGTCCAGAGTATCCTCTCTGTATACCACTAGCTAATCAAAAAAAACTCCACTGTCAAGGATCCCCAACTATTGACATTGTCTGCTCCTGACATCCAGCCATCAATACCATCATGGCTCTGACATGTTCTCAAAAGGTCAGCATTAGCTTAACACTCCATCCCAGTGCCTACCAACATCATGCACTTCCCTTCATCTCATCACATAAGCATTGTATCATCTCATATCATCACAAGAAGGGTGAGTACAGTACTATAAGAGATTTTAAGAGAGGCCACATTCACAAAAAAATTAATACAATATATTGTTATAATCATTCTATTTTATTGTTGTTGTTAATCTCTTAGTGTACCTAATTTATAAATTGTATTTAACCATAGATATGTAGGTATAGGGGAAAAGAACATAGTACATGTTTTTTGATATTATCCACCATTTCAGGCACCTACTGGGGGTCTTGTAGTGTATACCCCATGGACAAGGGGAGACTATCATATTTAGTCCTTAGAGCTTCTAACATTAAATCTACATTCTGTTGTTTGGTCCTCAACTTTTCATAAACACCCCTAAGAACTACCTTCGATCCTGACTGGTATGGCTCAGTGGTTGAGCATCGACCTATGAACCAGGATGTCACAGTTCCATTCCTAGTCAGGGCACATACCCAGGTTGTAGGCTTGATCCCCAGTGTGGGGCATGCAGGAGGCAGCCAATTAATGATTCTCTGTCATCATTGATGTTTCCTTCTCTTTCTCCTTCTCCCACCCCTTCTGAAATCAATAAAAATATATTTTTAAAAATTACCACCATTGCTATAACATGCTAAGGTTGATACTTATATTACCAGAGCTTTGGTCATAAAAAGTTCCCATGGGATTAAGTCTGAAAGGTATTTCACTTACTGAGTTACTACTTTCTTCTCCCCTATGTTCTTCCTTTTACTTTGAAAGCTTGGCAATTCTAAGATAAATTTGAAGCTGAATCAAAAAAACCATGATGACACATTTTTTGCAGAGGGACTTTTTTCTTCAGTCCTAATTTTTTATTTATATTTAACAACGTTGACTAAAGTTATCTGTAACTGCAAGTTTTCTTATACCCTAGGGTAGATTCAGGATACTGGTAAAGTTAATAAATGGATGCTAAGCACTTACTATGCTTATGCAACTGTAGTAATTATTTATTTTGAACAATCCCATGAAAGTAAATATTCTAAAATGCAAACCTATGTCAGTCCCTGACTAAACCTTGAGAATGAAGTTCAAGCTCCTAAGTGTAATTGGCTACTGGATTCCTGAAAGTTCTTTCCTCTAAAGAAAGTTCTGCCAGGCTGTTCTGGATCTTTTAAGATATAGAATCAGGCCAGTTAGACAAAGAAAAGACCAGAGAAGGAGAACAACTTAAAAACAATAAGTAAACTTATAAAGAGATAGAAGAGAAAGGAGAGAGGGAAGAGATAGATGAGTTCTGGGTGCCAAGAAAACACTGGAGAATGACAGGTGCATAGGTCAGTCTTGAGGTGTTAGAATACAGTAAAAACAGAAAGTAGGATTTGGAGGGGGGAAATGAGGATTTTAATGTTTTTCCTAAAATACAAATAAAGAGCATAACTACTTAGTGACTTTTTGTGCCAGGACTTATATTTCTTCCAGGCCATTCCATAAAGAAATGGAAATCAATAAAAAATACATGGGGGGAGGGGATGGAAGAATACACAGGGCCCAAAGATAGAGATGGATCCAGGTCTGACTTCTGCATTTACAAACTACGACCTCAGCAAGTTTCTAATTTCTGAGCCTCTGTATATGCCCAGCACTCTACACATTGCCCTCATAGAGCATGAACATAATCGTCATCAGTCATTATTATTATTGATGGGAGGGTCTTTCCAGACAAGATCTGCTTCCAGTCTTCTCTTCTTTATGCACTCTCATTTAATTTATATAACAGTCCATGCAATTGTATAGTTTTTAAGACCCCCAGGTGTTTCCAATATATAGGGCACAAACTGCTAGAATCCTCTCCAACCTGTGCACCTCCTTTACCTCCAACAATACAGCAGAACTCTCCATTCCCTGGAGTCAAGGCAAAGTATCCCATTAGGATAAAATACACCTAGTTGAGCACCTTCAATAGAAAGTGTAGGAGTCCAGACATGGAAAAGAAAATATAAAAATGCCAAGAAAACACATGGGTGGAGGTCAGATAAGGGGGTAAATTATCACTAAGGTAAAGGAATTATACCCACAGAGCAGAAAATCCATGCAAGTCAGGACAAAGTCAGAGTCAGGGAGACAGAAACTAAGTAATGGGAAAGCCCCCAACTGCTACCTGGATCCAAGGCCCTTCCTCATGAGGCTCCGTGAGGTCTTCTGAAACCAGAAATATGTTGAGAGGAGGAATCCCTCCAGCTTTTTGCAATGAACATAAGTCAAAGAAGAGTTGGCCTTACCCAAGCATTGCATCCTTAGCTTCAATTACATTCCCTCCTTTACTAATGGTAAGAGTTTAGAAAACACTTCAGGAAAATCTTAGAAGAATCCATAGGCAGCAAAATATCAGACATATGTCGTAGCAATATCTTTACTGATACAGCTCCTAGGGCAATGGAAACTAAGGAGAAAATATACAAATGGGACTACATCAAAATAAAAAGTTTCTGTACAGCAAAGAAACCATCAACAAAACAACAAGAAAGCCCACTGCATGGGAGAACATATTTGGCAATGTTATCTCCAATAAGGGTTTAATCTCCAACATTTATAGGGAACTCATATAACTTAACAAAAGTAAGATAATCCAATCAAAATGGGCAAAGGACCTCAATAGACACTTTTCAAAAGAGGACATACAGAAGGATAAGAGATATATGAAAACATGCTCAATGTCACGAATCATCTGAGAGATACAAATCAAAACGACAATGAGGTACCATCACACACATGTCAGAATGGCTATCATCAACTATCAACAAATGACAAGTGCTAGAGAGGATGTGGAGAAAAAGGAACCCTTTGCACTTCTGGTGGGAATGCAATATGGAATTTCCTCAAAAAATTAGAAATGGAACTTCCAATTGACCCAGTAATCCCACGTCTAGGAATATATCCCAAGAAAACAGAAATACCAATCAGAAAGGATATATGCACCCCTATGTTCATAGCAGCACAATTCACCATAGCTAATATCTGGAAACAGCCTAAGTGCCCATCAGCAGATGAGTAGATTAGAAAACCATGGTACATCTACATGATGGAATACTATGCTGCTGTAAAAAAGAAGGAGTTCCTACCATTTGCAACAGTATGGATGGAACTGGAGAGCATTATGCTGAGTGAAATAGGTCAGTCAGAAAAAGAAAAATATCACATGATCTCACTCATTTGTGGAATATAATGAACAACATAACCTGATGAACAAAAATAGAACCAGAGATATAGAAGCATTGAACAGACTGTCCAACCTATGAGGGAAGGTGGAGGGGGTGAGGGGTTAAGAGATCAACCCAAGGACTTGTATGCCTGCATATGAGCATAACCAATGGACACAGATAGTAGGGGGGTGAGGGCATGTGCTGGGTGGTGGGGACGGCTGGGGAGAGATCAATGGGGAAAAAAGGAGACATGTAATACTTTAAACAATAAAGCATTTAAATTTAAAAATAAAACACTTCAGGAATCAAATAGTGAAAGTTTCTTATTCTATTAATGGGGAAAAAGACCCAGTCAAATACAATAAGTAGCAAAGCCAGAAAAGAATCCGAGTGTTTTAATTCCAAGTTCATTTTTCCACTGTACTGTCTTTTCTTACGCTCTAATTCATCTTCTGCCATCTCTAATCTGTTCATTTTCCAGCGGGCCAGCCAGCCAAGCTAAAGAATGAATTCTTACCTAGTTCAGCTAGTCTCAAGATGCCAATTCCCACAACGTTTCTTTTTTGAGGCCCACTTGCTTTCTCATCAAAGAGCCTTGGATTCATTAGCGAGAGAGGAGAAAAGAGATATGGAAACTATGAAGAAATTGTAAGAGGAAATAGCAGGAGTGGCTAGTTAATGTCATGCTACCTTACAAATTCCAAGGATTTTCAGCATGGAGAAGCAGACTCCCAAAACTAGCCTTGCTGCTCACCAGCTCTCAGCCTTGACTCTACATTAGAAGTGTTTGGGGAGGTTTTAAAATTCCCTGTGCCCAGACCAATTAAATCAGAATTTCTGAAGAGGAAATTCAGACGGGAGGATTGTTAAGGTTTCCCGGGTGATTTCAATGTGTAGTATCACTGCTGTAATAAGCCATATGCCAGTTCCTCTCCCAGACTCTAAGGCCCATCAACTGATGTATAAGCTTCCTGGGTGGGAAACAGCTATGTGTGAGAGAGGGCAGTTCTTGGGCAGTAAAAAGGGAAGTTAAATATCTAGTAAGGAATAAAGGCACACTTTAATTTTAAAATAATGCCTTCAATTTTATCGAGTCAACCTTTGCTTGTCTCACAGACTTATTTCTCCTCTTCCCTTCCATAAAATTATAGAGCTAAAGCAACAGTGCTGTTGGGATTAATGCTGTTCATCATTAGAGGTGAATGGCATGCCTTTTCTTAACAGTCTTCTGTGAACTCATGGAGTGAAAATAAGTTAGGTTTGCTCTATCCTTCTCTCTGCTAAGCTGGTTGCCTGACCCATTGGTCCTTCCTTTCCACTCCTTCAGACCAGCATGTCCTCCTATCAAGGCTCACTCAAGGGATCACATGCATGGGCAGAATCTTGGAAGGCTTCATAAGGGAAGCAATGGCCTGGCTGGCATTTATCTACTACCACCTCAATAAAAGTGTAGTGTGGATGTTATCAGCTGGGTAGGACCTGGATAGCAGAAAAGATTAAGAAGGCAGCTCATAAGGAGGAGAAAACAAAAAGGTAGAAAACTATAATATATTAGTGTCCCAGTACATGGATTCATGCACATGAAAGGAAATTAATTAGAAGAAATCTACACTAATAAAAGAGAAACATGCAAATTGGTGTCACTCCGCTATACCCACCAGCCAAACAGGATGAGTATGCAAATTAACCCAACAAAGATGGCAGTTAATCTGCATATGAAGGCGCAGAGCAAAGACTGAAGGCTCCACCGGAGCGAAGACTGAAGACGACTGAAGACTGAAAACGACTGAAGACTGAAGAGGCTTTCCTTCTTTGCTGCAGTCGGAGCGGAGAAGCCTCCAGGCTTGGCTTCTCCGCTGTGGCCTGAGCGAAGGACTGGGTCCCGGGTGCCAGAGGAAAACCAGTGCCGGCAGCCAGGGGAAGGAAGCTCTATTGCATGAATCTCTTTGTGCAACAGGCCTCTAGTATTTTAATATTGCTATTCACCCCTTCTTTATAATAGAAGTGTCAACCAAATTAACAATCAACAGATCAGAAAACATGCATGCGATTGGGGTATGATTGGCGCCAGCAAGAGCTTTATATGTATTGTGTATGCACGAGTCAACTTAGCCTTTTATAGATATAGAACAAACTGGCTTAATTAGACCTGCTTTCTGATGTAGCTAAACTTTTTTCAGCCCAGTGAAGCACCCCAATTTCTCTTTCAGGTAATTGTCAGCAACACAGCAGTAAATATCAACACAAAGCACATTATTATTATAGATCACACAGGGAGAACAAAGGGTAAAATATTTAACTATAGCAGTGTTTGACTATATTCTGCACAGTGAGAAAACTGAAGTCATTTTCAAGATCCACCATTTCTTACTTCTTTTCAGTTAGGTCAAGTTTCTAAACTTTCTAAATCTCCATGTGCTGGCTAATGAAAAGAAAATAGGATTCTACTGAGTCTCCTATCTACCTACTCCAGGACTTCTGTGGGGATCAAATGAGATGAGGCATCTGTGTCCATTGGTTAGGCTTATATGAGAAGGCATGAGTCATGGGGGGGTAGGGTAAGGACACATATGTAATATCTTAATCAATAAATAAAAAAATAAATTTTAAAAAAATGAGGTGAAGCATGGGAAAATGCTTCATAAACATTTGGTTAAACTGTAAAATGTTTGCACCTGACTATAAAGCAAGTTGTGTTCCTGGGCTGAACAAACTCAAAGGAGGCTAGTCACTAGGGAGAGGAAGCTGAGCATTGCTACGTGAAGTCATTACCCAGTGCCCACAGTGACCATTTCCGGGCTGGGCTGGGCTATGGGCTGCATTTTGCACCATGGGGTCTTGGCAGCATTGGCTGCGATTTGATGGGATATTGCTCTGGGGTGGTGATGGGGCCTGTGTTGGTTTGTTGGCACCAGGTCCGTAGTGCCATTTATTGTTTATTTTTAAATGGCCAGTATATGTCATGGGCAGCTCCTGTGTTGAGCGTCTGCCCCCTGGTGGTCAGTGCTCATCATAGCTACGGGTTGGACAGCTGGACACTTAGCCTTTGATATATATATATAGATGTTTGGAAGTCCATGCTATTATACTGGAAGCCCTTGAATAGACAACTCAGCATTTCTCTTTGATTCCAGGTAAATAAATGGAACTATTTCAAATGTCCCTTTATCAATGAGTTAGGAGAGGCAGCATGGTTTAATTAAAGATAGGATTTGAAATCAGGTTCAAATCTCACCTCTTCCTCTAACTAACTATTTATGTCCATGGGGGGAAGTTTTTTAAAGCTTCCTTAACCTCTGCCTACTCACCTGTAAAACAGGGATAATACTACCTATCTCACAGGGGTTTAAAGGCTACTGTCTCACATGTACGTACCTGGTATGATGAGTAGAAATAATGAGCACTCAGATAATTGTTCCAAGAGAAATAAGCATAGCCATCATATTCACAGCAGCAGTAGCTGTTGTTATTGGACCATATCAACAAAGAAATAGCTTATATCCCAAATCAAAAGCTCACATTTTATTTTATTCAATGTTTAGGTTTCTATTTTGTGAAAGTTTGACATAAATAATATCTATAGATATAAACTAAAATTTGCAGTTATAAACAAAAACCCTTTAATTTCTGGTTTTAAGATACTGCAGTAATATGAGAAGGTTTAAGACAACATTTTTAGCCCTTAAATATTAATCAAATGTTCTCTGATTTTCAAAGCAATGAGGGGGGAAAAAAGAGATCAACTCTATAATAAATATAATATGCAGCAGTGGAGAAATTAGTATAAAAGGTAAAATTTTGCAGTCAATAAAAATTCCTTGCCAAATATGTAAAGAAATAAACTATTCTTTATCAGAATATTTAGTAAAGAAAATAATGACCCAACACAACCTGGCAAAAAGGTGCATGAAAACTTTCTACTGAAGGTTGTGAGTGTATCAGGCAAATGACCAACAAATGCATACATTATTTTCTAAATTAAAAGAAAGTATTAAATAGCTGTATGGCCTTAGAAATGTTTCTTAATATCTCTAAACATCATTTTCCTCATCAGTAAAGTTGGGATAATAATGATGAGGTTATTGTCATATGTATAAAATTACTAGCCAGTGGTACACATAAAGCACTTAATATAATGCCTATCACTTTGTTATTATTGTCTACCATTGTAACTCTGCTAGTAGGATTAAAGTAATTAGGTAGAAGAATTTCTGAAGACATATCAGAAAATAATAATCTTTCTAATTTCTAATACCTAAACCTGTCACAAGATTAGAGTGAAGTTTCAGGCATGTCACAGGCTCCTGTGTCCTCACTTACTCTCAGTGTGTGAGTAGGAATTACTAACCTGAGGGAAGTACTGAACAGGAGTTCTGGGTTTTCATCAAGCAAGCTAGTTATGTTAACAATGATACCTCTTATCATCCACCTGTCATAATTTTTTTTCAAAAACATTTTTATCAAAAAGCTATTTTACAAAGAGTTTTACATTTCTAACAGTGGGAGATCCTTTCTAATTACTCATCAAATTAGCTTGGACAACATTTCGGGAGTGTGTGAGAACTTGTTACCGGGAAGTAGCACATAGGAAGAGCATGGTAGGATGCAGTTTGCCTGTCAGGGCATCCATCCTTAAGCAATGACCTCAGTAGACTTCGCAAAAAGTCTGTTTTATTGATTTATTCATTGACTATAGTGACCAACTGCTATAACAAGCAAACCTGAAATTTCAGTGGTTTTACGCTACATAATGTAGTTCTCATACACAGAATCCCATCAAACATTCTAATCCAATCAACAGCTTTCATACATGGAAAATCCAGGTAGTTCTATCAGTGATTCTACCAAGTCTTGGGATCTCTTCAGAATCCTCTGCTGCATATTCCACGCCCAGCTAGACAACAGGCAAAAAGAAAGAGACCTCGGAAATTGAGTGCCTGACACTTAAGCGCTTCAGCTTAGAGTAGATACACATCACTCCCTACAGCACATTGGCATGAACTGGATACATGGTCCCACTTAGATGCAAAGGAAGCTGGGAAAACTAGCCAGGTAGCCAGTTTCCAGAAACAAGTGTCCACTGTGGGAGGGGATCGCGGTGTGATTCTGTGTTGCTCAATTAACTATCACCTCTATAGCACCCAGGCACTGGGGATAGATTGACTTCTTTTTAATAAATAACTCTCATTATGGAGCTTACAGTCTAATTCATTTACTCTAATTAGGAGCTCTCTCCTAATGACCCAGTGGGCTGAATTGCCTTTTATCAACTTTGCTCTAATCTCTGTCTATATTGTGGAACTACATGTCCCAAAATTCCCTTCCAGCACCAGTCGGGTTGGCTTCTGCCAATGAGGTGTTCACAAAGATTTGTGCAGAAGCCATTTTTCTCAGCAGCAGCTGCGTGCAGGCAGATGAGATCATTGTTGGCAGCACTCCTTGGCAATCAGTGCTTCTCCCATGAATCACCTGCTGGAAGCAGGCAGCTGAGGTCATCAGAAGCTTCCAGTGGCTCCAGCCGTCCTCCTGAGAATAGCCCTCTTCAGTATTCCTTGCAACTAGAATCACTGATAGAGGCTGTCCTGCAATCCTGCACGTTTTTAACTTGAAAAATAATCTTCCAGCCTTTCTCTCCCTCAGCAATTTCAAGGCTCTGTATTAATTTTCTTCCTATCCAAAATACTAGTGGGACTTCTGTTTTCTGACAAAACCTGATATATGCCAGGTCTTATGCTAGATAATAGAGAATACAATTGACAGACCAAATAGATAAATGTCTACCTTTATTGTGTTTATTTGTAATAAATTCAGTGAAAACCAAATATAAAACATAATAAACATATATAGATAGATATAGATAGATAGATATTCTCACAAGCACTTTAAAGAAAAACTATAGGGTGATACAAGATTATTCAACAAGAGGACTTTTTTCAAGATGGGTAATATAAAAGTTGGGATGAGTAGATGCCCACCATCACCATCAGTTAGAAACGGGGGGTGGGGGGAATCAGAAATAACTCCATGCTACATTACCAGTAGAATGAATTTGGCAGAATCTTGATAGTATATGACTAATTAAATGTTGTTGCCCTGGCCAGCGTTGCTCAGTGGTTGGAGCATCAGCTCAAGCGCTGAATGATTGCAGGCTCAATTCCTTCTCAAAGGTATGTACCTGGGTTGCAGGTTCAGTTCCTGGATCTGGTCAGGGAGGCAATATATGATGAAGCAACCAATGATGTCTCTCTCTCACTCTCTCTCTCTCTCTCTCCTCTCCCTCCCTCCCTTCCTTCCAACTCTCTCTAAAAATCAATGGAAAAAATATCCTCTGGTGGGGATTAACCAAACAAAATAAAATGTTGATAATGTCTCTGAATGGTAATGATAAGATGACATATCACAGGAGGGGGTCACAATTTATCAAGGTCACAATAAATATATTCCAGAGACAATAAACCCTACTTTGTTTTTATGTAATATGACAAAATATTTCATATTAACTTTATCATTCAAGGATTTAGATCATTAGTAAAATGAAAAAGCATTTGGCTATAAATATAATTTTTAATATAAAGTAAATATTGAAATTATAGAAGGAGGAACAAGATGATTGCTCTGGATAGTTCTGGTCAAGAAAAGATGGTACTTATATTCTTTCCACACATTAATTGCACTTATCATCAGTCAATGGCTAAAATATTTACTTTATGTTTTATAAACTAATCTAGATTAGAGAAGACCATCAATATTCACTAATGGCATATGTATTGATGGTATGAAAATTATAAAATATAATTATCATTAGCCCCTTTTTCATTTTTATTGCTAATGTTAACATAGCTCACAATAAATAATTGTTATATTAGTATCTTGAAAAAGAAACAATCATGATTGGGCAACCTTTAGGTCCCATGCTAAAGACAACTAGAACATATAAAATGTTTATAAAAGTCTGCTTAGCTCTTTATCTCTTCAACCTTCAGGGATAGGTCTCTTAATTTACCTATTCCCAACTTCTGAATATAGTCAAGGAGATTTCTTATAACCTCTGTCCAGTTGTTCAAAGTTCAGCACCTAGCAATTCTAGCTACCTGCCCTGTAGTGTTACTGCACAGAATCAGAGACTGGCCCAGTTCTTTATAAACAAGCTTCCAGAATACACTTATCTAGTCAACAAATATTTACTGAACACCATATGTGTGTTATTCCCTGGAGGTATAACTTAAGAGGACCTAATGACCCCTACCCCAATTGAGTTTGAGAGTGTTGGGGGTGGGAGGGCATGCAGGATAGAAGGGGGAGATGAGATGTGCATGGAAAAAAGTAAGGGGCAATTAATCCAAACTCAACAAATTTGAGAGTTTCCCAGTATAAATGCATTCTAACCAAGACCTGAAAGATGCTAAAATATTATCCTGGCACAGAAAAGAGGTAAAATTATCTGGCAGAAGAAACAGCCTTGAGAAAGCTGGGAGTAAGAACAACCATGGCAAGTGTTCTATTGAAGCAACTGGGAAGAGTTCAGTGTGGCTAGATTTTTAAATGACAGCATTGAGCGATATAACACATGAGATCAGAGAATTAAGAAGATTTTGCAGGACCTGGTAAGCCATGTTAGAGATTTTTGTACTGTAAGAGCAATTTGGAGCCATTGAATGATATAAATTAGGGGAAATGATAGGAAATTTTTAACATTTTGGAAATTTCATTTTGACCTCCATCTGTAAAATGGAAAGGGAAATGAAGAAGACAAGAGGAGGAGACAGATAGAAGATTATTGCCATAATTCAAGTAAGAAATTATGCTATGGCAGTGAGTCTTTCTCTGGATTTACTGAATACTGTTGAGTTTCATTTAGAATCAGGTTCTACTTACCTCCTTGGGACTGTAAGGGGTAAGTGGAACCCGATTCTAAATGAAACTCCACTTACCCCTTACATTCTACATGTTAAATTCCTACTCATAATTAGTCTCAGTAACTGAATTTCTAATACATGATACCAAATATACTTGAAAGTAACTGACTCTCAGACTGTCCCTCTGCCCATTGCCTTAGTAAACATGTCTTCCCAACCATGCCATGCTATGCTCACCCCTGGGACCTGTTTTTCTTGCCTACTGAAGACCTTTTCCTAAATAACTCCTACCCTACTTTTTCTGATGCTGAGACCTTTCAACTTGCTGTCATTTCTCTGTGAAATTGTTTGTTCTCCAACTCCTTACCATGTTGCCTTATTCTCCCTATTACTGAAGCTCCAATTAAAACACTGGTGGTAGCATGGATTCTAAGATGCATTGACATAGATCTCACAAGAATTTTTAACCTGCTCTGACCTGCAGTCCTTCGACTGGGGTCTAGTGGCATAGATATTTGCTAAACCTGCATTTAATAGCTATTTTGACCCAAATAAGCAAATTCATCATCTAAATATCATGAGAGAAATTATAAGTTTACAGGTACATTGATTCATTCATTCTGTTGTTATTGAAGGTCAGCCCTATGCATTGAATTTTGCTAACCTCTGGAAAAGATGAAAATGTCAAATGGCACACAATTCTTTCTTCCAAGAAGTGAAGCCAGTTGGAAAGCCAAAGAATATAAACACTGAACATTTAGCTAATAACATAATTATCTCAAGATGGTAGATATTGATTCAATTGGATGCTTACCCTGTGCCAGGTTCTGAGCCAAAGGCATGACATGTCATTTTTCTTAATTATTGTAATTGCCCTGCAATTTTAAAAAAATGGAAATGAGACTCAGAGAAGTTAGGTGACTTATCCAAGATCGTATGGAGGGGAAATAGTAAAGGTGGAATAAGTCCCAAGTCCGTTTTACCACAGGGGATTTTCCCTTTACCTGTGTGCTGTGGGTGCTTGCCTTCTAATGCTCATGAGTCATTTTATATCCTAGTCTAAAACCCATCACTAATGCCTCTAGTATGGATACTAGTAGATGTCAATTCTATATGTGAGGTGAAATGAGGACATGAAAAAGTATCTATAGCATGTGGTAGCTTCATTTCTAGGTTTTGGAGTCTAATAAAGCAAGCACTAGACCACTACGTGCTACTCCTTGATGTTTGCCTTCCTTTCATCTCTACCACTCATATACCTGTGTGGATGGTAAACTTAGGGTAATTGATGCTAGAGAAAGATGTATACCAAAATGCAGGGGAAAGGTTATTAGGTGCCATATTCTATAAATGGATATTTATATGAAAAATTCAAATATTTTTCAGGTTTTTGCTATTAATTCAAGGGTACAGGCATCCCAGCCAAATGACAAAATATTCAAGTTTTCTTCGTAGATAAATATCCTTGTAGTGAAGATGGATAGCACAGCTTCATGACATTTAAAAGCATCTTTAGCTTAATTTACCCTTACTCAAGCAAATTTCTGATTTAAAATTAGCTTCAAAAATAGACCCTTCTAACCAAAAAAGTCTCTTAACTGATCAGCTTTTTTTACGTTTTCCTGTCAGTCTTGGTAGTGATATTTTTCATTGAAAATGTACTAGCTAGCATTCTAGATCTTAAATGCCTATCACATGTACTTGAAATATATAGCATGTTATAAATCTAACCCATAAATTCCTCCCACTTTCTACCTGCTCCTTCATTTCCTATCGATATAAATAGCTTCACTATCCTCTCAGGTCACCTACACCAAATGCTGAGAAGTTCTCTTCAAATTCTTTCTCTCCTTGGTCCTTGCATTAAACTGGTCATTGTGGCCTGTCAATTCTTCCATGTAACATTTCTTTTAACACCATTGCTGCTATCTTGGTCTCTCATCAATTCTCCCCAAATGCTATAAAGTTCTCTCTACCACTTACTATGATTTCAAATCAATTATTGACTTAAACAGAACTTTTTAAAATTCTGACCGACATGACCTAAATAACAACACCAAAAAAGGGAAATGTATTGGCTCAAGTAACAAAAAAAATGTAAGAGTAGTTCTAACCTCAGTTGCAATTGGATCTATGGACTCAAGCCTATTTTTAGGTTTCTTTTTCCATCCCTCACCTCTGGTTTTGTCAATATACTGGCCTGATCCTCACCTATTGTAGGCAGACTTTCTCCATGTGGTGGGTTTGGCACATAGGAAGATACACCGGCCAAATCCCCCTTCCAGACAGAACCTGCTACCAGCTGCAGGAGTGCAGAGAGCCAACGGCCTCCAGGGGTCTGCGTCTCATCTGCACAGAGCCAGCTCATTCGAGGTCACACCTTCCTGATGGTAGCATGTGTCTGGTGACTGATTGAAGCCGGCCAGCCCCTTGGGCCCATGAAGCACACCAAGGGCTTCATTCACTCCAGGCAGGGTGGCTAAGGCTGTGCCAAACCTGCACTGCAACTCACTATGTATCTTTTCCTTCCTTTGATAGGGGTTAATCCCCAAGAAACACCTCCACCCCAAACTCCATCTCTGTCTTCTTCTAGAGAACTCAGCATAAACAGTGGGTGGCATGGCCCAAGTGATCAGACTTCACATATCACAGCTGAGCTCTGATTAGAATAATCCTAAAGATGGATTCTGATTGGCCCTACTTGGTTCACATATCATGCTTTGGAGGAATTAGTAGGGCCATGGAATCAGGGACTGTGTTTAACCCCCACCAACACCACATGGAGCTAGAAGGATAAGATATCTAAAGGAAGGAAGGGGTTGTCTTTTGTGATCTCCCATGCACCCAACTGAGAGCTCTTTCTAAAACATAGATCTCAATCTGTTTGTGTGTGTGTGTTTCTTAAGCATTATCAACTTTCTCCATTGCTTATAGCAGAATATTGGTGAAAAACACTCATTCTAACACAAAACACTCTAAAGGACACAGATTCCACAAAACATTTCTCTGGGGCATGTTACTTAGGAACACTTTCTGACTCGAATCGGGATTGCATTTTGCCTAAGAAGTTCTCCAGAGGAATGCAGCTGCTGCTTTCAGTGCAGCTGCTCCAATGCGTCAAGGCCAGCCAGCGTCCTGGCAGTTCTCATGGCTTTTCATTCTTGGCTGCAACATGGTTGCCAAGACTTTAGCCATCGTGACCTCATTTAAAGCAGGACAAAGCTGAGAGGGAGGAGGCACATCAAAGCTTTCCCAGAACCACCACTCCATGTGCACACACATACATTTACACACAAACCCACCAGGTTTCTACTAACAGTTTATGGACAAGTAATGAGTCATGTGAAAAGCTCTAACCACAGGGGAAATGACAGAAGGTAAGGCTCTGTAGGAGCCATCAAGGAATGTAAACTAGAGAAGAGGCAAAGTGAGAACACAAGAGGGTTAAGAATTGACAATGAAAAGGTTGTAGAATTGTAAGTTCCAGCGAGGCAAAGGAATGTTTGGAGTCAGAGTCCCAGGCAGAGGAAAGGAGGATGATAGGAGGCAGTGAGTACAGAACAAAGCTTGAAAATTGGGATTGTGGAATTACTTGAAGTTATTTGTAATGATCAGGTATAAGATAGAGGCATGGGAGTCAGGGGTTAAGTGGAAGCATGAATACAGAACAAGATCAATGGAGGAGAGGAGGGCAGCCAAACAAGTGTCTAGCATAGAGCAGACACCTGGTAAATAAATGATAAACTGACTGACTTTCCAGTCAATATTACCTTCCATCTAGATTTCTCTCCTGAGATGGAAGCCTCCTGTCCAAAAGCTTTCTCCTTTCTGCTGCCCTATAGGCGCCTAATGTCAACATGCTCCAAGTTCAAATCATAATCTCTCAGTTGTGAGCGCCCCCGCCCTGCTTTGGGTTCTATGGTTAGCTAAGTGTGCCTGGTTATCTCAGCCAGAAATCTCATTTTCCTTGACTCCTTCTCTTTCTCCCTGACTACATCTTACAGTTATAAGCAGTAATTGCTAACTTAGAATTATTATTATTGTTTCTTCTCTTCCTCTGATATCTTGGCCAAACCTGCATCCTTTCTTATCAGGACTTTTGTAGAAATCTTTGAAATAATCTCCCTATATGGAAATGACTTTTCTTAAAACTTTTTCTAAATTAAAATTTTCTCAAGAATTTCAAAAGTAACATGTTGACCCCACTCTATGAATCTAGAGAAAGATGTGCAAAGTACCACCTGTTCCTCCTGCCAATGCAATGTGAATAAACTATTATCCATCTTTCACACGTCAACCACAAACATAATTAGTCACTTACAGGATTGTTTTTACTATTTGCTTTTATAAAATGGGACAGATCTATACGCCCTATATGCTAATTTAGAGGATCCTAAAGCCAGCATCTAACACACTGATGTATCTCAGTAACTTGTGGGTTATGTTTGAATTATTTTGTTACTTTTGCTTATCATAGTAATCACTTGTTTAATCACACACTTATTTGTCTGTTAGATTCTTAGTCATGACCTTTATCCTCACAGTGCAATCTTGTTCACTGATATGTTTCTACTACTTAGAGCAGGGTCTAGTGTCAAACACAGGTTTTTTTGAGTGAGCGCATAGATAGTTAAATAGCAATAGCAAATAATGTGTCACTAAAACAAGAGCTGAAATTTGACAATGTACTCAATGGACCAGTGCTACCAGGATAGACTATGTGTTTACATGCATTATCTCTTTTGTTACTCAAAAACTAGAAAGTAGATAGTGACATTATAACTTCATTTAATAGATGAAGAAATAGAAACTTAGAAAAAATTGTTACTTGTTCAGAATTCATGACCCAGGTGAAGGATTAAGGCTTTAATCAAGGTCTATCTAATGCCATGCTCTTAACGAGTGTGGCACTAACAAATGCATTACCTTTATAACAGTTTGAGCATATTTCAATTTTTTCCCAAAATACATTTTGCCACTCGCTTGCATTTAATTAGGGCATTTTTTCTAATTTTCAGTTTTTATTTTTATTGAGGGAGAATTGATATATAACATTACATTAGTTTACAACATAATGATTCCGTATTTGTATATGTCGCAAAATGATCACAGGTCTAGTTAGTATTCTCATACCTAGTTACAGTTTTTTTCTTGTGTTGAAAAGTCCTTAAGATTTACTCTCAGCAGTTTTAAATATTCAATACAGTACTATTAACTATAGTCACCACTCTGTACATTACATCCCCATGACTTATATACTTATTTATTTTACAATTGGAAGTTTGTGCTTTTTGACCCTATTCATCCATTTCACCCATTCCCTACTGCCTTCCTCCAGCAACAAATACCAATCTGTTCTCTGTATCTATGAGCTTGGATTTTGGTGTTTTAGGGTGTTTTTGTTTTGTTTTGTTTAGGGTTTCTTTTGGACCGGGGTGGGGGCGTTATTTATATAGAAGTGAGATTATGCATTATTTGCCTTTCTCTAACTTATTTCATTTAGCAATAATCCCCTCCAGGTCCTCTAATATAGTTGCAAATAGCAGGATTTCCTTCTTATTTTATTGCTGAATAATATTTTATTGTATACACACATGCACATCACACTTCCTTTATTCATTCATTCACCAAAGGAACTTAGATTGTTTTCATGCCTTGGCTACTGTGAGTAATGTTACAATGAACATGGAGGTACAGAAATCATTTTCATTTTCCTGAGATAAATACTCAGAAGAGGAATTGCTGGAGCATATGGCAGTTCTACTTTTAATCTTTTAAGAAACCTCCATACTGTTTTCCATACCTATTTACATTTTCCTGCACCAATTTACATTCCTACCAACAATGCACAAGGGTTCCCTTTTCTCCACATCCTCTTCAACACTTGTGACTTTTTGTCATTTTAATAATAGCCACTCTGTGAGGTTTTGATTTGCATTTCCCTGATGACTAGTGATTCAGAACATTTTTTTTTCATTTACCTGTTGGCCATCTGTATGTCTTCTTTGGAAAAAAAAAAAAGTCTATTCAGATCCTCTGCCCATTTTTTTGTTATTGGGTTGTATATGAGTTCTTTATATATTTTGGACTAACCCCTTATCAGATATATGATTTTCAAATATTTTCTCCCATTCAATAGGTTGCCTTTTCATTTTGGTGATGGTTTCCTTTACTGTAAAGAAGCTTTTTAGTTTGACAGCTCAACATTTCTCATTCCTGCAACTTCTCCGTTCTCTGCTGTGGCCTGGGGAGAGTAACTTTTACTATAAACTCTTCATGGTGATGAGAATTATTAATTAACTATGGTAATTTCTTTTTTCGAGACAGGGATTTAAATAGTTGGACAATATTTTTACCTGTTCAACAGATCAAGCAATTAATGTTAATAGTTTCCTGATGAAAATAGGAAACCCTATTTTCAAGAATAAGTTTATTCTATTAAGCATATTTTACTCTAAGCCTAAAGCAGCTATGACAAAATATACAAAGGTTTCTTAAGTAATGCAAATAAAATCCTTTATTTTTTTTTTTTCTTTATGAACTAACATGAAGAATACTTTGTTTTCTTGGCAGGTTGGAGTGAGAAGTAGAGAGTTTGGGATCTCCAGGTATTATTCCTTATACACAATAAATGATTCCTGAGCTGCTTTCTAAAGAAATGGATACACAGAGCTGTGTGATGTTGGACTAGAGGTTTTTCTTTTTTTGATGAAGTATTTTGAAAAGGGATAAGGTGAAAATTGTTTTGTTTCACTATGTGGTGTGTCATATAAATCCCCTGTACAAAAGAGAGTTAACATGGGAGACCTGACTTCTATCCTTTGAAAGTCTTACTAAGGTTGACCCTTGGTTAGTGTCTGGGAACTTGAATTTTAAGATGGTGTATTTCCACCTTTTCTAGAAATGTTAAAATGGTTCACTGTTCCTAAACTGTGCCATATATTTGTAGTTTATTCTGAATAGCTGCTTTCCTCCTGGGAGTCTGGAATTTGGGTACCAGGAAGAGGATGCCTACATCACCAGCCGCCAAAAAGCCTGGGTACTGAGTTTTTGACAAGCTTCCCTGGTTGGGAACAGCCAGCAACGTGTTGTCACAACTTGTTGGGGAAATTAAGGGCACCATGTGAAGCTTGCACCTGATTTCTCCAACTTCTCCCCACATGCCTTTTTCTTTTGCTGATTGAGTTTTGTGCCTTTTGCTATAAATCATAGCCGTGAATATGAATATATGCGGGGTCTTGTGAGCTCTCTGAGTAACTCACCAAACCTGGGAGTGACCTTGGAGACCTGCAACACAGCACCTGTTGACTGTTCTAAAAATTTTTAGTTTGTCACACATCTATTGCGTTTTCGCTGTGTGCCCAAGTATTTTTTAAACATTGGTGTTATAATAATAAATAAGATACATCCCTGTTAAGAAGCCTGTGGTGCAGTGGTGTGGTCCTCCCTCACTCAAGGCTGACTTTATCTCCCAGGGGATATTTGTCAATATCCGGGGACAGTTTTGATTTGTCACCACAGGGAAAATGCTACTGACATCAAATGGGTAGAAGTCAGGGACATTGGAAACATCCTACATAAACAGAGCAGCTCTCCCGCCCTCCCACAATAAAGAATTATGCAGTCCAAAATGTCAAAGGGGCCAAGGTTGAGAAACCCTGAGCTAGTGGTAGAAACAGACACATAAACAGATATTTTTATTTATTTTTTTACTAGAGGCCCGGTGCACAAAAATTTGTGCACTCGGGGGGAAGGGGGGGTCCCTCAGCCCGGCCTGTGCCCTCTCGCAGTCTGGGACCCCTCCGGAGATAACGATCTGCTGGCTTAGGCCTGCTCCTGGGTGGCAGAGGGCAGGCCCAATCCCTAGGTGCAGCCCCTGGTCAGGCTCAGAGCAGGGCCGATTGGGGAGTTGGGGTGCCGCCCCTGTCATGCACAGAGCAGGGCGGATCAGGAGGTTGTGATGCCATCCTCAGTCATGCTCAGGGTAGGGCTCATTGGGGGTTTGGGGCACCGCCCCCTGTCACACTCAAGGCAGGGTCAATGGGCAGGTTGCGGCGCCACCCCCTGTCACGCACATAGCAGGGCCAATCGGGGTTGGGGCACTGCCCTCTGTCACTCACAGAGCAGGGCCCATCGGGGGGGGGTGGGGCTCCGTATCCTGTCACACTCAGGGCAGGGCCGATGGGGAGGTTATGGCTTTACCCCATCACACACAGAGCAAGGCCCGTGAGGCACACAGAGCCGCAGGGCAATCAGGGGGTTGGGGAGCTCCCCCCTATCAGGCACATAGCAGGGCTGATCAGGGGGTTGGGGCACCTTCCCCTGTCATGAACAGAGCAGGGTGGATAGGGAGGTTGTGGCCCCGCCCCCTGTCACACACAGAGCTGCAGGGCGATCAGGGGGTTTGGACGCTGCCCCCTGTCATGCTGATCCCGGTGCTGGGAGGCATATTACCCTTTTACTATATAGAGGCCTGGTGCACGGGTGGGGGCCGGCTGGTTTGCCCTGAAGGGTGTCCTGGATCAAGGTGGGAGTCCCCACTGGGGTGCCTGGCCAGCCTGGGTGAGGGAATGATGGCTGTTTGCAGCTGGTCACACACCGTTCAGGGTAGGGGTCCCCACTGGGGTGCCTGGCCAGTCTGGGTGAGGGGCTGAGGGCTGTTTTCAGGCTGGCGGGTGACTGAAGCTCCCAACCACTCCTTTTTTTCTTTTTCTTTTCATTCTGGGCCAGCTTTAGCTCTGAGGCTCTAGCTCTTAGGCCTCTGCTGCTGAAAGCAGGTTTCTGGCCTTTGTTTACCTTCTGTATTTGAAACAATGTTGCGATCCTGCTGGCTGAAGCCCGGCGACTAAAGCAGGTTTCTGGGGTTTTGTTTAGCTTCTATATTTGTAACATAGTTGCTTAGAGTTGCAGCTCAGAGGCCAGCAGCGGCAGGCGGGGAACGTTGGAGTCCTCCATCACTGAAGCAAGCAAGCCTCATGTTAGTTTCAAGCTGCGTGGCTGCCGGCCGCCATCTTGGCTAGCAGTTAATTTGCATATCTCCCTGATTAGCCAATGGGAAGGATAGCGGTCATATGCTAATTAACATGTTTCTCTTTTATTAGATAGGATTTTATTGTTTAAAGTATTACAAATAGTAGTACATATGTCTCCTTTTTTCCCCCATTGACCTTACCCAGGCCTCCCCTAACTCCCAGCACATGCCCTCATCGCCCCTCCCGTCCAGTGTCTTGTGTCCATTGGTTATGCTTATATACATGCATACAAGTCCTTCGGTTGATCTCTTACCCACCCCCCTCCCCAGCCTTTCAGTTGTAGTTTGACAGTCTTTGATGCCTCTCTGCCTCTGTATCTATCTTTTTGTTCATCAGGTTATAATGGCCTTTATTATCCATAAATGAGTGAGATCATGTGGTATTTTTCTTTACTGACTGGCCATCAGCAGATGAGTGGATTAGAAAACTATGGTACAGCTACACAATGGAATACTATGCTGCTATAAAAAAAGAAGGAATTCTTACCATTTGCAACAGCATGGATTATGCTAAGTGAAATAAGTAAACTAAACAGATAATTTTAATAGAATGTGAAAACTGTTCATTGATTTTCTCTTTCCCAGGGACCTTGTCTTCTGTCCTATCTTAGCCGCTCATTCCCAAATCTGGGATCCTCTACCTATGACCTTTTCATTTTCTTTCACCCCCTCCCCCACAACTTCCTATTTCCCCCAAAATGTTAAATTCCATAGTCAATTACTGTATTCCTTTTCATAAACCCCAACACCCCCTTACCTAATTCCCTTTGTAGGCCTCACTTGGCCAATCACAGTATTATTAAATCCAAGTCAGTGCCTACACCAGATCCACAATGCAGTTGACCTTGACTTGTTGTTTCACTTTAAATTCATGATCACTAACTATAAAATGTGCCCTGAATACTGCCTTCCATGATGTCTCTGCAGTTTCTTCATTTTTTCATTCAACAATTTCATACCTTCTCCTCTCTCCTCAAATTTCCTATCCCTCCTATCCCTTCTTTACTCTCAAGTTGCTCATGCCATGTCCAGTTCCACGAGAAAATTAAAGCAATCAGAAGAGAATTCCGCAAGCTATCAAGGCCACCGCTACCTGTGTTCAAGCACCCAGCACCAGTACTCTATCTTCTTCCTTTTATAAAGGATGAACTCTGTGTATCAACCAGATCTGACCCTCTCTCAGTTGCTCAAGGACATCACTCCAGCAACTCTGTCCCACATTTTCTGCATGATCATTGTTCCTTTGCTCATTGCATCTTCCCTACAAACACAAAAATGTTATCTTCCCTGTCTTAAACTTCCTATCCTGACCCCACTCCCTCTAGTCGCTGCCCCATTTCTCATCTTCCCTGCATAGAAAAATTCCTCAGAATTATCCTTTGTATGTGCTGCTTTGAATTATCTTTTTTCTATTCTTTCCTGAGCCAATTCAGGTTTTTACCAGCACTGTTCTCCCCAATCTGCTCTTGTCATACTGTAACATCCTGAAATGGTAAGTTGTCTTCTTGTAAGTCAGATGGAGGCGGGGAGCCCAGGGCATTCTGGTGCCCCAGGGCTATGCTAACACTTCCTTGTTGACCTGACTTGCTGATCCCGTTTCTTTCATGGACTGCACAGTTCCTCTCAACTCTCTGAATCATGACTTTACTTTTAACCCCCTCATTGCTTTGTTCTCTTAGGAGCTCTAAGCTCAGTTCCAATGAAAAATAATGGAATTGGCCAGTTCATAATTTCAGGCCAGGCTACATCGTGTATTATCTATAAGGCTATAGACTAGAGCTGATTTGGCTCAGGTCTACACTGCCAGTTCAAACACTGGCCACACGGAGGCAAAAAATAGCCCATTGTTGCTTCTCTGAGTTAGAAGCTGAGGGCAAGGCAGCTTTATCAGAGAAGGAACATGAGACAACCAGTGTTGTGGCACTCACTACATTTTCAATTATTTCCTCCTTCTCAAATGGCATGGATCACATTCTGCTGTGTAATAGTAATCCTACATACTACATGTGGCACCTCCTAAAGTTAGGGGTGTGCATTCAAATTATATGTCTTAGTTATCTCCATACCTTTCAGCCCATTGACTGTGTGCCTAGAACTTAATAAAGCCACAATAGGGCAATGTAAAAGGAGCATTTACACTAATGACCTGAAGCATATTTTCCCAATTCTGTCCACACTTGGTTCTGTCCTCATGACTGACTGTCTCTTCTTCTGCTGGTACCTCCTCCTGGCCTCTCCAGCTCCACCCCAGACTGAAAATTTGGTGTGAAGTACAGTGATTCATATATTTACTGCTCTGTTCCCAGAACCTTGCTAGCCCATCCTCGGTGATCTGTGAATGTTAATTGAATGAATAGTAACTGAACATTGGTCCCAGATTCATCACTTTGGCTCCATTTTTATGGATCTCTGGCTAGACCTTGGTGATATAATAACTTCTGCAGTTTTGTCTATTGATTAGAGTCTTTCCTCACCTTCACTCCTTGCCCTGTCCCACGGCCATGTTGGGAAGCCTTGGAAAGTACAGTGCATAAAAAAGGGGGGCATGTGCCCTTGCCAGTGTGGCTCCATGTTTAGAGTGTCAGCCTTACACTGAAGAGTCTTGAATTCAATTCCTGATCCAGGGCATGTACCTGGGTTACAGGTTCGATCCCCAGCCCCCTCCAGAGCACGTGCAAAAGACAACCAATCAATGTGTCTCTCTCACATTGATGTTTCTCTCTCTCTCTCTCTCTCTCTCTCTCTCTCTCTCTCTCTCTCTCTCTTCCTCTCTTTATCTCTCTCTCTTTTTCCCTCCTTTCCTCTCTCTCTAAAATCAATGGAGAAGCCAGGCAGGCATTGCTCAGTGGCTGAGCATTGGCGTCATGGTTCAATGCCTGGTCAGAACACATGCCTGAGCATGTGGGCTCAATCCCCAGTATGGGGTGTGCAGGAGGCGGTCGATCAATGATTCTCCCTCATCATTGATGTTTATATCTCTCTATCCCTCTCTGAAATTAATAAAAAATATTTCTTTTAAATAAAATAAAATCAGTGGAGAAAATATCCTTAGGTGACGACTAACAAAACAAACATACAAAAATAACTTTTAAAAAGGGGGGCATGCAATACAATTTTAGCAAACAAATTAGCTTCCTGGAAATGTAACCCACTCCCAGATAGGCCCAGAGCTATTAATATGGCTGTCTGGTTTTCCTCAGCCCCCAATACCATGCATAAGAGAAGAGAAATAAGTCCAGCCAGCCGGTGTGGCTCCGTGGTTGAGTGTCGACCTATGAACCAGTAGGTCAAGGTTCCATTCCTAGTCAGGGCACATGCCTAGGTCATGAGCTCAATCTCTATCTCTAGGGTGGGGTGTGCAGGACGCAGCTGATCAGTGATTCTCTCTTATTGATGTTTCTCTCTCTCCCCCTCTCCCTTCCTCTCTGAAATCAATTAAAAAAATATACTTTTATAAAAGAAAGAAATAAGCCCACTTAATAGTAGTGTAAATGTTACTACTAATAAAGATAAGAGCTGCATTACAGCCAAATTACATATTTTTTACAGGATGGGAAAATTTTCATATTGCCCTATATTTAAGTATTTATTGTTCAGAGAGGGATCTGGGGCTGATATGGTCTCCATAGCATTTTTCTTCTTTCTTTTACCTATTAATACCCACATTTTGGATAGTTCACAAATCATTTCTCCTCCCTACCAGAGGAGGAGAAATACAAATAGAAAAGGAACTAAAATTCAAATTTATCAACTGAGTTGTTTGTCCATAACTCTGATAGTTTAGAAAAATAAAGATGGGGATGAAACACTAGCAGAAGAGGTAGGAGGCTGAAATCAGTGATTAGAAGTGAAATGTGAACCCTGACCTATGGAATTCCTTTATAGTATTTTCTGGATGCTAGAGGGATTTTTGTGTCAGCAGACAGATTCAATAAAATAACTTTTATTTAAATATCAGTATCAGCTTGTATAAGATTCTCCCTGCCGTCTCAAATCGATTATTGACTATCCTCTGTTGATGATTGAGGAATGATAACAATTTAATTAACTATTTTTACATTGAAGATAACCACATTGCTCTAATTCAAGTGTGCCTATATAAGCTAGCCAGGAGGTGTGCGGCTGCAATGTAGATTTTGAAGAATCTGCAAGCCAACGCTATGGTTCAAAGAAAATGACAATATAAAACATCATTTTTGCTCCTATTTGATTATTATTATTTTCTTAATCCTCGCCGGAGGATATTTTTCCATTGATTTCTTAGAGTGGAAAAGAGAGGGAAAGACAGAGAGAAATACTGATGTGAGAGAAACACACCAATTGGTTGCCTCCTGCACGAGCCCTGACCAGGGCCTAGGCTAGGGAGGAGATTCTGCAACCCAGATACATGCCCTTGAACAGAATCGAACCCAGGACTCTTCAATCCGCAGGCCAACACTCTACCCATTGAGCCAAACTGGCTAGGGCAATTTTTGCTCCTGTTTGAGAAGATTGAATCCTATCGTATGCAAAACATCCTTTTGTTTTTTGCTCTACACTTACTATATTAGACTGAAAATGTATGTCAAAGAAAATCAGTAAAGATTAGTTGTATTTATATGAAGCATGCACTTGCCTGAATTAGAGCAACATAAATGACCAATATCATCCAGATGGATGGAAAGACTAATCATAAATTTTAAAATACAGATCAGTTGTTAGACATGTTAATTTTTTCTTCTTCCTAGTTCTTCCTATTTTTGTGTCCTTATTTGCTATGACTTAAAGTTTAATTTATAAAATAAAGTGGTAGTGATATTTTTTTTTATTTTCAGTAGTCCATTAAAGAGCAAAACAGACCACTACTATAAGTCATAGCAGTCTGAGATTTTTTTTTTTTAAGATATTCACAGAAAAAGTAAGAAAGCCAAATTTGGACTTTTTTTTTCTGTTTGGTAGCCATTCCAACTGCATTACCTAGGTTAGTGTCCATTTTTTAGTAATTTTACTGGCTCTTGTTTTCCCAAGTTCTAATGTTGATTTTTTTTGTCTTTCTCTCCAATAGAGTTAAATTCCATTTTTACCTACTTAGAAAAGTGAGATCATCATAATAAGCACTTATGAGGAAATGCCAAGTACATTTAGACCAATGTCTATCCCGCACTGAGTTTACATTTTAATAAGAATAAGAAAATGCCTGGCCGCTGTGGCTCAGTGATTGAGTGCCGACCTATGAACCAGGAGGTCATGGTTTGATTCCCAGTCAGGGCATGTGCCCAGGTTTCGGGCTCAATCCCAGATTGTGCAGGAGGCAGCCGATCAATCAATGATTCTCTCTCATCATTGATGCTTCTCTCTCTCTCTCTCTCTCTCTCTTCCTCTCCCTTCCTTTCTGAAATAAATCAAGACATATTTTTTAAAAAAAAAAAAAAAGAATATGTTATAGCTACTTAAATAACTAGAAAGTAAGATAGAAATAGACCCTTGGGGAAGAGCTGTGTACATACAGGGCCAAAATTCTGAAAACAGATATGAATCCTGGATTGGGAGATTAAAGTAGACATAGAGAAAGAGCTGAGCCTTAAAAGATAGGTGGGCTTATATACACTGGGATAGGAAAATGGCCAGATATAACTGTATGAGACAATCAAGTTAGTAACTGATCGCAATTTCTATGTTTCCTCTCTCCTCAAGCCTTGGTGACCTCATACTTATTTGGGAAAGTGTGGTGCGGCTTATTCAATACTGAGCTTGATATCCAGCGGTGCCTTTATGGTGACGGTGGATGCAGGAATGCGTCATCGAGAGCTGTTACTCACAGCAGTGTTGACACAGGTACACATCTCCATCATCGCTGGCTTATTACGTGGGAACACATTGGTATGCCAATAAATGGTCCACATGACATGACCGCTTCTCTAAATAAAGAATGTACCTTGTATTCTATTCACAACAGGAATTGCAAAATGAGAATTTTATTCGTTTTTTTTTGTCATAGAAATGTATTTTAACTTTCACTTAGCCTTATGAGTAGCATGCAGTTGTTGGTGGAGGCTGTAATGTAATGTTAGAAAGATAAAGAAGGAATGATCACACAAAAGGTAGGTTTTTATTAAAATAATTTCAATAATTTGTTAAATACTTTTAAGGTGGCTAATATTTTCTGTCCATTTGATTACCTAAAGTGCTTTAATTAGTCCAATAAATTTTAGAAGCATATTTTGAGTCTCACTATCTGGCAGTGATGTGAATGAGAATTTATTACATAAAAGCCTAATATGCAAATTTTCCCCTCAAGAGTTCGGTCACTTGCTATTACGTGCACTGACCACCAGGAGGTGGTGCAGAATGAAGGAAGGCCCTGGTCAGTGGCCGGCAGCTGGAAGCTAGGGAAAGAAGGCCCCAGCCCAGCCGGCAGCCAGAAGGCCCCGATTGTCCCTGATCACCAACGAGGCCTAGTGACCCTACCCATACACAAATTTCGTGCATCGGGCTTCTAATATTTCTATAATTCTTTCTAATCAAGATATAAAACCCAGAAACCCTAAAGAAAAAGACTGACACACATTTGATTACATAAAACCACAATACTTTTATATGAAAAGATACTATAAACAAAGGTAAACTGGAAGAAAGTACTTTCAACTTGTATGATAGAGGGTAAATATCAATTTATATGGGAAGTCTTACAAGTTATTTTTAAGTAACATTACCACCAGTAAGCACATAAAACTATTCTCATTAATACTAATCAATTCCAATTTAAACAACAAGAAATTAATTTACTTATAAGACAAGCCAAGATTTAAAAGAATAATAATATCCAATGTTGGTGAATGTAAGGGAAAATTAGCACAATCATGCACTTTTATGCACGTATATATATATATATTTTTTATTTCAAGAGGAAAAGAGAAGAGAGAGATAGAAACATCAATGATGAGAAAGAATCATCAATTGGTTGCCTGCCACCCACTTGAACAGAGCCCGCAATCTGAGCATGTACCCTGACCAGGAATCGAACCATGACCTTTTGGTTTATAGGTCAACACTCAACTACTGAGCCATAGAGGCCAGGCCAAGTATAAATTATCACAACACTTCAACAAGCCATTTAGTAATATTTCTCAAAATAAGTGCACAATTGCTTTGACCCAGCAATTCTACTTCTCAGATTTTATCCTACATTAATACAGAAACATATGAAACAACAATATAATCATCTTAACAGTGTTTGTCATTGAAAAAAATTAGAAATAACCAAAAAAAATTTTCAATGAAATTGCTTAAATACATTTCCATAAATTTTACAATAACCATGCATCCATTTTGTAATTTCAACAAAAACTTTAAGTATGAAAGGGTAAGAGGAAAGAGAAAACTTGTTTAAAATGCTAAATTGTGAAATTAACTTTACCCTAAATGACACAGACAATACAGGCAGTGCAGCTTCCTGAATCTTAACATTCTTCCATATTTCCTGGTTTTCACTTCATCTATTATAAATGATTTACTTTCTTATTTTAGACCAATAACATTTTATCATCTCCATCATCTCTTCTTGCATCAGCTCTTTTTTTTTTTTTTTTTTTCAATTCTTGGCAGCACTGCCCTCTTCTCCCTCTTTATAATCCAAGTTTATTTAGATTGTTTTGATTCAACAAACAGTTAAGAATGATTGGAACAACTGCTATAATGAGGGTTTAGACTCCTGACTGAGCCACAATTCCTATTTAAACCAGGCAGTAACTCAATTTTTTTTAGTTTATCTGTTTGATTTTACTGACTCTGAGACTCTGCTCACTTCTTACCTCTGCTTCCTCTTCATTTTATTGCTTCTTCCTTCCCGCTCTCTTCTATCCTCAAAACCTCCCTACCATATGATCATGAGCACAATTGTTCCTCGTCCATCCGGCTGCAGCCTAGTCTAAAGCAAGGAGAGAACACAGTGACTGGAGGGGAAAACATCATCTACGGGCAGAACTTAGTCTTGGGTATGTTGCCTTCTGCATAAAGAAACTTCTCTGCTTTGATCATTATCTTATGCTAATTTTTTGAAACATCCTGTTGCTTTTCGTTGTACCATCAGGATCTCATTATCAATAACTCCTTGTCCCCATGCACATTTCATCTCTTCAGTCATTCGGTAATTTACGTCAGTCTAATTGTTACCCTTGTCTCACTTCTGCTTTCACTCATTCCTTTAGCAGTGCTAGCAACATGCACAGTCAAGAAATGGACACTTTAGAGGTGAAGGGATTAATAAAATAAAATGAAAACAACTTACAGATGCAGACAACAGTATGGTGATTACCAGAGAGAAAGGGGGTGGGAGGTAGAAGAAGATAAAGAGGAATAAATAGTGACAGAAGGAAACCTGACTTTGGGTGATGAGCACACCATACAATATACAGATAATGTATTATAGAAATGTACACCTGAAACCTATCCTATACAATAAAGGCTAATATGCAATTGTCCCCTCGACTGGGAGTTCAACCAGGAGTTTGACCAGGGGGCGGGGCCAGCCGGCCAACTGCCTGTGGTCCCTCCTCCTGGCCAGCCGCCCCCATCAGTCCCCCCACACCCATGTCACCCCAATAAAGTTAAAAAAGAATTAAATAAATAAAATCAGCATGAGACAAATCTTCAAAAATAAAAGAAAGATATTGACTTTTCAATGTGTTGAGTGATACTTCAAAGTTCTTTTTTAACATTTATAACTGAGGTAAATTTTGTTATTGCTTTCCAATAGCATGTGAAGGGTGAGATAGAATGGATATATCATGACAAATGAACTAAGATCATGAAAGATAAAAAAGATTTACTTGTTAGCTCTTAATATTTAGAAGTCAAAAAAAGTCAGATCTGCTATGGAGACATTATACCTGTGAGTTTGCAAAAGGAGCTTAGGTGATATTGTAAAGAGATGTTATCTCAGCCCTTTGAAATGCAAAATTTTCTAAGAGAAACACCACAGTCTTAACAGGTTTCCTCACCTCTTGACTATTACTCATCCACCCTCTCCTTTCTAGAGAGCTCTACCTAATAGTATTTTTTCTCCAAATTCTAAATACCTTAGTGTGGCATCCATCCACAGTCTTTCCTCCTGTCATTCTCTCACCTTGCATCCATCCCATTGCCTTAGTGACTCATGGGTATTCCCTGATATCATTCACTATGATAGACCATGCTATCCCCATTGTCTGGAATCCTTTTGCCACCCCGCTACACAGCTACTTTCCTCTGCCAGCTGTTGTCTCAGCTCCAGAGTCACCACTCCATGTATGTGCCTAACTCCCTAAGCAAGCATAGAGCATAGGCACTCATTTCTCTTCTCCTCTGTTTTTACACATACCTCCATTATAGTGTGCGGCACACACACACACACACACACATACACATACACATTATACATTTCTACTGGTACATATTATTGTAAATTTTTTGTTTTATATATCTAGTTCCTCACTATATTGTACTTTTCTGTGAGCAGAAACCATATCTTTTCATCTCTATGACCTCAGCATCTAGACTGGCACCTGGCATTTAGAAGGTGCCTATATCAGTGAAGGTTCTTGCTTGTAGGCCACTAAAATCAAGCATGGTTAACTTATGAGAAGGCTGTATAGAGAAATGGGCTCAGAAAATGGTCAGGAACCAAAGGATTGGGGCTGCAGAACCCAAACAAAAGCCACATCATAGTAACAGTTTAGTTACCTTGCTACCACAGGTCTGTGCCTCCATCCCTGCTGACATCACTGTGTGGCCATGTGGTGCTGACATCACTAGACTTTAAATACTTTCTAATTATTTCTAGCTCCTTGTTTCACTGCCCCACACTGAAAATTCTGGGGGCAACCTCCAGATAGCTGAGCCTAGTTCATGAATTATAGGTAATGATGATAGGGAGAGTAAGAAGAAATAAAGAAATAGACTTCACATTTCACCAATCTATGCCATGGATAAGCCCCCAACAGTAAGAAAAATTATACACTGAGAAAAAAAAATTTTAATGCTCATGACAGTCACCAAATATTAATCATGTCGCCACCCACTACAACAATGAACAGAATATATGTAAGGTGAACTTAATAATTTTGAATCCAACTTTAAGAACAATAAAATGAATTTTATTACCTCTGCTTATTACAGAATTGTGTAACAGAAATAAATTTCAGTAGGCAAATCTGTTTGAGCAACTTTTAAAAATAACCTGGACTATCAAAAGATTTTTTAGGAAGGGAAAAAGTAAAGAGAAATCTTGGCCTAAAACATATTAACCCAACTCAACTACTGATTGCATGAAAGCAATTACAGAAATTGCCTACAAGAGAAATGAGCATGTTCTTTATTTAAATGTTATCTACTTAAATGTCTACTAATCAATTATAAAAAAACTAGAGGCCCAGTACACAAAATTCATGCACTGGGGGAAGTGTCCCTCAGCCCAACTTGCACCCTCTCCAATAAGGGACCCCTCGTGGGATGTCCAACTGCCGGTTTAGGCCCAATCCCACCAGCAGTCAGACATCCCTCTCACAATCTGGGACTGCTGGCTCCTAACTGCTTGCCTGCCTGCCTGCCTGATTGCCCCTAACCACTTCTGCCTGCCAGCCTGATCACCTCCTAACTGCTTCCCTGCCAGCCTGATTAACACCTAACTGCTCCCTGCTGGCCTGATCGCCCCCAACTGCCCTCCCCTGCCAGCCTGGTAACCTCCAATTGCCCTCCTCTGCCAGCCTGATCTTGCCCCCAACTGCCCTCCCCTGCCAGCCTGATTGCCCCTAACTTCCCTCCCCTGTAGGGCCTGGTTGCTCCCAACTGCCCTCCCCTGCCGGCCTGATCTCACTCCCAACAGCCCTCACTGCCAGCCTGATCTTGCCCCCAACTGCTCTCCCCTGACAGCCTGATTGCCCCCAACTGATCTTGCCCCTAACTGTCCTCCTCTGCCGGCCAATTTGGTTCTGATTGGTTGGTTTCTATGCCAGTCAGCATCAAAAGCTCTGCCTTCTAGGCAGCCATTGGGTCCTCACAGTTAACCCAGATTTGGTTCTGATTGGTCAGTTTCTATGCCAGTCAGTGTCTCTGGGCCTATCAATGGGGCCTGGTCAGAAAAGCAGCGCTGATCAGCAGCCCTGGTGGAGGCCTGGAGAGAAATGGAAGAACGGCTGTTGACCAGGCCCGGAGGTAAAGAGAGAGGTAAGTGCTGATTAACAGCTGCCACAGAGGCTACAGATCAGCCCTTGCTTCTCTCTTCAGGCCTCTCTCTGGGCCCAATTTGAAGCCCCCTCAGCAGTCAGTGCTGGGTCACCATGCCTGCTGACTGCAGGACTGACTTCTGATTGCTTGAGCCTCCCTGTCATTGCGGATGTGACGGACTGAGGGTTTTTATATATTAGGATGTCTGATGTACATAAAAAATTATGAGCCATTGGACAAGGTAGGAATCCTATCTAATAAAGAGAGAATATGCTAATTGACCCTCACACCATCGCAAAGATGGCAGCACCCACAATCAATAAGGAGGGAATATGCTAATTTACTGCCCCGCCCTCAAAGATGGCAGTGCCCACAGCCAATAAGGAGGGCTCCTGGACTGTGAGAGGGGGCAGGCCAGGCTGAGGGACCACCCCCCTCCAGTGCATGAATTTTCATGCACCAGGCCTCTAGTGTTGAACATAACTAAACACATAAAAAGAGACATATTTGAGAATAAAACCCTCTAAATCTAGAACTGTATACACAGTGAAACTGAGACTGATAAATGTGTTGCCAGCAGTTCACACTATCAGAAATTCTAGAGAAAGTCTTTCAGGCTGCAGGGATATTATCTTAGAAGGAAGACTGAATATGTAGAAAGAAATAAAAAGCACAAAAAAGTAAATATGTAAGTTAATATAAAAATATTTTAAATTTATTTTAAAATAGCTGAATGTTTAAAGTAATACTGATGATGTATTATTGGCTTTTATACATAGAACATTAAAACATATGTCCAAAAAAAGCACAAACTGGCCCTAGCCGGTTTGGCTCAGTGGATAGAGCATCGGTCTGCAAACTAAAGGGTCCAAGGTTCGATTCCAGTCAAGGGCACATGCCCAGGTTGCAGGCTCTATCCCCAGGAGGGGGCGTTCAGGATGCAGCTGACCAATGATTCTCTCATATCATCTCTTTCTTCTTCTCCCTTCCTCTCTGAAATCAATAAAAATATATGTATTTTTAAAAAGCACAAAGTATCGGAATTGGCATGAACAGCAATCCATATAAGTTCTTACATTACTATTGAAATAGTGTACTATGAATTTTGAGCTTTACTATGAAATTTTAATTGAATATATTACAAATGCTTATACTAACCTATAAAATTATTGAAAAGGATAATCCAGTAGGAAAGCTACACTACAATAAAAATATACTCAATTCAAAATGGGAAGGAAAGAACATAAGGACAAAAACACACACACAACCAAGTGGAACAGATAGAAAACAAAATAGCAAGACAATATGCTTATACCAATATTGAGTAATTGCATTAAATATAAATGGACTAAGCATTCCAATTAAAAGATCATCAGACTGCATAAAAAATAAGACCTAGACATATGCTATTTGCAAAAGACACAATTTAAATGGAATGTCATAGATAATGAGAAAATTACAGCAAGGAAAGATATATACCATGCAAACCCTAACTTAAAAAAAAAGCTTTTGTAAAAAAATTAGCTACTTGTTTACATTAATGTTAAATAAAGTAGGCTTTATAATGAAGTAAAAAGAGGAATATTTCATCATGATAAAAGTCAACTTATTTTAAAGACCTAAATATGAAATGTATGTGTATATACCAATGTATGTACCTAACAACATACTCTCAAAACTTATGAAGCAAAAATTAATTTAAATTCAAAATAAGTAGACAATCCTACAATATAGTTGGCAGCTGAAGAATTTTTGGAAACTCTAGATAAGCTCATTCTGGAAGGAAATTACTTGGCAGAACAAATATTCAATATGCATAAAATGTCCTTATTCTGGAAAATGATGCCTGAAAGGACTTTTATCCATAAGGATGTCAAATAAATGTCTGGTTTCAGGGCTTTTAAAGACAAGATACAATATGGAATCTAAGTAACAAAATAAACTGATGAACAGAGTGGATCCAGAGACATGGGAGCATTGAACAGAGTATGGAATCTCAGAGGGAAGTCAGGGGAGGGTGGGTGAGTGGGAGGTAATCAATCAAAGACCCTGTATGCATATATGCATAACCCATGGATATAGACAATAGAGTGCTGAAGGCCTGAGGTGGGGGGGGAAGGGGGCTGGAGAGGGCCAATGGGGGGGAAAGGGAAAAATATGTAATACTTTCAACAATAAAGAACTATTTAAAAAAATAAAGACAAGATACAGTCTTGCTTGGGGGCAATGTTGTGGGCTACAAATTGAAACCCTTTGTGATCTGGCACAGTGAGAACCCCAGGGCCTTCAGGCATATCAATCAGCACACACTGCCATCCTACTGCAGGAGCAATAAGAAGTCATAGATGATCAAGCTCTTTTTTTCCAAGATGCCCTCCTGAATTGCTATGCCAGCAAAATGGAGAAGTGCTTTGTGGAGAATAGCATACCTTTCAAGATTTTGCTCATTGTTGTTAATGCTCCCAGACATCCTCCTTCCATTGGTGATCTTTACCTCAATAACAAAGTGGTTTTACTCCCTCCTAACACCACCAATTTGAACCAATAGGTCAAGGAGCTCTATCACCTTTTAAGGCCTACTACCTGAAGAGGACCTTTGTCCAAGCTATTGATGACACTGAGAAGACACTGATGTAATTCTGGGAGGACTACAACATCTATGACTGCCTCGGGGACCTTGTTTGGGCCCGGGGTGATGCCACCAAAGACCGTAGGAGTGGCATCTGGAAGAAGACACTCAAGAGGTTTGTCCATGGCTTCAAAGTAGTTGCTCAGGATGAGAGGACTGCAAAAATTAACAGGGTTGTGATTCTGGTGGCAAACAACTTTCACCTGGGTGTGGAGGAGGGTGACCTAACAAGGTGTTGTTGGAACTGGAATAGGAATGCATGGCTGAAGAAGAGGCAAGATGGAAGGAAACTTCAGGAGAAGAAGAAGAAGACCCAAGAACATTCACAGTGAAAGGGTTAGCAGAAGCTTTTTCAGATCTCAAAAGCTCCTTCAAACTGTGAAAACATGGACCCCAACACCAAAGGGTTTTTATTAATAGAGAGAAATGTTCATGTTGGATTATCTGCTTACAAACTAATATATGATAAAAAAAAAAAAAGTCAAATCAAGCCAACCAGTATGGACATATTTGTGAAAAGAGTGACACCTCCTTGAGAAGATCCTCAGAGAAGTCCTTCAGGAGGTATTCCATAAGCGGGCATTGTTGCCAAGGGAGGCTGGACAGTCTCATGTGTGTCCTGGCCCCTGAAGACCTACCAGTGGACAGACGTAGAGGTGGAAGACAGTGATATTGGATCCTGACCCCCTGTAGGCCTAGGCTAACATGTGTGTTTGTGCCTTTGTTTTTAGCAAAACAGTTTAGAAAGTAAAAAATAAACAATTTAAATCCATAAAAAAGCTTATAGAATAAGGACAGAAGTATTTTTGCACTGATGTTCAATGTGTGTTTTAAGATAAGTGTTGCTATAAAAGAGTTAAAAGGTTTTAAAAAGTTAAAGAGCTTATAAAGTTACAGTAAGCTAAGATTAATTTATTAAATAGAGAAAGATATATTTTATAAGTTTGGTTAACATAAATGTACAGTGTTTATAAGGTCTACAGAAGTGTACAGTATGTCCTAAACTTTCACATTCACGCACCACTCACTCACTGACTCCCCAGAGCAACTTTCAGTTCTTCAAGCTCTGTTAAAGGTAAGTGCCAGCTACCAGTGAACCATTTTTTATTGTTTATACTATTTTTAACTGTATCTTTTCTATGTTTAGCTATGGTTAGATACAAAAATACTATTTTGTTGCAGTTGCCTACAGTACTCAGTACAGTAACATGCTGTAAAAGTTTATATACTTACACTATCATATACTTATATATAAGTTTATATATATACTTATACTATCATATACTCTAGTTGCGTAGTAAACTATAGTATCTAGGTTTGTAGAAGTATACTCTGTGATGTTCACACAATGATGAAATTGCCTAAAAGATGCATTTCTCAGAATGTATCCTCTCTGTTCAGCTACACATGCCTGTACTCTTACTGTACCGCCTCTCAGCGGTGTGAGGGAGCTTACTCCTGTCGGTTCTTACAGATAAGGACAAGCTTCATAATTTGCAGGGCCTCATGCAAAGTGAGAAATGCAAGCCCATTTGGAGCAAGGAAGTTAATTTCTCATTCCCACGGCCTCCCACCCCAACCCATGGCAGGTGGGCGATACCAAAAGAAGCACTCTGATACCTAGGTGGGGAGTGGGCGAGGGTCCCCAATTGAGTTGGATAACTTTGATGTTTTTCAGTTCTATTGTGATGCACCTAAGTATAAACTCGCTAAATTTTCTTGTTTGGAATTTGTTGGATGATATTGGAATCTTTCATTATTCCTGGAAATATTCTCACCTGTAATATCTTCATATATTTCCTCTGCTTCGTTCTCTCTTCTCAAACAAAAATTTCAACTAAATATATTTACACACACATGTATGTTTGACCTTTTCTGTTTATTCTTTCTGTATTTTTACCTATTTTTTTTATTTTTCATCCCTCTGTCCCTCTGGGCTAAGATCATCTCTTCAGTTTTTTGTTCTGATTAATTTTTTCTTAGATGTGAATAATCTGTTTTCAACCAGTCTGTTAAGTTTTTCATTTTAATTATTATAATTTTCATTTCTAGGGCTTCTGTTTTGTACTTTTTCAGATTTGCTCAGATTTCATTTTATTAAAATACTAGAGGCCCAATGCCCGAAGTTCATGCAAGGGTAGGCCTTCTCAGCCCTGGCTGCCAGGGCCCTCGAGAGCCCAGCTACCTTCCAGCCCTGACTGCCTTGTGGTCCCAGATACCTCATGGCTCTGCCCCCCCCCACCCAACCTGCACCTGCCTTGGTCTGACACTGCCCACATCCGCCGCCACACACCCCCAGTTCCCCAGTTCCATGGAGCACCCCCACACACACATCGATCACTGTGCAGAGGGTGGCCTGGGACTCACTCTTTGGGGCAATTGCAGAGCCCTCCACCCATTGATCACTCCCTGGCCAATGGCCTGGGCCACCTTCTGCAGGGCAATCAATCACAAAGCCCCCTCCCCCCATTGATCACCTGCAGAGGGTGGCCTGAGCCTCTCTCTTTGGGATGATCTCAAAGCCCCCTGATTGATCGCTGCACTCTGCCAGTGGCCTGGGCCTCCCTCTATGAGACCATTGTGGGGTGATGGCGGGCGCTCTACCAATCGCATCACACCCACCTTGGCTAGCCTGGCGCCAGTGCATGTCATAGCATGGTCGTCCAGATGGCCGTCCTGCTGTTCAGCCGTTTGGTCAATTTGCATATTACACTTTTATTCTTATAGATATTTTCACTCTTTGTATTCCATGTCCTATAATTAAAAAATATGAAGTTTGAATAATGGTTTGTTTCCTTTCTCTCATAGGATAGCTTATTTCCTTATATTTAATAATGTTTTTTATTATACATTGTTCATATGCCTTGTAACTTTGTGAAAATGTGTTAATGCCTCGTTTGCAGGTATGTTATTCTTTTCAGGTGTCTTGAAGTAACTTAAACTAAATTCTCAACTTGGATTTTTGGCTAGCCAGGTAGCATACATTAGGGTCACAAAATTGAATTGTGGTTATAAATATAAATTTTTTTTTAATATTTCCACTAACTACCAAGTTTTGAGACTGGCAATTTTTCTTACACTTTACCAAAGAGAAAGAGGAGATAGATTTATTTCTAGTCAATACACACTCTGAATGTGAAGTCCTTTGTGACCTCAGCCTTATGTAAGGGATTTTTTTATTAGACTCTCACTTTAGGTGGCTTCCAGAATGGTTTTTTCCCTTCTAAAATTTCACAATCTCACAAAAACCAGTGCTCAAGTTCTCATGCTGTGGTTAATGCCCAGCCCCAGCCGCCCCGCCCTCTCCCCCCACCCCACCCCCAAGCCTGCTTTGAGTGTGTTCTCCATGCACTTATCTGGGTACCCAGGTACACCACTGTCTCTGGCCTGCGTATTTCTTATTTCTTGCCATTAATGAATGCAATTAAAGAGTATTTTTTTATATTGTATTCAAAATTTTTTTTGGCCTTTTTCACCCAATTTGTTAATGCCCTATTGTCCTAACTGCTCAAAACTTGAGTCTGTTATAAATTATTTCGCTGCAAATTAAAAAAAATAATAATTTTATAGTAGCTATAAATAGTTGTTTTTTTTCTCATGAAACAAGAAGTCTTGAGGTAGATACTCCAGACCAGTGCAGCTACTCAATGACAATAATGAAGACTTAGGCTTTTTCTAAGTCTCTGCTCAGCTAAACTTAGCATTTTGACTTTTATCTTCATTGCTTATCAACATAGTTACAAGTTAGCTACTGCTCCTTAAGGAATTAGTTCATTTTATCAGCAGAACAAAGGGGAAAAGCCAAAAGAAAAAATGATTGGGCCAACTAAGTTTGCTCCTTTTTATTAAGAAATAAAGAAGCCCTAGACTGTTTGCTCAGTGGTTAGAGTGGTGGCCTGCAGACTGAAGGGTCATGGGTTCAATTCTAGTCAAGGGCATCTGCCTTGGTTGCAGCCTCCATCCCCAGTGAGGGGCATGCAGGAAGCAGCTGATCAATGATTCTCACTCATCATTGATGTTTCTATCTCTCTCCTCCTCTCCCTTTTTCTCTGAAGCCAATAAAAATACATACATATATATTTTTAAATTTAAATTCTTTATTGTTTAAAGTATTATATAAGTCTCCTTTTTCCCCCCATTGACCTCTCCCCAGCCACCCCCATCCCTCAGCACATGCCCTCACCTCCCCCCGCCCCATCTGTGTCTACTGGTTATGCTCATATTGAAGTATGGTACCTATTTGCTTTAACAATGGACAGGTTATTTTGATTTTCTGAATTATATAAGTCATCCCATTCAATTAAATGCCTTATTGATTGTAATGTGAATATCCCATGGGTTGTGGTCATACTGGTCTTAGAAAGCACATTCTTCTGTACCTGGGAAACAGGACAGCACAATTATCCTAAATTGTTTCAGTGGCCACAGATAATGCGTTCCAGTTGACTCAGTGGTCCCAAGACCAGGACAGCACAATTACTCTAAATTGCCTCGACGGCTCTAGATCAGGGGTGGGCAAACTTTTGGACTCGAGGGCCACAATGGGTTCTTAAACTGGACTCAGAAGAAGGAGCTGCGGCCGTGTTTCCCGACGTTGCCATGTTAACACTGCTGCTGGTGAAGGAGCGGAGGGGAGAGCAAGAGAACCCTCCATTCTTTAGGCTCCGCGGGCCGGATAGAATAGCCGGATCCGGCCTGCGAGCCGTAGTTTGCCCACGGCTGCTCTAGATAATGAATTCCTGACAACTCAGTGGTCTCAAGACCCAAGGGCTCTAGATAATGTGTTTATAACATGCTGTTTCTGCTTCTGTAAACTGCTTTTTGCGAGCCAGGTTCCTCATTCCAAACCCTGGGATGTTGTTGTGCCCAGATTTCAAGATCCCCAAGAAAACCACACCAGGGAGCCAGCCAGTCCGATGCAAAAACAGAGGGTCCTTTATTGAGCTAGCTCGACTCCCCCTCCTGGCCGACGCCGCGACCGGAAGCAGAGTGAAACCCTCGTGGGAGAAACAGGGTTTTAATAGGGGGTGGAGTGAGGGGAGGGGAGCTGACTGTGGGCCCTGCCAATTGGCCAGGCGCCAGTCGGGTCTTCTTACACAGGATGTGGTCATCTCTATGGCGCGCACGTCCCTTGATTGTCATTGGTTAGTTTAAAGAAATCCCGGGCGTGGCCAGCAGGGGCCTGGGCTTCCAGGAAGAAGGTACTCTCCTGAGCACATGGCGGCTGCCCCAACATGGAGGATACGGGGCAAGATGGAGGGCATAGCCCTCGCCCTTTCAATGTAATTAATACCTTTGTGATTTTTGCCTATATAACCTTGGAGCTGCGACCATCTTGTTACTATGAGATTTGGGGAATGGCCCCTCATAGTCCCAGATTGCAATAAATGTGACTCTTTAATTCGGCTTCTTGAGGCGTCCTTCTGTGATTCGTGGGGTACATTACAACAATATGCATGTATACAAGTCCTTTGGTTAATCTCTTACCTCCCCCCTCACCCCCCACCTTCCCTCATAGATTGGACAGTCTGTTCAATGCTTCTATGACTCTGGTTCTATTTTTGTTCATCAGTTGATGTTGTTCATTATATTCCACAAATTAGTGAGGTCATGTGATATATATATATATATATATATATATATATATCAATGAAAAATAAAAAGATAGCCTCAGGTGAGGATTAACTAAAAAATAATAAAATAAAAATTCATTTTCTCTCATATTCTGAGTACAACATGGAAAATAACTTAATTATAAGATATATACGCATACATATATGTATATGTACATATTCACTTAAAAATTATTAATAAGTTTATAAAAAAAGAAATAAAGTAAACTTTCACATGTTTCTCATTGGCTTTACAGTATGTCTGCTGTAACACCTAACACTTTCTCAGCATCAGCCCTTCCTACCTGAAGTTCTGTGTCTTCTCCCTTTATCTGTTTGCATAAATCTTCAATTTCTTTGCATCCAAGCCTAGGGCTACCTTTTGTTAAGGCCTTTGACCTAATCCTCTGCCCATGGGGCTTGCTCTCTTCCCCTGCATCAAGTGGTAATCAGCTATTAGAGAGTGCATCTTTCATCTGAGTATAATCATTTGCTGCATTATGTTGTTCTTTCCATCTCCCAAATCAGAGTGTAAGCTCCTTCAGAGTATGACTTGTGTTTCGTCACCCAGCCTCAGACCTTGAACATATGCTCAATCAGTCAATGTTAATTGTTTACTGAAGAACAAATCGACTCTCACTACTTATGTTCTCCATAACTCCCGTTTAATGACATCACTTCTTTGACACTTATCTTAAGCCTTAATCCCATGACCCTGTCTTATACCTTAATTGTGTATGGTTTCCCCCACGTCCCGCGTGGTTCAGGGTTCAGGATCTGGAAGAGGTCCGCACCCAAATGAAAGAGACAAGACAAGAAATAATAATTTGGAAATATTGGGGGACCAGGCGGGCAAGTCCAACTCAAGGGGAAGGACTTCCACCGGTGCTCAGGCCTCGCCAACCTTTTATTGGTTTGGGATACACCCATAGCCCTTAGGCAGGCAATTTCCAGTAACAGGCAGACTAGCCCATCAGCAAGGATTTACATAATAATAAATGGGGAAGTTGCTTCAGCTACCATTGTCTGGACTAACAGTGGGTGCACAGCTCTGACCTTTGCCAGGGCTTCAAGAGTCACCAGCCTTCCGGGTTCCTTGTCCACACCTCTCTGCTAGTGAAGACAGTAGGTGGCTTCCCACATTAATCTTATTTATTTCTGCTTTTAAACTCCAATTAACTACTCACATAGAAATCCTGCCCTGCCAGATGATTTGTTGTAGGTTACCATGCTCCCCCTTGGCTCATGTGACTCTATGCTACTCTAGTTATCCTCCCATTTCTGTCTTTTCCCACCTCTTTCGCTGGTTCCTCTTTACACATTATTCCTCTTACCTTTTGCTATCTGTCTCCTGCGAGTTCATATGTAGACCACCTTTCCTCATCAACCTTATTCTTTTGAGCAGACTCATTCTGACTTAGATGACTCCCAAAGCAATGAGGAGAGTTCTATTAATGTCTTTATATTTACTTATTGCTTTGTTGTCATTTCAAGCTCATAATTTCGAAAACTAAATTTATCATCTTAAGTCCAAACATAGTATTTATTCCAATTTTCCTATTTATTCCACTGATACCACCAGACAAGAGTCACATGATCTCACTCATATGTGGAATCTAATGAATGAAATAAACGGATGAAAAAAAACAGATCCAGAGGCATAGAAGCATAGAACAGACTAACAAATCTCAGAGAGTGGGGAGGGGCCAGGAAGAGATTAACCAAAGAACTGATATGCATGACCCATGGACACAGACAATAGTGTGGTGAAGGCATCCTGGGGGAGGGGGGCAGGTGCAAGGGGGAGGGGGTCAATGGGGGGGAAGAGGATATCTGTAATATTTCCAACAATAAAGGTCCATTATTTTTTAAAAAAACTTTTCTAATCTTAGAACAGTAAATATTTGAGGTATTTCTACCTGTTCCTGTCATGGTGATTCAATCTTTGAAGTGACTCTGAAATCGATTACTTCATTTTTCCTCCTTTAAAGCTCAGACATATTTACCACAATTAACTAAATAATCTCAAGCAATTCTTCTTGTCACAAATGCCATATTTCTTCAATCTTTCCTAAACAGATTATTTTTTTATATAACTTAAATGAAGTCATAATTCTGAGCCAGAAACCTTCAATGACTCTCCACTTACCCACGGCATGAGGTCTAGATTCATGAGTCTGCCTTCCAGAGCCAAGTCTAATCTAATGCCCTTGACGTAGTCAAGTTAGTTGTCTAGTCCCCCAACATGAATGATAGTTATACTAGAATAAGTTCATTTCACCTCTGTGGGGCTTTTTGTTTTTAAATATATTTTTATTGACTTCAGAGAGGAAGGGAGAGGGAAAGAGAGATAGAAACATCAATGATGAGAGAGAATTATGATCAGCTGCCTCATGCACGCCCCTCACTGGGGATCGAGCCGGCAACCCCGGCATATGCTCTGACCGGGACTCCAACCATGACCTGCTGGTTCATAGGTCGATGCCCAACCACTGAGCCACACCGCCCTGGCTCACCTCTGTGTTTTTACTCTGCCTTGCCCCCACCCACCCTTTCCCAGTTTAGCAGCTTTGCTCCTGCATCTCCCACGGAGGACTTGTAGAGATCACCTTGAATGAACAACAGAATCTTATTCCTGATTCTCAGGAGCCAATAAAACATTTTCTCTACTTTCAATAGATTTGACACCCGAATGAGTGTACAGAACAATGGATAACATGTAGTATGGGTTCTTTTTAGCAACAATTATTTTCATGTTTTTCTTATACATACTTTATTGGGGGTTTTGTTGTTGCTGCCATTGTAACTCCCTTGTGTGCCAACACCCCCCACCTTTTTTAAGATATGCATTTTATGAAATTTGAAGATGAAAAGAGCTTGCTTGAAACCACTTAGCTGACTGGGGTTTTGTACACCCTTACATGATGCTATTTTTGTTTTTAAAAGCGAGCAGCTCCTTATGGATATTGGTCTTCTGCGGGGACTTACACAAGTGGCAGGCCACTTAACATGGGGGAGATTTCCTTTTCATGATCTTCAGGTTGGATGCCTCTTACAAAATAAGTCATCTGGACTGATTTCTTTTTGTCATTGTATCAGAATGTTCACACTAATATTTTTTCTTTTGAAGATTGTGTACTGGAAATCAGTTTTGATTTTTAAGAATCTGTTCAACTTGATCTTAATGTATTTTCTTTCCCAATAGAGCAAAGACATCTCAAAAATGTTTTACTTTAATGTTGTTGTTTTTTTAATCTGGACTAATGTCTTGTAAAAGTGAAAAGTGCCTGCATGCTAAAACAAATGTGCACTTGAATGCACAATTGATTAACCAATTTTCAAATAATTAACATTTTAGGTTTTGCATGTGCATTTGTTGCTCATTTGACCATATAATAATTAATTAGCCTAATTATAATGGATTGCACCTTCAAATCCTGCATGCATATTATAATAGAATGACAGCATTTTATATCACTTTTTATATTTTAGTCAAACAGACAAGCACACACCAGCAAAGGAAGAGAATTTTAAGATGAGGGACATTTTACATCTGCAGAAGTTGACATTTTGATTAATGAAGTGTTACAATTGTTTCTAATGTATTTATTTGGTGGTGTATTCAGCAAAATTAATCCTGATAGATGAAATGTGTTTAAAGCATTGCTTACAAAATGAATGATGTCTCCAAGCTAATAGAGTTATAAATGAACAGAAAAAAAAATGAAGAAGACTTTAAAAATGAGTCGTGAGCCGAAACCGGTTTGGCTCAGTGGATAGAGCGTCGGCCTGCGGACTGGAGGGTCCCAGGTTCGATTCCGGTCAAGGGCGTGTGCCTGGGTTGCGGGCACATCCCCAGTGGGAGATGTGCAGGAGGCAGCTGATCGATGTTTCTCTCCCATCGATGTTTCTAACTCTCTATCTCTCTCTCTTCCTCTCTGTAAAAAATCAATAAAATATATTAAAAATAAATAAATAAATAAATAAAATAAATAAATAAAAATGAGTCGTGAAAATAAATGCCAGATTAAAAAACAATATACTCTGTGTGTCTGGAGAGCCAAAGGGAACTCAAGTGCAAAGAATTTGACTTATGGTCTAAGTGAGCAGCTGAAATATTTAAATATCAAGCTAATGCTATTCAGTCAGAATGGTGGGAGAACTGTTTTGAGATGAGCTTCTTACCTTCACTTGTGGTATGTACAGCTGAATGGCAAAAAGTAAAATTATGGCCCCAGCTGGTATGGCTTGTCTGTTCAGTGGAGAACATCAGTCTGCACAACAAAGTGTCACAGCTTCAATTCCTGGTCAAGGGCACTTACCTGTGTTGCAGGTTCCATCCCCTGGCCCCAGTTGGAGCACATGTGAGAGGCAACCAATTGATGTGTCTCTCACATCAATGTCTCTCTCTCTCTCTCTCTCTCTCTCTCTCTCTCTCTCTCTCTCTCTCTCTCTCTCTCTCTTTCTCTTTCTCTCTCTTGCTCTCTCTCTCTCTCTCTCTCTCTCTCCCCCTCCCTCCTTCTCTTCCACTCTCTCAAAAAAAACAAAATCAATGAAAATAATATCCTCGGGTGAGGATTAACAAAACAACAACAAAAAACAAACAAATGGAATTCTGTCCTTGGTGGTATATTGAGTCAAGCAGAGAGGTACAACCAAGGCACTCATAAGTGATTACAGGGGGCCATGGTATAACTTGAGAATTAGGCAGGACAAGAGCCAGAAATAATGAGTTGCCTCAGGCATCGGAAAAGCAATGGGGACAAGCACAGCAAACTTCTGCCAATCCCTCTGCAGGAACTTTTGCCTGTCTCACTTTTTGGTTTTGAAAGCAGAGTAGGTCTGTTTAAAGTACTCACCACAGGACACTTATCTACACACACAAAATATTCTTCATTGCCCAGCCAGCATGGCTCAGTGGTTGAGCATCAACCTATGAACCAGGAGGTCAAGGTTCGATTCCCAGTCAGGGCACATGCCTGGGTTTTGGGCTTGATCCCCAGTGGGAAGCATGCAGGAGACAACTGATCAATGATTCTTTCTCGTCATTGATGTTTCTATCTCTCTCTCCCTCTCCCTTTCTCTCTGAAATCAATAAAAAAAAATTAAGAGAGTTATTATTTATAAATAATAACTTGAGCCTATCTAAGCAATTCTCCCAAGATTTCCAAAATATATAGCCAAGGTATCACTCTTTGGAAAGGTCAAGTAAGTATAAATATTCTTTGCATAGTATAACATAGGACTTAGGAGAAAGCTACATGAATTCAAAGTCTGGCTTTATCTCTCATTAACTATTTGAGTCTGGGCAAGTCACAAAATCTGTATCTTGGTTTTATCATCTGTAAATAAAAGTGGGTAATAATTATTGTTTATCTTTAATCTTACCAGAATTCTGGGTGTATGAGAACAATCATTTTGATGGTATTGCTCACTGATGTAGCTCACATGCTTATAAAGTATTAAGCTCTTAGTAGTTACTTAAGAAATATTTGTTTACTAAATGAATAGATATATGAAGCATTTTTCATGCTTCCTAGCACTTAAGTGTTCAATAAATAAATGGTAAACAAAATTTAATTTGGTAGCCCCTCTACTTCTAGGTATAAGGAAGTAGCCATAGCAGACTCACCCTTCAACTAAAAGAAATCAAGAGGCCCAGATAATATTTGATGGTATTAGGACATACCAAAGCAACCAAGACTTGAGGAGATTGGATAAGAAAAAAGAACTACAGAGAAGTGATATGACATTCTGCATCTGCCTCTACACTATCAGAGACTGGTATTGGGCAAGAATGGAGGGAAGGATGGTGATGGGACCATTGCTAAAAGGTTAAGAATCCAGCAGAGCTTATAGAAATCTGAAGTGTGAAGAAACAAAAATTAAAGTTTGATGTGCCAGATATACAAAGGATTCCCAAAAACAACAAGCAGAAAGTTACTGAAATGAACACCAAATGCCCTGGCAATCATATGGTGCTGAGAAGAAAGGTATTGTAGTTTAAAACTAACCGAGAAGGAGGGTTCCTAGAAAATACCCAGCGCTTTAAAATGAGAACATTACAGGGCTACATCGTAGCAGTGGTAGCAAACTAGAGCTGGCTCAAGTCATACTCAAAATTCGGTCCAGCCTCAAGTCAGCTCACATCCTGTTTCAATTAAGGTGAGAGGCCCTTACATTAGCTGCCTATAAGAGGATAGAAATAATCCCTTCTACAAAGGTGTGATCAAAAGAGTTTAATATTCCTCATATATAATCCTATAATTAATCATAAAAATGCTAGACATTTCAAGAAACAAAGCCAGAAGAAAAAGTTTGTGGAAACAAAAACCACAGATAACACTTTAAAATTATTATGATAGCCCAGCCGGCTTGGTTCAGTGGTTGAGCATTGACCCATGAACCAGAAGGTCACCATTTGATTCCTGATCAGGGCACATGCCCAGGTTGTGGGCTCAATCCTCTTTGTGGGGCATGCAGAAGGCAGCTGATCAATGATTCTCTTTCATCATCAATGTTTCTATCTTATTCCCTCCATTCTTCCCTGAAATCAATAAAAATATATTTAAATAAATTAATTAATAAAATAAAATAGCTGTGATTAACATATATAAGAAAATCGATTATAAGGTAGAAAATTTCATCAGAGAATTGGGATCCAGAAAAATAATCAAATGGATATTCTGTAAATAAAAAAAAATTCAACAACTAAAAGTGAAAATACAGCAAAAGACTCAGCAGAAGATAATAAAACAAAAAAATAAGTCAGTAGAAAATATCCATGCAAAGTACGGAGAGCAAAGAAGATGGAGGAAAAAGGGCATAAGTGACATATGGAGCACGACTGGAGTCTCTTAAGGAGAGGAGGCGAAGTAATATGACAGAAGCAATATTTTAAGAGATAATGGCTAAAAAATTTCTAAAACTAATGAAATGTATCAATACATAGATTCAGAAGGTTCTATGAACAAAACAGGATGAATGCAAATATAATCATGCCTGAGAAATCAGAGTCAAAACAAATGCTAAAAGTCCAAAATAAGGAGAGCTCTCTTTAAAACAGCCAGAGAAAAAAGACAAATTTCCTTCCAAGAAAGAATGATAAGAATGCTAGGTAAATTCTCAACAGAAATATAGAAACCAAGAAATAATGCAATGATATTTTCAAAGTACTCAAAGAAGTAACTGCCAAATTAAGACTCTACACATAGTCTGTGGTATCTTTTCAGTACATTCCAGGGGGAGCATAGCAAGTAAGGCAAAAATCTGCCTTTGCCATCCTCCCCTCTTTTACCATCCTTCCTCCAAACTTCCTTCTTCCCCAGACCTTCATTACTCAAGGCCAGCTTTCTTGAGCCTGTCTTCTAGAGATGCCAACCAGAACTCCAGATGCTTTTCTCCAACTGGAGTAAGCCTCTCTAGTATCTCCCCTATTTGCTCTCTCCACTGAGATGTACTTGTCATATTACATTAGGACAATAATGCTGGAAAAAAAAGTTCTGTAATCAAAGAAATTTGAGGAACACAGCACACTTTCCCCCTCTTGAGATTTACAATACACAGTAGTTTACTGAAATGCCCAATGAGTCCTGTGGTAGACAATTTGTTTATCTTTGTTTATTCAGCATTTTAAAAGTGAATTTGTCTACAGAAGTCTTTTTTCACATCATGACACTCCTTCACTTATTCACTTATTTATGGAGCATCTAGTATACACCATACACTATTTGCATGACTAACAAGGCACAAACTGGTTCCTGCCCTCCAGGAGTTTTATACTCTTAGTGATGAAGGCAGATAGTAAAGACCAAAATAATATGTGCCTTTAGGTAATAATAAACACCATGAAGAAAAATTAAATAGGGTATGGACATAATCGATGACAGATAAGCCTGGAGTATGGTGATGCAGGAATCCACAGAATATACTTTGAGAAATTCAGCCTTTGATTTATACCCATGTGCGAGCCAAAGGGAAAGAACATCTATAATAAGAGAAGGCTTGAAAATCCTCAACCCTCTCTTCACTCCAATTGATGTTTGCTATAAAGATACTTTTTCTTTGACTTTGAAGACCAGCACTACTGGTAGAGATCACTGGCCGGATAAGAGGGAAGCAGCGTCATGGGAGGCATCCAACAAACACTGAGGTACAGACCCTCAAATTGTACTTTGTAGGTGGTACTTAACTCAATGTACTCCTAGGGCAATTTTCCCTTCTTATAAAATTGGAGAAATGTAATGGTTACACATGTAGTTGAACTTAAAAAATCTCAGCTGTCCAGTTTACCCTACAATATTTATAATTAGTAAAAAATGGCCCTAACTGGTTTGGCTCAGTGGATAGAGCGTCGGCCTACGGACTGAAGGGTCCCAGGTTCGATTCCGGTCAAGGGCATATACCTTGGTTGCAGGCACATCCCCAGTAGGAGGTGTGCAGGAAGCAGCTCATCAATGTTTCTAACTCACTATCCCTCTCCCTTCCTCTCTGTAAAAAATCAATAAAATATATTTTTTAAAAAATTGACTGGGGTGATGTTTCCTTCCTATAGACATAGAAATTGGATTGCGAGGTTCCATGCTGCTCCTCCTACCATTAAGCATGCCAATTCATGCCTTTTTTTAATTCACTAATTCACCACATCTATTAGATACCTGCTGTGTTTCCAGCCCTGCGTTAGGAGCTGGGTGTTCAAAAAACAAATTTAACTCAAAGGAACTTACTAACACACTGTAGGCAGATGGTTAGGTACTTTCCCTTGTGTTTCCCAGCCTCTGTCTTAAGAAATCAGTAAAATTTCACAAAGAAGAGAGGTACTCATTTGTTTCTCACTTTCCAAAGCCACAGAGAGCACAGTAAATAGAAGCAGGTGCCTAAGATATACTGTAAGTCTTCACTTGTGAAGTCTTTGGATGGCTTTTAAATATTTAGGGTCATTAATGACCAATACAACAAACTTTGGCCAATCAATAGAAATGAAAAATCACAAAAACAGAACTCCCCTTCCCCCCCATTCTTCTCACTGGAAAGGGCCCGCTCTGCAGCATAACTTCTAAACAGTCATTAGGCCTAAAGAGCAGGTACTTGGAACCCATTAAGACAGAGAAAGCAGTGATGCTAATCCACCACCTGAAGTCATATGACTCATCTGAAGCAGAAGTGGTAAGAAACATTTAGGCCAGGAATCTGAAATTATGAGCAGCAAAGAAAGTCATAATGATTGTACTGATGAGTCATCTGCCATCTGGTTCTCATTAAGAAATGATAAGTCAAGGTACAGATAACAAAGAGTAGAGCAATACCAAAAATGTGAAGTGGACTGTTTTTCTAAAATAACAGAAGGAAAGGTGACGTATATGAGAAGCTATCACAAGGAGACAAATATATTTAGAACCTCACTGAGCAGGCTGTGAAACCTAAAACTGCAGAAACCGACATGAAAAGGGAAGGAGACCTATACTTTAGTCATCCAGCAAACTGGAAAACAAGAGCCTCAATAGGCAAGTTCCAGCTTACCAATTTATCCTTCCTACTTCACTTGCTGGCTGGATTTGCCATACCCAAGGCGGGAAAATATGTCATTCCAATGAGGAAAGAGAATACTGGATCTCTTCTTGAGGCCTCCTTACCCATCAGCCCTCTCCTATGATCTCCTTTGGCTACCTTACTAGGACAGAGAATTATTCAATGGGATTGTTCTTTGTTCAGTGGAATTTCTCATTCTATTGTTCCCGGTTACATTGCAATTTTAGCACTAAATAACACTGTTTTATGAGGTATTGTTTGTACATCTATTTTTCTAACAGATGGTAAACTCTTTGAGAGCAGAAGCGATAGTTTATTCATCTATGTCTCTCCAGCACGCAGCAAAGTTCCTGGACCAGAACAGGAATTTTAAAATTCTTAATAAATTGAATTTAACTGAACTTCCCCTTGATATTTCATTTGTGACCCATTGTCCTGTGGTTTCTTCTACAAAAACTCTATGAAATCCCATTGAAATTCTAGCTGTACCACTCAAAAATTTAACTAAAAGAGGGGCAGTGGATTGATATTCAGTCATTCTGTAAATATTTATTGAGCATTTGCTACATGTTACACAGAGTTCTTGATGCTTGGGATATGTTAATAAACAAACTAAGATTCCTGCCACTGCAGAGGTTACATTTAAGTAGGGGGCAGAAGCAGAAATTAAGTAAGATAAGTAGATATGCTAGTAGTTAGAAAATGGTAAATGTGATAAGCAGATACTAGTATGGTAGAAGATGGTCAGTAAGATAAGTAGACATGCTAGTAAGTTAGAAGATGGTAACTGCCATGGGACAAGAAAACAGAGTAAGGAAGATCAGGAATGCCAGGATACAGGATTTAGGTCAGGCAGTTGCATCATCAGAGTGAACCTCATTGAAAAAGTGAGACTTGATCAGACCTGAAGGAGGTGATGGAGCTAGCAAAGTGGATATTTGAAAAAAGATGCATCACACTTTCTTCTCTCAACTCAGTAAAGAAAGGACTTTCAGCCAGTGATTGCTCCTTGAGACTCAGAAGACATGGTAAGTTGGCCAAGCTGCCAGAGCACTTGCTTTTGGCCCACTCAGTGAATTCTGTAAGGTTTTAGTCATTTAATTACTGTTGTGTGACGTGGGAGGCTAAACAGGAACAGAGAAAGGAGAAGTTCAGGACTCCAGCACAGGGTAGGGGTGGGGAGAAGAGGAGAGGGAGCTCCACCCTAATCTGAGATGGGGGAAGGTTCTGGAATTCTTATGAGAAGCATGAAGTCAGATCTTTCCTATTTCCTAAATGTTTGTTCCTATAATACATTTAAATTATCTAAATCTGACATTTAAACTCACAGAATCTCTTTGCTGGAACCAAAGACTTCTTTTAATTGGTTTTATTTCCTTCATTCTATATTTCTTTGGCAACCAAAGGAGAATAATCAAAACTGCAATTTCTGGCCCAGTAGAAGGACTTCTAGTTTTGTGGTTTTAATCATTGCTCTCTACCAGTCTTATCACTTTACATCTTTCTTTTCCTTGGAGCTTTTTCAACATAGCTAATCAAAATATAGTTAAACATTTATTCATTCAATTAAATATGTTTAATAAGTGGTTGACAGGTCCCAGGCCCTATGTACCAAGAACACAAAGGTGAGAAGATGTGATTCTATCAGTGGTGAGAAACCATAACCTCTTGGGGTGCTGCTATTCCACAGACCAGAACATAATGGCAACAACTCACAAGAAAACAATAACGTATAATGGTCATGCTCTAGAAATGATTCAGTAAAAAAATAATAAACATATTTTTCAACATTCTCTAAAGGGGTAAAACTTCAGAAAACTCATGTTCTTACCAATAATGATTTTACAACTGTCATTATCTTTCCCATAAAACTCTGAAACCCAGAAATATTCATTTAGCCACTTCTCCTGGTTCCTATAAGTCTTTTTCACTGAAACACCTTAATCTCCCACATTTGCCATATTATTACTACATGGAAAGAAAGGAAGAAGGTGAAAGCTTGACAAAAATTAATAAAGAGGAACTAGAGACAATAAAGTTAGGTGGAGCCTTGAAGCAGGAACCAAGAACAACCTATAACGATAGAGGGTAATGTTTGTCAGGTTGTCAAAGACCACAGACCTCTTGAAGTGGTTCATTTGGAGAGCATGCTTTTTCTGCTGTTGACTCCAGTGAGGTCTACCCATTTGGTGTTGGTGGTGTGATCGATGTAAGACACAGCTCAGTTGTCTGAGAGGTAATTTTTCTTCAGCATTATTGGTCTTAACTAAAGAATCTCCCAAAGGTTCCTCAAAAAAATTAAAAATGGAACCGCCTTATGGGCCAGTGATTTCACTTCTGGGAATTTATCCAAAGAAACCCAAAATGAATTTGAAAGAATATATTTACCCTTATGTTCATTGCAATGTTATTTACAATAGCCAAGACATGGAAGCAACCCAAGTCCCCATCAATAAATGAGTGGATAAAAAAAGTGGATAAAATATTACTCGATCATAAAAATGAATGGAATATATCATTTGTGACAGCATAGATGGACCTATAAGGTATTATGTTAAGTGAAATAAGTCAGTCAGAGAAAGACAAATACCCCATGATTTCACTTATATATGGGTGTAAAGAACAATATGAATGAACAAACAAAACAGAAATAGATGAAGAGATACAGAGACTGATGTTTGCCAGAGGGGAGAGGGGTTAAGGGGCTGGGTGAAAAGGTGAAGGGATTGAGAAGTATTGGTTGGTAGTTACAAAACAGTCATGGGGCGATAAAATACAGCATAGGAGATTTAGTCAATGATGTTTTAATAAATATGTATGGTAAGTGAGTGCTAGGAGCACCAGGAGGAATACTTTACGAAATATATGATTATCTAACCTCTATGCTATACACCTGAAACTAATAGACAATAGTACTAAATGTAAACTGTAATTGAAAAAAAATTTAAATTTAAAAATAGAATCTCCTAACATTCAAATAACAACATATAAACCACATGTGCATGGTGTTTGGTGTTTGAGCAGGTGGTTACTGACTGGTGATGGGGTTTCTCTTCTGCAGTAGGAATTGCAGATATGTGAGAATGGGAGGAGAAAAGTAATTATATCACAGACCTTCCCTGTTTTATTTATCCATGAGACTCGTTATTCTAAGGAGGATTTGGTGCTGCTTTCTGGTTGTTGTTCTTGTTACTGGGCCCATCCTGTTGCTGTACCCAAACGAAGTATTCCTGGAATTTAAGGTGTCATTTTACCAGCCTGACCACAGGTACCACATTGTTTGCTCTGCTCTGCTCTCCCTTTAAATAATACCTCTGTCTCAATACTAATTTCAGTGTCTCGGTCGAAAACCCAGAGAAGAATAATGAGCCCTCTGCCCCTGCATATCTTCCAAAAAGGTAAGACAGACCAGAGAAGCAGTAAAATGACAGGCCCATTGTTTGAGCCCGATGCAGGGACTTCCCCTTTTGCATAAGCTGAGTCACATTTTTCCTGTTGTCAACTTGAAGCCTGTCCGTTGATGTACGATAGGGCTATCTTGCTGATGTATGAAGCCAAGCAGACAGGTTTCCTTGCTTTTGTTTGCCTTACCTTGGACCCTTACCAATTAGAAGCTGTCCACTGGCCAAAGGAGATAAGACATGGTTTATTAAAGCTTGGATACTGTACTGAATGAACTCATTTCTGACCATTTTCTTCTGTTAAAATGCTATCCGAAGTTCCTGCCTTGTGCAATCTTACTGATTTTGACACAGTCTTTTGGAATGTACATGTGCATTTTATTCTTGATATCTGTTCAGTTGACACATGCTTTAAAACCACAGATATCTTTAATTGGCTGGCAAATTGTGAAAACAGGAAGTTAAAGGATGGAATCAACTGTGAAACAACCATAATAAGTGAAGTTTTCTGCTTAAGTGCCAAGATAGAAAAGCTGCTATACTAAACAAACAAACAAAAAAAAAAAAAATGAAATGATAATATCAATAAAATTCACAGGAATCGTGAACAGGCAAAATGTTCTAATTATTATACTTTCAGGGACTTACACCCAATGAAATGGTCTTCAGAACTTAAATCATAATATTGTTGCTAGGCATAATAAAATCTTAAACATTAGGAGGGGTGTGATAACATTTGCTTGCTAGGAAATACTTGTGATGGTACTTTTTTGGTAAATTGCCATTCAAATTGAGTTTAAAAAATGGCTATTCTAATTGAATCCTTTCATTTATTCAGAAAATACCTATTGAGTGTTTACTCTAGGGCAGGGCTATGACAGTCATGGCATATTTCCTTCTTGCTCATAAGCTTTCTCACTAAGATTTTTCTATTTTGTATTTTTTTTAATATATGTTTTTATTAATTAGAGAGAAAAACATCAATGATGAGAGAGAATCATTGATTGGCTGCCTCCTGCATGTCCCCTACTGGGGATCAAGCCACAACCCAGGCATGTGCCCTGACCAGGAATCGAACGATGACCTCCTGGTTCATAGGTCGATGCTCAAACACTGAGCCAAGCCGGCTGGGCACCAAGATTTTTCTTGTAATTCCTCAAGGTTGCCAAGCATCAGTCTCATGTGATAGTCTTCCATGGCAAATTCTCAAAACAAAGGTTATCACCAGTGTAAAGAATAAAAAATCCTCAACCCAGTGGATGTAAAGAACACAGGCAAATATTAGACTGAATGAACGAGGCAATTTTTAGACAAATAAACCAGAACTACTACTTTACTACTATGTAATATGTTTAGGAATTGCATTACTTTTAAAATTTCAGAAATGTGAACGGATTTTAAAAATATTTGGATAAATTTTGAGGCAGAATCACTGTGGGCAGCAGAATGGGAAAGGACAGAGAATGCGCCACATATATGGTAAATACTATCCACCCATCTTTCAACAATTTCTATATAAAATGTGCTATATAAACAATGTCATGTGCCATCTATTAAGATAATTTGCTTTAAAAGTATGATCAATATCTCTCAAGGTCTAACTCTGCCAGAAAAGAATTAAAAATATCACAATAGGACATTTTAATGTCATCTTGCTGAAGAAAGAATAAAGAATTAGTAATGAAGACAGCACAATTGATTGTTAGCTAGATGGTCTTCGCAATGCATTTATTAACCTATTTAACCTTCAAACGCCGTTTTAAAAGTCTGCTTAAGAAAGAAATACTTAGGGGGCAGTTGGAAATTCATTTCCGTCAGACTTAATTGTATTTTAAAATTCTTGTTTCTAGGCCCTGGCCAGCGTGGCTCAATTGGTTGAGCATCATCTGGTGCACTAAAAAGTCACTGGTTTGATTCCCAGTCATGGGTTGTGGCTTGATCCTGAAAAGCTAAAACTGAAAAGAAAATAAATCTACTCTAAGTGTCTCTTCTTACAGATAAGGAAACTGAGGCACAAACAAATTGAGTGACTTCCAGAGGTCACAGCATTTATCCAGAAAAGAAGCCAAGCCAAATCCAGGTCACCTAGACACCTGACTGTTTTACATCTCTGAGCTGACGGGGGAGTCGGGGGAGGAGTGAAATAAAAAACTGCATTCTAGAATTATCTAATTATCCTTTATCCCATATTGTGAAATGATTCCATTTGGGAACAGAATCAGTCACTAATTGGAAAGTCAGTGCATTAAATTTAAACTCATGAATCTGCCTTTAGAGGTGTTACACATGTCATAGTTTTATCACATCCATGGAGCATTCCAAAGGTGCTCACCAACCTGGACTACAAAATGGTCCCTTTTATTATCTAATCGAAAGACAAAGAGTAAAGAAAAATTAAAAGTATAAAGACCCTCCCAAGGAGAAATCCAGAGAAACTAGCAATAATAAAGTAACATTTTCAACTATGTAATTTCTAAGATTTTCATTTAACTGTGAAGTCAAATCACACTATTATTCATTTCACAGCTACCGATCAATTTGCTCATGTGTGAACCACATGGAATAACAACCATTTTCTCTTCAGGTGAATGATCCTGGTTTGAGTTACCAATACAATCTGATAAAAATACATTATTCCAGATCGACTCTAGTTGATAGGAAGGTGGAAATTTTTAAGTAAAAGACTACAGACTTAATTATCCTAAATTAGGTGGTCAAAGAGAGAACATAGGAGAATAGAACTTTACCCTAAGTCATTTATAAATATCCCAAATTTTTAAAAATTATTTTAGGAGAAAAAAACTTCAAAGAATGTATAAATCTTGACATGTATTTAAGTAAAATAAGTGTCAACTTTTACAGTCAAATTTTTATCTATAAGCTATAGCTACATTGAATCCTATATAATAAAAGCCCAGCGACCAAATGGCGTAACGACCAGAACGACCACTCAACCAGTCGTTATGAGGTGCATTGACCACCTCTTGGTCTCTCCCCATGCACCCCCGACCCACAGGCTCCAATCACTGGATGGCGAACAGGGAACCAGGGTGGGTGGTGGTGGGGTGGGACTGGGGACTGGCGAGCGGCCGGAAGATGGCCTTGATCACAGGCTAGGCCTAGGGATCCTACCTATGCATGATTTCATGTGCTGGGCCTCTAGTATACTTATAATACAGTAACTTTCCATTTTCTCCTACTGAGTCAACTCATCTATAAACCAAGCTCAGGTGTTTTCACTCTCCTTTAGTTGTGGTACAGTATCCACCCTGATTCCCTTAGGCATAAATATAAGCTAAGGGAGTATCACAGGTGTGGCTGTGGTGAGTGACATGGAGGCCTGAACTATCCACCCATGCAGTTTACTTGTGCTCTCTTACTGCTTGTGGCATTTCTGGATATACATTTTTATCTAATGGAAGACTGATGCTGGGCCCATCCTTGGCCAGTCTGACAAAAATTAGGTCATAATTGGCAATTCAATTAGCATCCGATGGTCAAGAGTTCCATGTCTAGTAGGACCCAATAACACTCTAGGAGCCGTTTTTCAAAAGGCTGTGATTCTCCACTGCAGATGACACAGCCTTGCTCCAGACTCCCAAAGGCCTGCCTTGAGTGTCTCCTACTAGAGGTTGCCTTCAACCCCAAACCACACCTTTTCCCACCACTGACACCTCCAATACCATCAGGTCTGATAGATCTCACTGTGCAAGGAACTAGACCCACTGCAGCCTAGACCTGATGCAGGGCCCTTTCCACATCTGGTGCCTACTCAAAGCTGACAGCCTTCTAAGTAACCAAGTGTGTGAGCTACAGCAACTTTCCTGGTTGTAGAAGGTTCCCTGTGTTGAGGATGCAAGATTCAGCAATTCAACTTTAACATTGGATATATTCCACCATGTCCCTGACCTCTGGGCATCTATAAACCTCACTGATGTGGCAAGTCTCTGAATCTTCACCTACCACATTGAGGGATGGCTGACTCTTATTGTAGAGGAGTGAACTATCTTTGTAAATGTTGAACATTCAGGAAGATTGCCAGAGCCAAAATCCACCAGAGGCATCTATCCTGACATCTCCATCTCCAAACCAGATCCCTGGTTTTCCCAAACAGGGCCCATAGGAGACATGCCTTGCCTGGACATCTAAATACCTCTGAGCTTCTAGAACCCTATCAAGTTCTGAGTCTGTTCTTCAGCAGTTCACTGTTCCACTGTAGGAGGTAAGGGCCTGGTAACAAGCTGCCCAAGAGTTTCTCTGGCTGTCACTCTCAGCACAGGCATACTTCATTTTATTGAGCTTTGCTTTATTGTGCTTCACAGAGGTTGCATGTTTTTCACAAATTGAAGCCAAAACCCTCCACCAACAAAAAGATTACTACTCACTTTATTGCTATACTCATTTTATTGCAGAGGTCTGGAACCAAAACCACATCTCCTGTATTCATTTGTTTGTTAATGGCCCCCAAGTTTCTCATTATCCACTGCAGAGCATCAGTATAGCTTAGCAATAACCAGCCAACTCTGCTGTCTTTGCACACCCCATCCCCACGTCTTTCAAATCCCTGAAACTAGTGGGTAGAGTGTCGGCCTGTGGACTGAAGGGTCCCAGGTTCGATTCTGGTCAAGGGCACATGCCCGGGGTTGCGGGCTCAATCCCCTGTAGGGGGCATGCAGGAGGCAGTCAATCAGTGATTCTCTTTCATCATTGATGTTTCTATCTCCCTTTCCCTTCCTCTCTGAAATCAATAAAAATATGTATATATATTTTAAATCCCTGAATTATCACACCAGCAAGAGTGTTCTCCATGGGGATGTTTCTGCAAGTCACCGCTGGTGAAATGTTCAGCAATGGTGCCAGGGACTGTCTGTGTCCTAAATTGCTCTCAGGATGGAGTGTTCCTTCCTTGCTGGGCAATGAGCAAGCCAGGCCCTAAACCCATCAGACCTCCTGATTGATCAGAACACTTTTGGTATCAACTATATCAATTTCGGTCTACCCAGAAGCAGGTGCCAAGACAGGATTGCACACGCATGATATTTATTGGGAGAAACTCCCAGGAATGATAAAGAGGGAGGAAGCAGGAGTAGGCAGAGCCTTTAAACCACAATGAGGAATTGACATCTGTAAAAAGAGAAACAGAAAGTTTCTAATCCTGGCTCCGAGGATCTTTATCTCTGTACCTTTCCCATTTCTGCATCCTTTGCTCACAAAAATGTTAGAAGAAATGACACGGGAAGGCCTAACTCAGAGTCCAGACACAGAGGGCACTCAACAACTATTCATTATATGTTCACTGCATAGGAAATATAATCAAAAATATTGTAATAACTATGTTGATGTCAGGAGGAAATATCAGGGGAACACTCTAAGGTATATGATTGTCTAACCACTGTGCTATACAACTAAAACTAATATAAAATAATAAAAGCATAATATGCTAATTAGACCAGACTTCCTTCTGGATGTCCTTCCTTCTGGACAAAGCCACAGCGGGCAGGGGCCGAGGTAGAGGCACCAGAGGCCCCTGGCGGCAGCGGAGGGTATGGGCTGCAGGTGGGGGCCAGGGCCAAGGCCCTTGCATTAATTTCGTGCATTGGGCCTCTAGTATAAAATAATATTAAATGTAAAGTGTAACTAAACAAATAATTTTTAAAAATGCACATGTATTTCTCCAATGACTAATACTACTGAGGGGAAAATATCAGGGGAATGATTAGCAGAGCCCCTAACTATCTTTCAAAGAAACACAGTGCCGCTAATTCCATGTGTGCCCAGGTAGACACGGAGGCTGCCACTCTCTTATTTATAGTCCCTGTTTCTCACTAAAGTCAGTGGTAAGCACTTGATATGTGAAATAGCACAAGGACTTAAATAGGATGCACGTCTCTCTTACAGACAGGACCTCAAAATGTAATTTGTTTCACAAGCATTATTACCAACTAGCATGCATCTTTCCTATTTGTAATCAGAATGAAGAAAAATAGGGCTAGTGACAGAAAGTAGGATAAGGCAAACTTATACTGAGAGCTGTTTTATCCCGGGTACTACTTAACCTTACAGCAGCCCTCTGGCATTGGAATCATTATCCACATCATCTGTGAAATCTAAGGCTTATAGAGGTTAAGTAATTTGTCCTTGGTAACTCGGTTAATTATTAGAAACTAGAGGCCCAGTGCACATATTTGTGCACAGGTGGGGTCCCTCTGCCTGGCTGGCAATCGGGGCTGATCAGGCCAGCTGGCAGGGAGGAGGGACCATAGGAGGTTGGCCAGCCACAGGAGGTTGGCTTTGGGAGCGCACTGACCACCAGGGGCAGCTCCTGCATTGAGCATCTGCCTCCTGGTGGTCAGTGCACATCACAGCGACTGGTCTTAATGGTCACTTAGGCTTTTATATATATATATAATCAATCACTGACTCCAGAAACTATTTTTGGTATATTTTGTAAAAGAAATATTGTATATTTACTTTTTTAAACTGTATCTGTAAAATGGGCCTTATACAAGAATTATAGAATTTTTTCAGTTTAAATTATTTTATTTCCAATACAAAAAACTTTCTATATTATATATTTAAGGTATATAATGACTTTTGTCCCTATCCCTGTAAACATTACATTGTTTGAAGTACTTAGTTGTTTATAGATCTTTTATTTCACTTAAATTTTAAACTCCTTGAGGGCAGCTATCATGTCAAATTTATCTCATCCCTAGACGACTAGAGCAGGCCTGAATATCACATGTACTTAATTTACGTATGTTGAGCTGAATAGGAAATTTTAAATGACTCAGTTAATTTTTCTTTTAATTCTCCAGTGGTTCTGATATAACAAATTAGAATATTAGAGAAGAAAAGACATTCTCTTATTTAATCTACTAGAGGCCCAGCGCATGGATTCATGCACATTGAAAGGAAATTAATTAGAAGGTGGTCAGTGGGGCAGGACTGGGCGAGACAGGCAGGACACACCCTGGAGCCAACCACCCATAGTCCCTCCCCAGTCAGCCACACCTGGAGCGACACTGGGGCTTGAAGGGCATCTGCAGAGTGAGCAGGGTCCATCTGTCAAGTGGGGGTCCCTCAGCCTGGCCTGTGGGGATTGGGCCAAAACTGGCAGTCTGACATCCCCTGAGAGGTCCCAGAGTGCAAGAGGGCACTCTGTAAAGTTGCTGTTGCTCAGCAGCTCCTGCGTTAAGTGTCTGCTCCCTGGTGGTCAGTGCTCATCATAGCTACCAGCCAGTCAGTTGGGGGGGGGGGGGGCGCTTAGCCTTTTATATATATAGATGGGACCCACGGCATAATAGAAGGGCCCTCTCAAAAGCCCAAGAACCCTTCTATTTTTGAGAAGACAAAGTTATTTAACTTGCTTTTTTTTCTTGGCTAAAAGGTAGAGTGGGTATGGACATCAGCAAGGATCCCTCACCCAGAAACTCATCCCCTGAGTGTCCCCACTGTGTGGAGAGGTGGCCAACGATAAGCATAAAAGTAAACAGTGCATGTGACTTGTGGAACAGATCATGAAAGGGAACTCCAGAAAACAGGGCCTGGGCAGTGGCTTTCAGAGTTCGCGCTGTGGTGAAGAGCTCAGCCTTTGGAGCCGACCAGCCTCAGTCAGAGTCCTGTTGGCGACACTGAGCTGTGTGACCTTGGGACAAGTTGCTGAACCTCTCTAACCACAGTTTCCTTGTGTGTAAAACAGAGATAATAATGGTGCCGTGAGGATGAAAAGGAAGAGCAAATGTAAAGCCCTTAGCACATGGCCAGCACATGATAAATACTTATTAAATAGGAATTTATACTCATTATTCTTTTTACTGTGCAGGCAACTAGCTGCTTCATGTGTCTGAGCCAAATGATAACCGCATTTGGAACTCACAATTGAGATCTTTGCATTTCCACAGCACCTTTCATCTCAGAGGAACAAAGCCCTGCAGAGTATTAATTCTTTATTTATACTGGTAAAGGCAGGAGCACATACAACGGCCTAGTTATTAACAAGAACTGTAGGCTAGAGAACTAACTCCACATACACAGAGTAAAGCCAAGTAAACACTTAGCAGCACCTAGATTTCTCATCTTCTAGAATTCCTCTTTAATTGGACCAGTTCGTTGTTTTCAGTGGCTAAATGTTATTTATTAGCAGTGTAAGTCAAGGTCACTGCTATATTACTCTTTTTGGGGGGTGGAGGGGGTGTTTGTTTCTTGAAAACTGCTCTCAAATTTTCTAAATGTGAATCTAAAAGTCTGTCAGTCTATGCACCGATAACAGGAAACAGATTGTAAATGTAACGAGATGCAATCAAGTCAAACAAATCCAATGAGAGAGCCAGAAGGCTTAATATTAGGACTGCTCTTGTTCACAGGCTTTTGCTAATGACGGAACAATTGTTTGTGCTGATTTGTCGCTGGCATTGATATGCAGAAAGCAACACTTTCCTCTCAAATCCAGCTCCAAATTTTCTAGTCCTGTCAATAAATTCGCTGTGTCTGGAAAGAGCAACTCCAAAGAACCTTTCTAATTAATAAGGAAAAGGGATCTACAAGCACAGTCTGCAATTCTAAATACAGGATTTTATTTGAAATACACAGTGATTTTTCTTCTTGTCACTGTTTTGTCATCTTCTGGGATGCCTGTATCTGAATACCTTGTATGCATTTATAACCAAACAGAGCTTTAAAATATTGGAATTGGTCAATGTTGAAGGGAGGTGGGTGGTAAACTGCTGAAGGATGTTGCAAGATTCCAAACTCATCTAACATTCCCTTCAGAAAATATATATATAGATATATATATATGTATAAAAAGTGAATGTGCTCTGACTGCTGTTCACATTTACTGCGGGGACCAGTTTTTTATCAAACAGCACCTGCCTCTCTATTCAGAGAAGTCTGCATGCTAGGATAAGTGCAAACAACAAAGGCTTCGACTGTGGCAGCGGCTGCATCATTTTCTTGGAACTTGCCATTATGTTTCAGGTCAGAGATTGAGGTTTGGTACAGAGAACGGAGCTTTTAATATCTGGTGAATGGATTTTTATAAGAGGTTGGGAAGCTTCGGGTCTTAGAGAGAAAAATGGTGCTTTAAAAATAGTCCCATTTCCTTTGTACCGTAATTATCAGTGCATGACAAATCGTTTTTATTCTGTTCCATGTGGGCAAGAGGAAATATCCTCTCCCCATCTCTGAGGGCTGGCCATTTTCAGAGGTCAAAATGTTCCCCTGTTTAATCAGTTTCTTGATAACATGGAATTTACCTAGAAGATTGATCCTGAAACATCACTTTTAAGGGAGGATGAACAGATGATACAAATTCATAAATCTTTCCAGGAAGTCAATGTCATATGTTCATTGTTTAAACAGGTAATATTGGGTAAATTGGTAGCTTTTCTGTAATTCCTATTGGAAAAAAAGCTCTATTGTGTAAGTGCCCAAGCATCAGAAATAAAAATAATTAGCCCTGTTGAAAATAGAAAGAACGATAAAAATTTGAAGGAGTAAAACAATAGTCCAACATGGATGAAGAGAGCCCAGTCAAATCATTTAATGCCGCTGAGCTTCCATTTCTGTCTATAACGTGGAAATAGTCAAATGTTTCCTTACAGGGCTGTTATGAGCAAGAAATGGGAAAATTTAAACAGCTTTACAAATCTTAAACCCTTTTAACAGCATTAAGAAGAAAAGGAAAAAGTGGAATGATAATAGTAACAATTATAAAACAATCATACTATTAAATATAACAATGATGATGATTATTATTATTAAAAATAAATAATCTTGCCCAGATAAAATAGTGATAAAATCAGTAGATGGTTCTGCTCACACTATGTTGTTATTTTTTATAATATGTTTTTATTGATTTTTTTAGAGAGGAAAGGAGAGGGAGAGAGAGATAGAAACATCAATCAGCTGCCTCCTGAATGCCCCTTACAGGGGATAGAACCTGCAACCTGGACATGTGCCCTGACCATGAATCAAGCCGGGGTTCTCTTGGTTCATGGGTTGATGCTCAATCACTGAGCCACACTGGCCAGGCTATATTGTTCTTATGCTCTGGACTGGAAGACAAGGAGACACACAGACCCTATAATCCTGCTAAAAAAGTCAAGTCTACTCTGACTGAAGTGGCCTCCAAACACATTAACATGCGTTCTTTGAAAGAAACTCCGCAGACCCTGTCTTAAGGTCACATCTTTCTGAGAGCCTTTTTCTAAAGCAAAGGGTAGGCTGATAGAGGATGCTACACTTCAAAGAGTTTCAAATGACCTTTGCCCACAGAACAGGGAGTCACCTTAACATACCAAGGTCGTATTTCTCTCAATATCAGTTGTCCACATGTTACACGAAGTCGCCAGTCAATGGCAAGCATTCATTATCATACATATCTCTGCTTCAAAATTCACAGCTTTCCTTGTTACAGAAACTAAAATTTTTTAAATAGCATTCTAAAAATGTGGCAGGAGCCTGGCTGGTGTAGCTCAGTGGTTGAGCATTGAGAGATCTTGGTTTGATTCCCAGTCAGGACACATGCCCGGGTTACAAGCTCAATCCCCAGAAGTGGGCATGCAGGAGGCAGCCAATCAGTGATTCTCTCTCATCATTGGTGTTTCTCTCTCTCTCTCTCTATCCTTCTCCCTTCCTGTCTCTCTAAAAATCAATAAAAACATATTTAAACTGTTTTAAAATGTAGCAGAAATTATGGATTGAAAACTACTATAGATTTTTGTTTCTGAAAACAACATCCCAGGAAAATAAGTACACTTTTAACAGTTTACATACAATTTCCCTCACTCACTATCAGGTAATAAGTTTTGTGGTGAGAAGGTAAAGTCACTTATTGTAAGGCTATACACACTACAGTTCCTCTGCCAGCGCTGGGAGAAAGATGCAACCAGCATACATACATTGCCATATGTATGTATTTTTCTCTTCCTTTGGTGGTTGCATACTGTATCTGACCAATAGCTACCATCAAACCCTTTACGGTGAATTCACAGAGGTATCCCATTTCCAATTCTACTCCAACAACTGGACCTGACTGGCTTCCTGAAAGCTCTAATTTGTTTACCCACTAGAGAGCTGGTTTAAGTCAGGTTCATACATCAACACAATAAAGTCATTTGATGACATTTAGTATAAGAGAAAAGCATGAGCTCCTAAGCCTTATAAATCCGTGTTAACTCTTTGTGTAGCTGTATGACCTTAGTGTTCTTAAGTCTTCATTTCTGCCTTCAGGAGAAATGGTAGGACATTGTGCCTTCATCCTGCAAGGGGAAAAAAATTCTCCCATGAGAATTCTTAATCATAAGCTAGTCTTCACATAGATTTGGGATTCATGCACTCTGTGCAAGCCAGAAAAATTTCAAGCTGAGCATTTAAGGTGGCCCACGGTTGTTAATGCCTCTGAAACATCTGGAAAGAGAAAATGTAGAAACTTCCCAAAGGAAAGCACCTTAAACCCAGGACACAAAGTTTCCCAGAAAAAGCTCCAAGGACCATGAGCTCACAATAAGGAAAGAAAAATCACAAAACACCCAAGGAAACAAGCTGCCATTAGCAAAAGTCAACAGATACAATACATAATAGAATTTGACCTGCAAAGATTGTAAATAATAAATTTAAAAACAAATATTTATAGATTTTCTACTTTGTGCCAGACTATAGTTGGGCTGGACTCAAGCACATTGAGCAAAACTGACTTCTTGACATTTGGTGGTATTTATTATTAATGTTTAAAATGTGAAAAAAGAATGTCTACTGAAACTTTTTAAATAAATAAGTAGGATGTCAAAATTATAGTCAGTTTTGATAAACAAACAGAACTTGAAGAAATAAAAAATGATAATAAGGAAATTAGAAACTGAATGGACAGGATAAGCCATGGGATAAAAATAATTGAAGAGATGACTCAAGTTTTTATCCAGAATACAGCACAAGAGACAAAGGAGGATATGAATAAGAGATTATAGAACATAAAAAATAGGTAGAGAAGGCCGGCCACCATGGCTCAGTGGTTGAACGTGGACCCATGAACCAGGAATTCATGAGTGGGGGGAGGGCAGGAAGCAGCCAATCAATGATTCTCTCTTATCATTGATGTTTCTGTCTCTCTCTCCCTCTCCCTTCCTGTATGAAATCAATAAAAAATATATATATATTTTTTTAAAAAAAATAGGTAGGAAGATCTAATGTATACTCATTCAGTTTTGCAGAAGGAAAAACAAGGAAGAGAGAAAGGAAATATTGCAAAAGACAATAGCTGAGAATTTTCCAGAAGTGAAAGGAAGCAATCCCACACTCAGAAAGCCCAACAAATCACAGTAGGATTTTTTTTAATCCTCACCCAAGGACACGTTTTTATTGATTTTAGAGAGAGGGGGAGGGCTAGAGAGAGAAAAACATCAATTGCCCCCCATACACTTCCCCACCTTGGATCAGATGGAACCTGAAACCCAGGTATGTGCCGGACTGGGAATTGAACCCACAACCTTTTGGTGCAAGGGATGACATTCCAAACAACCGAGTCAGCCAGCCAAGACTCACGTCAGGATTTTTATGTTTTAAATATGTTTTTATTGATTTTTAGAGAGAGGGGGGAAGGGAATGGGATAGAGAGGTAGGAACATTGATGAGAAACACAATCATCTGCCTCCTGCACGCCCCCTACTGAGAAATGAGCCCACAGCCTGAGCATGTGCACTGACCTGTAATTGAACCCACTGAGCCACACCAGCTGGGCTCATCAGGATTTTTTTAAAAAAAGAATTTATTTGGCAACAAAATTTAATGACATCATACTTTATAACATTTGGTGTAAGTACCAAATGTATGTTAACAGCTCTAGCTAGTATGGCTCAGTGGTTGAGTGTCAACCTAGGAACCAGGAGGTCATAGTTCAATTCCTGGATAGGGTACATGCACGGGCTGTGGGCTCAATTCCTAGTGGGGGGCATGCAGGGAGCAGCCGATCAGTGATTCTCTCCCATCATTGATGTATTGATGTTTCTATTTCTCTCTCCCTCTCCTTTCCTCTCTGAAATTAAATATATATATATTATATGTATACTAATACATATATTATATGTATACATATATTATATGTATACATATATATGTATACATATATAATATATATAATATATATATATTATATGTATACTAATACGTATATTATATGTATACATATATTATATGTATACATATATATATGTATATATTATATGTATATATATGTAAATATATATATATATATATGTATACTAGAGGCCCGGTGCACAAAAATTTGTGCACTCAGGAGGGAGAGGGGGTCTCTCAGCCCGGCCTGTGCCCTCTCGCAGTCTGGGACCCCTCGGGAGATAACGACCTGCTGGCTTAGGCCTGCTCCCGGGTGGCAGAGGGCAGGCCCAATCCCTAGGTGCAGCCCCTGGTCGGGCTCAGAGCAGGGCTGATTGGGGAGTTGGGGCACTGCCCCCTATCACGCACAGAGCAGGGCCAATCAGGGGGTTGGGGAGCTCCCCCCTGTCACTCACAGAGCAGGGCCGATAGGGGAGTTGGGGCACCGCCCCCTGTCACACACAGAGCAGGGCGGATCAGGGGGTTGGGGCGCTGCCACTGTCACACTCAGGGCAGGGCCGATGCGGGGGGGGGGGGGGGGGGAGGGGGTTGGGATGCCGCACCCTGTCACACACAGAGCCGCAGGGCAATCGGGGGTTGGGGAGCTCCCCCCTGTCACACACAGAGCAGGGCCAATCAGGGGGTTGGGGCGCTGCACCCTGTCACACACAGAGCCGCAGGGCGATCAGGGGGTTTGGTCGCTGCCCCCTGTCACGCTGAACCCGGTGCTGGGAGGCCTCACTGCTCTGCTGATCCCGGTGCTGGGAGGCATATTACCCTTTTACTATATAGGATAGAAGCCTGGTGCACTGGTGGGGGCCGGCTGGTTTGCCCTGAAGGGTGTCCTGGATCAGGGTGGGGGTCCCGCTTGGGTGCCTGGCCAGCCTGGGTGAGGGGATGATGGCTGTTTGCATCTGGTCACACCCCCTTTAGGGTTGGGGTCCCCACTGGGGTGCCTGGCCAGCCTGGGTGAGGGGCTGAGGGCCGTTTTCAGGCTGGCGGGTAACTGAAGCTCCCAACCTGTCCTTTTTTCCTTTTTTTTTATTCTGGGCCAGCTTTAGCTCTGAGGCTAGGCTCCAGCTATGAGACCTCCACTGCTGAAAGCAGTTTTCTGGCCTTTGTTTACCTTCTGTATTTGAAACAATGTTGCGGTCCTGCTGACTGAAGCCCAGGGTTTTGTTTAGCTTCTATATTTGTTACAATGTTGCTTAGAGTGCAGCTGAGAGGCCCCCAGGACAGGCGGGGAACGTTAGTTTCCTCCATCACTGAAGCAAGCAAGCCTCATGTTAGTTTCAAGCTGCCTGGCTGCTGGCCGCCATCTTAGCTGGCAGTTAATTTGCATATCTCCCTGATTAGCCAATGGGAAGGGTAGCAGTCGTACACTAATTACCATGTTTCTCTTTTATTAGATAGGAGATATATATATATATATATATATATATATATATATATATATATTTTTTTTTTTTTTTTAAATCAACATAGTGCCTAGAGGTATTCAACTGTGTGACGAAATCAAAAATGTGATCATCTTATATCCAGTGATTGGTATGCAGGGCCACTCAATACACTCTACAAGTCTCCTAAAGAGGTTAGTTTTGAAATAAAATATAATAATCCTATAATTATTTAATTTATACATTTTTAAAACAGTAACTAGAGATTATTAAGTTAATTTTTATACATCTCTATTATTTTATTTTTAATGGAGATTTATTACATTTGAAAATCTTTATAAACAGTATCTAAATAAATAAAAATTTCAACATACTAGAAACCAAAACAGATGCTATTACCATTTTTAATGATGAATCCCCTATGACATTTCACAAACTTTTGAGGATCTTCAAACCATCATTTGGGAAGAAAAATTAATCAATGTTTACAGGCCACTCATGGGTCACTATTACTGTATGTCACCAAATAAAATTGAGGGTTTTTTTCCAGTCACCCTTCCTGAAGTCTTTGCATTATTTCACACCATTTATCAGACCTCACCTTCTTCCTTATTCTCCTCTCATATCTTACTTCAAGTCAGCATTGCATTCTTGCTTCTCCAATCTATCTGGCTGATCCTTCCCTGCTTCTTGGTGAGTTCCTCTCATTTCTTCATAACCACAACAAGACTAAACCCTCTGCTTTTCTCCCCAACTTCATGCTTGCTTTCCTTTGTTTAATCATGCTGATCCTGGGCTTGCTTCCCCAGTTCTACTCTATTGGCAGACACATTTCCTGTGGTCTCCTATCAGCTGGCTTCATTTCATTATTAGACCAAACAGGGGCGCTGCAGGAAGAAAGGAGGCACTGGTAGGAAGCAGTGAGGAAGACAAAAGGATAAAAGATGGGAGAAACTGCCCTGGCCAGTGTGAGTCAGTGGTTAGAGCATCAACCCACATACCAAAAGGTTGCAGGTTTAATTCCCAGTCAAGGGCATGTACCTGGGTTGCAGGTTCAATACCTGGCCTGGTTGGGGCCCATGCAGGAGACAATCAATAAATGTGTCTCTCTCACATCTCTCTCTCTCTCTCTCTCTCTCTCTCTCTCTCTCTCTCTCTCTCTCTTCCTCCCTCCTTCCCTCCCTCTCTCGCCCCTCCACCCTCCCCCACCCTTCCACTCTCTCCAAAAATCAATGGGGAAAAATATGCTTAAATGAGGATTAACAAAAAAATAAACAAATCATAAAATAAAAGATGGAGAAGCCAGGGCATCTCCCTCCCTCCGCTCTCTGGCTTGGATGCCATGTTTGATGGCTTGACTGGAGCTGGCTGGTTCAAGATGGCTTCATTCACTTGTCTAGCATGTGTTTGGCTATTGGCTGGGTTCTCCTCCATGTGACCTCTCTTCTTTCAGAGGACGACGCTAGGCTTCCTCACAGCATGGTGACCTGAAGGTCTCAAGAGGGCTGGAATCCAAGACCTCCTAACACCTATAGGGTTCAGAATTCACACAGTGCACATCGACCACAACCCATCGGTCAAAGCAAGTTGCAAGACTAATCCTTATTCACATGGATAGAAGAAATAGACTTTGCTTCATGGTGAGAGCAGAAATGTTATATTGCAAAAGGTTGGGGCACAGAGAAATGCCATTCACTAGGACCATTGTTGTAACAATCTACTTCAGAAACACCACCTCCATCCAACCACAGTTTAGGATCCTAGTCAAATGCTACTCCTAACCTCTGGTTTGTCCCCTGTTTGTCTCCTTAGCTCCTTTATCCCCTGTTCAATCAATTCTTTGCACTACATTGCTTCTGGTTTCTGTGTTCCTGCCTTGACACAGCTACTTTCTTACTTTAACACTGAATAACTCAAATCAGAATGCTAGCTTGAGCTCTCTTCCAAAATCCAATTCTAAATTTCCAGAGTTCCACCTAGATTTCCCCTTCATCACTTAAACCTAGTACATTCAAAACAAACTATAATCCTCTCTCTTAAAGTATGACCCTTGTCATTTTCTCTATACTCTAAACCAGGGATTGAATAACTACAGCTGGTGGGCTAATTTTATTACCTCCAGTTTTTTTGTGTGTGTTTTCTTTTTGTGTGTGGCTTTTTTGTTGTTGTTAATCCTCACTCGAGGATATTTTTCCATTGATTTTTAGAGAAAGTGGAGGATATGGGGAGAGACAGAGGGAGAAAAACATTGATGTAAGAGAGACACATTGATTGTTGCCTCCTCCCGTGCCCAGACCAGAACGGGGGATGGAGCCTGCAACCGAGGCACATGCCTTTGACCAGAGTCAAACCCGGGATCATTCAGTCCAAGAGCCAATGCTCTATCCATTGAGCCAAACCAGCCACAGCACTACCACCAGTTTTAATGGAACACAGCCATGCTCATTTATTTTTATACTGTCAATGGCTGCTTTCTATCTACAATGACAGAATTGAGTAGTTGCAACAGAGATCATGTGACCTGAAAAGTTAAAAGTATTTATTACCTGTTTTTTTTACAGAAAAAATTCACCAACCTGTTTTCCAAACCTTTGGTTCCTTCTTTTTTTTCTTAATGTATAATCAGGGACCAAGTGTTATCCATCACAATTCAGGCTCTTTTCATTGCTAACTTATTTCCATATTCTCTTATCTCCTCCTGTCTTCAACCTCCTTATCTATTCTGCGTATCTCAGCTAAATTGATTGTTACAACATTTTATTTTGTCACTCACCTACTAACAATTGTACAATTATTTCTTTTTTTAATGTATTTGTATTGATTTCAGAGAGGAAGGGAGAGAGCGCGTGAGATATAAACATCAATGATGAGAGAGAGAGAGAGAGAGAGAGAGAGAGAGAGAGAGAGAGAGAGCGAGAGTCATCCATCGGCTGCCTCCTAAACACCCCCTACCTGGGATTGAGCCTGCAACCCAGGCATATGCCCTAACCAGGAATCGAGCCATGAACTCCTGGTTCACAGGTTGACGCACAACCACTGAGACAGCCAGCTGAGCTACACTGACTTCTTTAAAGTATGTGATAATTACACATTCCACATCCTTCCCCCACATTACCTCAATTTACCCAACATTATTCAATTGCATTTTTCCCAAACCATCTTCAATCTAGTGCATCTTCTCTTTCTTGATTTCAGAGTCTATGAAAACAGGAATTTGGTCTCATTGCTTTATAGCCCTAGTACCAAGCACAGTGTCTGGCACATGACAACCAGGGAGTGTTGAATGAATGTTCCCCCTGAACATCACTGATTTTATTTACACTTCTGTTACTTTATTTATATACTCCTTCTACCTAGCATGCCCTCTCCATTCTTTTCTACCTATCCTACTTAGTTTATATAATTTTAGCTTCTCTCCAAACTGTCCTAAACTTAAAGACCTCTTCCTTCATTTGTATTCATCACACTAAAAATTCATACTATCCATCTATCCCTGCCTCCATGTACCAAGTTGATATGAAATTAGCCACAATATTGATTCTGGAGACCATAAGAACATGACATATATTTAAATATGCACAGTTTATAACATCCTTTTTCATAGCTCACAGCTATCCTTTCAGATATCTCTTATTATTTTTGCCATGGGATTTGTTCACAATTACAAGGGTAGTAACTTTGAAGATCCAGAGTTACTAATTAATCTAATTTCTAAATATATAAGTTTAAGTCCAAGGCTCTAAATTTATAAGGCTTTCTAAGAAATGTCAGTTGAGTTGTGTAATATAAGATTTTATTCTAAAATCTATTTGTCACCAACAGACATATGAAAGATATTCAACATCACTAATAATCAGGAAAATGCAAATAAAAATCACATTGAGATATCACCTCACACCTGTCAGAATAGCTATGATTAAAAAGTCAACAAACAACAAATGTTGGCAAGGATGTAGAGAAAAGGGAACCCTCATTCACTACTGGTGTGAATGTAAATTGTCACAGCAACTATGGGAAATTTCTCAAAAAATTAAGAATAGAGCTACCACATAACTCAGCAATTCCACTTCTGAATATTTATCCAAAGAAACAAAAACACTTACTCAAAAAAATATATGCACCCCTATGTTTATTGCAGCATTATTTACAATAGCCAAGATATGGAAGCAATCTAGGTGCCCATTGATAGATGAATAAATAAAGATGTGATATATAATGGAATATTACTCAGCCATAATAACTAATGAAATCTTGTCATTTGCGACAATGTGTATGGACCTAGAGCAGTGGTCGGCAAACTGCGGCCCATTGAGTGTGGCTCTTCCACAAAATACCACGTGTGGGCGCGCACATACAGTGCGATTGAAACTTCGTGGCCACACTCAAGGGGCCAAAGAGCCACATGTGGCTCGCGAGCTGTAGTTTGCTGACCACTGACCTAGAGGATATTATACAAACTGAAATAAGTCAGATAGAAAATGACAAGTACCATATGATTTCACTCATATGTGGCATCTAAAACCAAAACAAAACAAATGAACAAACAAAACAAGACATAAATAGACTCACAGATACAGAGAACAAAAGAATAGTTGCCAGAGGGGAGGGAAGAAGGTAGGTTAAAAAGGTAAAAGGGACTAAGAGGTACAAACATCCAATCCTATATCCTATATAATAAAAAGAAACATGCAAATTAACTGTCCCTCTGCTACGCTCAAGCCATGCCCATAAGCCATGCCCACAAGCCACACCCATCAGCCAATGAGGAGTGAGTATGCAAATTAACCCAACAAAGACGGCGGATAATTTGCATACACAAAGCAGAGTGGGAGAGCCAGCAGCTTGGGGGGACATGGCTCCCTCAGTCAGGGAAAATCCAGAGAGTGGGGGGCACAAGGAATTCTGGGAATAGTAGTTTTGGTGGCAGCCCCAGGACCGGAAGCAGAAGCCCAGAGCGGGGGGAGCACCAGGAATGCTGGAATCATAGTTCTCCTAGACACTAGAGCAAAGTGAACCTGGAGCAAGTTACTGTTGCAGGTGGGGGATGGAGGGAAAGCAAAGGTGAGAGACATAAGTAAAATCAGAGTGTCTAGGAAAAATTAAAGGGAAGATATCCTAAAAATTCCAGGAAATCTCCACCAATGGAGCAAAGAAAAAAAAGCCTCTATTATTCTGTGAGCAACAAACCAAACTGGGTTGGGGGTCTCAGACAATTCGCTCATATGATTGCAAAGACAGACAGAAACTCCCAGATTGGAGAGGGCTCCCCGGAGGGCTCCCAGATTGAAGAGGGTGCAGGTCTGGCGGAGGGTCCCACCCATCTCACCTCCCAGTGCACGAATCTTCGTGTACCAGGCCCCTAGTAATAAAATAAATAATCATGGGGGTGTAATGCACAGCACACGGAATATAGCAAATAATAGGGTAAAAACTTTGTATGGCCAGGCAGGCATAGCTCGGTGGTTGTGTCAACCTATATGAACCAGGAGGTCTGATTCAATTTCCAGTCAGGGTGCATGCCCAGGTTGCAGGCTCAATCCCCAGTGTGGTGCATGCAGGAGGCAGCCAATCAATGATTCTCTCTCATCATTGATGTTTCTACCTCTCTCTCCCTCTCTTTCTCACTGAAATCATAAAATATATTTTCAAATAATAATAATAATAATAATTTAAAAACAAACTTTGTATGGTGTCAGATCGTTACTAGACTTATAGTGGTGATCACATCATCTTATCTAATAAAAGAGAAACATGGAAATTGGCGTAGGACCGCTACCCTTCCCATTGGCTAATCAGGACGATATGCAAATTAACTGCCAGTCAAGATGGCGGCCAGCAGCCAGGCAGCTTAAACTGAACATGAGGCTTGCTTGCTTCAGTGACAGAGGACTCCAATGTTCCCCGCCTGCCTTGCCGGCCTCTGAGCCTGCAGTTTGAAACATTGTAACAAATATAGAAGCTAAACAAAACCCCAGAAACCTGCTTTCAGCGAGCCGGGATCTCAGAGCTGGAGTTGATACAGAGTTTTGATTATAGAACCCAAAAAACCAGATACCTGCTTTCAGCAGTGGAGGCCTAAGAGCTGGAGCCTCAGAGCTAAAGCTGGCCCAGAATTAAAAAAGAAAAGAAAAAAAGGAGCGGTTGGGAGCTTCCATCACCTGCCAGCCTGAAAACAGCCCTCAGCCCCTCACCCAGGCTGGCCAGGCACCCCAGTGGGGACCCCTACCCTGAACGGTGTGTGACCAGCTGCAAACAGCCATCATCCCCTCACCCAGGCTGGCCAGGCACCCCAGTGGGGACCCCCACTCTGATCCAGGACACCATTCAGGGCAAACCAGCCAGCCCCACCCATGCACCAGACCTCTATTCTATATAGTAAAAGGGTAATATGCCTCCCAGCACTGGGATCAGCGTGACAGGGGGCAGCACCCAAACCCCCTGATCGCCCTGTGGCTCTGTGTGTGACAGTGGGCGGGGCCACAACCTCCCTATCCGCCCTGCTCTGTTCATAACAGGGGAAGGCACCCCAACCCCCTGATCAGCCCTGCTCTGTGTCTGATAGGGGGGAGCTCCCCAACCCCCTGATCACCCTGCAGCTCTGTGTGTGACAGGGTGCAGCGCCCCAACCCCCCCTGCCCCCCCCCCCCGCATGGGCCCTGCTCTGTGTGTGATGGGGTAGAGCCATAACCTCCCCACCCTGAGTGTGAGAGTGGCAGCGCCCCAACCCCCTGATCGCCCTGCTCTGTGGGTGATAGAGGGTGGTGCCCCAACTCCCCCCCACCCCCATGGGCCCTGCTCTGTGTGTGATGGGGTATAGCCATAACCTCCCCATCGGCCCTGCCCTGAGTGTGACAGTGGCGGTGCCCCAACCCCCTGATTGGCCCTGTTTTGTTGGTGATAGAGGGTGGCGCCCCAACCCCCTGATCCGCCCTGCTCTGTGTGTGACAGGGGGTGGTGCCCCAACTCCCCTATCGGCCCTACTCAGTGAGTGACAGGGGGGAACTCCTCAACCCCCTGATGGGCCCTGCTCTGTGCGTGACAGTGGTGGCGCCCCAACTCCCTGATTGGCCCTGCTCTGTGGGTGATAGAGGGCGGCGCCCCAACCCCCTGATTGGCCCTGCTCTGTGCGTGACAGGGGGCGGTGCCCCAACCCCCCAATCAGCCCTACCCTGAGCATGACTGAGGGTGGCATCACAACCTCCCGATCCACCCTGCTCTGTGCATGACAGGGGGTGGCACCCCAACTCCCCAATCAGCCCTGCTCTGAGCCCGACCAGGGGCTGCACCTAGGGATTGGGCCTGCCCTCTGCCACCCGGGAGCAGGCCTAGCCAGCAGGTCGTTATCCCCCGAGGGGTCCCAGACTGGGAGAGGGCACAGGCCGGGCTGAGGGACCCCCACTCCAACCACCACCCCCCCGAGTGCACAAATTTTTGTGCACCGGGCCTCTAGTAAGATATATAAATGTCATCACTATGTTGTTCACCTGAAACGAATGTATTTCCTTAGCTATCTATACTAGTAAAAGCCTAGGTGGCCCTCGCACGTGATGTCATCACAAGATGGCCGCATGCACAATGGAGGCGGGGCCTGGCAGCCACTCCACGTGGTGAGGCCTGGGGGTCCCACAACTCCACGCGGTGCAGAGGAGGCCAGTCCCAGCATCTCCGCCACATCACGCAGAGGAGGTGGGTCCCAGTGGAAGAGGTGGATAGCGGCAGGGGAAGGCAGTTGTGGGTGATCAGGCCAGCAGGGGAGGGCAGTAGGGGGCAATCAGGCCAGCAGGGGAGGGCAGTAGGGGGCAATCAGGCCAACAGGGGAGGGCAGCTGGGGCCATCCGACTGGTAGGGGAGGGCAGTTGTGCATGATAGGGCCAGCAGGAGAGCAGTTAGGCATCAATCAGGCCAGCAGGGGAGTGGTTAGGGGGCAATCAGGCTTGCAGGCGAAGTGGTTAGGGGTACTAAATCAGGAAGGCAAGTGGTTAGGAGCTAGTGGTCCCAGGTTGTGAGAGGGATGTCTGACTGCCGGTTTAAACCAACAGTCGGACATCCCCCAAAGGGTCCCAGATTGGAGAGGGTGCAGGCTGGGCTGAGGGACACCCCCACTCCTGCACAAATTTTGTGCACCAGGCCTCTAGTACTTTAATAAATAAATGTTAAAAACAAAAAAACAAATTGCCCTGGCCGGTGTGGTTCAGTTGGCTGGAGTGTCATCCAGTATACTGAAAGGTTGTGGGTTTGATTCCCAGTCAGGGCACATACCTAGGTTTCAGGTTCAATCCCAACTCAAGGTGTACATGGAAAGGCAATTGACCAAAGCCTCTCTCTCTCTCTTGTTCTCTCCTCCCTCTCTTTAAAATCAATAAGCATGTCAGTGGATGATGATTTTAAAAAACATATTTTGGTAAATTAAAAGTTTAAATTATTCTACTAGAAAAAGAAGGAAGAGTTGGGGAAAAGAAATAGAAATTACTTATTCATAGGTTATTACTCAGAAGAGAAAAGGTTCACTTGAACAAAACCTAAAACTTACAACCTGTCCTTTCAATGCTTGTGAACAAAATCCTGGAGACAATATGGACATCCCTGGAAACCAACTCTTACAACATTTGTGTGCTGAGCAGTTTACTACTGTCTTAAAAGGACAGACTACTAAATCAGGAATTTTGCCAACCAGGTGTAAATCTACTGGCAGCTTCAAATCACCCGTTGTACACACACCTGGAAACTGGGAAATGATGCAAATCAAGACTTTTTTAAAGAGTTTTTCAGCACATTACTGATGTACGCATATTTACAGACATAAAGGAAGAAGAAGAGACAGAGGACAATAATAATTACAATAGTGATTAATAAAGAGACACACATGTTTAGAATTTACTATGTTCCAAGCCTTATTCTAAGCATTCAACATATTTTCAGTGATGTGCTAGAGTTGGCTAGCACCAGCTTGCAAAAGGTGATTATGCATAACTCTTCCCAACTCTGCATTCAGTGACCTCACATTGGTAGCTTAAAATCAGGCATGGTGGGCGTATTTACACCATGAAAAGCAGCAAATACTACAAATCAGGACTTTTCACCCAGAGAGCCAGTCATTAAACATCACTGGCATTAAGCCAGACTTTTATAAGACAGAGTACTCACTATTGGTCTCCTAATATATTATTTTGTGTTGTTTCATCAGCAGTAAACCTACGTTTGAGCAGAGGAAGGGGAAAGAAAAAGATCCAATTGCAAAAAAAGTAAGACAAGACTTGACTATAATACATACAACTGTGAGAACAGAAGGCCTCAGAAATCATTGCAGTACCTTTCCTCCACTATGAGCTTCTGGGAAAAGTTGGCAGCATATTCTTCTCATCATGCTCGCCATCATTCTTGCCCTCTCCATGAAAACAGTTCAATCACTTTACTTTAGCTTCTGAGGAACACTGACTATTTCTGATCAGACAACACTCTTAGCCATCAATAAGTAGATATTTCTTAAACCCAGACAACCAGCTATCAAATATGACCTTGGGCAAGTTCAAAAAAAATATTCCAGTACTAATGAATCAGGGGAAATGGTGGGATAAATGAGAGAGAACCAAAATAAAAAAAGAAATTAGAATGGCACCTAAAATAGGTGAGTTCTGTAAGAGTTAAGTTTCCATTATTTTAACAGGGTTCCACTGATGATTTGAAATGACAACACAGTGCCTCTGTTTGCCACTCCTCCTTCCTTCCCTAACAGTTCTCAGCATAACTCCGAGAGTAATCTGGGCTAGTTCACAAAAGAAAAATTACGACAAGAATCTCTTGTCATATCTCCACAAAAGGATAAAACTTCTCCACTTCTAAGGCTCAGAAGCAAAAGCTGTTTTCAAGGCAAGTTTATGCTTTGCTTAGGGGAAGAGCTGTCCAGTAATTTAGATAATTTTTAAAATTTGCTAGCAGAAATAAAAATCCAAAAACTTGAGAAAAGAAGATGAAAACAATAACAAATGATAAATTATCTGTTCTAAGTAGCCACTGCTGGGTCTTGAGAGCAGGAAAGGCAGGTGTACCACATAATCAGAAAGTGTCCTCCCTAAATTGCAATGGCCTCCCAGGTGCTCTACTTAGCTAGATATGGGCCATTGTTTTTACTCTGTAAATTTAAATTAGCATCTGCTGCCATTCTCTTAGAAACAAAGACTTCAGCTCTATGCTTCATTTTGAACACCCAGTGGTCTGAAATAAAATTAAATCACGAATGAGGTATTATTTAAAGGTTGGCAATCTTCATGCAACATCACTCCAGCAATGAAACTAAAACCCCTTGAACAAAATTCTGCTGTATAGCCAAGAGTGTCACGGTTAGGTTCCAGTTTTATAAAATTCTTCTGCATTTGTAACTTTAAATGCCTTTAGGCATGTTTTTCAAGGTGGTATTGTAAACTATACAACATTGAACATAAAGTGATTAAATTATGAAACCTTAAGCTGCTGCTGTGTGTGTGCACGTGTGTGTGTGTGTGTGTGTGTGTGTGTGTGTGTGTGTGTGTGTGTGTATGGAAGGGGTGGATGATAGAATTCCATGGGAAGTCCTGCCACAGTTCTGCCCAAATTGGGGGAGAGGAGAAAGTCTTTTCTCTTTTCCACTCTATCATCAAAAAAGAAGCAACTCCTCTGTCCCAAGGGGGTTCTTAAGTCCTCATCCCAAAGGAAACACTGATTCCACTGAGAAATTTCAGTAGCAAGTGAAATCACAGAACGTAAGGCACACATGCTAGGAAGAAATGCCAAGTGATGCCCATGGTCAACAGGTCAGCTCCTTTGTGTGACATCTACTAGGTGTTCCGGTTAATAATGCAGATTTTTTTCAATAGATGGGGTTACACATATGTTGATATATATGCGATTTGATATGTATGCTATTTTGTTGTATTGACAACAAGCTTCAAAACTTCATATGTCAAATTTTCTGAAGGTGTTAACGTCATAGATATTTTTACGCTTAAAAGTGTCGAATTTCGTGCCAAAAAAAGAGCATTTGCGGGAAGTTTTAATTCATTACTTTAGTTTGAAGAAAAGTGCTAGTGATGGACATTACTTTGAATAACGCATTTTTTATACTTCTCTTGAAATTATCGTGTTTTCTTTTATTACAAAATCTGCATTACTAACTGGTTAATAATCAATCCACATTACTAACCGGTTAATGATTAATCTGCAAAATTAAGTGGCTAATAATCAATCAACCTGCATAATTAACCGGTTGACAATTTTAACAGGTTAATAATGCGATTGATTATTAATTGGTTAATTATGAGGATTGATTATTAACAAGTTAATTATGCAGATTGATTATTAACCGGTTAATTATGGGTATTGATCATTAATGGTTAGTAAAGCAGATTCTGTGATCAAAGAAAACACTATGATTTCAAGAGAAAAATCAAAAGTGCTTTATTCAAAGTAATGTTCATCGCTAGCTACACATTTCCCCCACCTTTCAGGTAATTTGTGGATACCATCCCAATAGAACTTTTCTTGTTTTGAGGCAAACCATTCAGAGACCCAATTTTTCACTTCTTCGTATGAAGTGCTTGCTCAGAAAGTGCGGGTGCCATCAATCAGAACAAGTGGTACTCTGAAGGAGCAAGGTCTGGTGAATACAGCGGGTGGGTTAATACTTCCCAGGCAAGATCTTTTAATGTGTCTTTAACTGGTTTTGAAGTGCGTGATGGTGCATCATCATGAAGCAAAATTATTTTGCCATGTCTTCTGGCACATCCTGGTCATTTCACGATCAAAGCGTGGTCCAAATTGATTATTTGTTGTCGGTAGCGATCAGTATTAATGGCTTCACCTGGTTTTAGAAGCTCATAATACACCACACCTTCCTGATACCACCAAATGCAGAGCATTGTCTTCTTTCCGAAGTGATTTGGCCTTGCAGTTGATGTTGATGGTTGACCTGGATCAACCCATGATTTGGTGCATTTTGGGATTCTCAAAATAAATCCACTTTTCATCACCAGTCACAATTCGATGCAAAAAATACTTTCTTTTGTGCCGTTGAAGCAACATTTTACTGATGACTTTTCGGTTTTCCATTTGTCTTTCATTCAGTTGATGTGGCACCCATTTTCCTTCCTTTAAAATCTTTCCCATTGCTTGTAAACGATCAGAAATTGTTTGCTGAGAAACATTTAATCTTTCTGCAAGTTGTTTTTGAGTTTGACATGCTTCTTCACCCAATAATGCTTATAATTGTTGGTCTTCAAACTTTTTCGGTTGACCTGGACTTTCTTTGTCTTTCACAACAAAATCATCCCTTTTAAAGCGTTTAAGCCCTAACCGGTTTGGCTCAGTGGATAGAACATCGGCCTATGGACTAAAGGGTCTCAGGTTTGATTCTGGTCAAGGGCATGTACCTTGGTTGTGGGCACATCCCCAGTGGGGAGTGTACAGGAGGCAGCTGATTGATGTTTCTAACTCTCTATCCCTCTCCCTTCCTCTCTGTAAAAAAACAATAAAATATATATTTTTTAAAATAAATAAAGCATTTAAGCCAGTGTTCACAAGTATCTTGAGGTGGAGCATGTTCACCATAAGCTTCCCAAAGTATACAATAACTTTTTCTTCAAATAAAGTAATGAATTAAAACTTCCCGCAAATGCTCTTTTTATTGGCACGAAATTAGACATTTTTAAGCATAAAAATATATATGATGTTAACACCTTCAGAAAATTTGATATATGAAGTTTTGAAGCTTGTTGTCAATACAACAAAATAGCATACATACATATCAACATATGTGTAACCCCATCTATTGAAAAAATATGCATTATTAACTGGTACACCTAGAAAAAGCAGGTACAGTTTGTTATGTGGTGGAACGGTGTGGTCAGGAGGGATAATAATATTACTAGACAACCACAAATCTGCACATCCCAGACATGGCACATCTCTTCTGTTCTAGTCCATAGCCTCATTGGAAAACCAACAGGTTCTTGTATTGCTTGGTCCCAAAAGAAGTACATCCTGCAATTCTTCAGCTAAGATTGAGTACCTAAAATGTGATACTTTTGATGTGTTATTATGTTCTTGTTGGGTGGGAGAGAAAAGGGGCATCTGGCAGGAAAAAAACCCCACTCTGTCAACCTAGAAAGACAGAACTGCCCAGAGGAGTATTTAACAGAATAAAAGTTTACTTCATTTTTATTTTTCCTTCCCATTTAAAGATTTCACCAACTCAGTAATGTCCCTGAAGCATGAAGCATCTCAGCTCAGGGTAGACTATGATCTGAGAACTATGAGCAGACAGACACCTGACAAGTGTGTGCCAACCTTCCACACAGTCCTCAGAGGTGAGCTTATCCTGGACTAGAGACCCGATGTATGAAATTCATGCAAGAGTAAGCCTTCCTTCCCCCAGCTGCTGGCACCGGCTTCCCTCCAGTGCCCGGCAGGCACCCAGGACCTGGGCTTCCCTTGAAGCCCTGGCTTCATCCAGAAGGTCGTCCAGAAGGACATTCAGAAGGACATCCAGTCTAATTAGCATATTACCTTTTATTATTATAGATGATTCAGGTGTCCATGTGAGCAGTTCCAACATCTTCCATAAGCCCTATTGGGCATTAATTAGATAACCTTTGTATCTAATCTCTGATAGTACCTAATATCCTAAAAGTACATTGTATAGCCAGGCCAGCATGGTTCAGTGATTGAGCATCAACCTATGAGCCAGGAGGTCACAGTTTGATTCCCGGTCAGGGCACCTGGGTTGCAGGCTCAATTCCCTGTAGCGGGTGAGCAGGAGACAGCTGATCAATGATTCTCTTTCATCATTGATGTTTCTATCTCTTTCTCCCTTCCCCTTCCTCTCTCTGCAATCAATAAAACCCTAAAAAAACTTAAATTCTTTTTTCTTAAGTACATTGTATCATATACAACATTGAACATGAAGTGACTAGACAATAAGCCAGGGGTGGGCAAACTTTTTGACTCGAGGGCCACAATGGGTTCTTAAACTGGACCGGAGGGCCAGAACAAAAGCATGGATGGAGTGTTTGTGTGAACTAATATAAATTCAAAGTAAACATCATTACATAAAAGAGTAAGGTCTTTTTTTTTTTAGTTTTATTCATTTCAAATGGGCCGGATCTGGCCCACGGGCCATAGTTTGCCCACGGCTGCAATAAACCCTTAAATTGATCAGGGGCAGGAGAGGATAGCGTCCCATAGTAAGTGTCATGATCCTGCCTAAATCAGGGGAGAGGGGTGAGACTCTTTTCTCTTTTCTCTCCAACATCAAATAAGAAGCAACTCATCTGCTTAACGTTACAAATGCTAAACGATTTTATTAAGCTGGAACCTAACCATGGCACTCTTGGCTACACAGCAGAATTTTATTCAAGGGGTTTTAGTTTCATTGCTGGAGTGATGTTGCATGAAGATCATCAACCTTTATGTAATACTCCATTTATGACTTAAATTTAGTTCAAGAACATTGGGTGTATAGCAAGCACTAATGTTTTACTCACTGAATGTTCAGAAATATATGAAAAGTAGCTACTGAGGAAAGTGTCAGGGGTGGTCGAATAGTTCTGGACGCCAAGAAAATAGACCAGCCCATTCTGTCAGAAACAAAACAGAGGCAGATCTTTTCTTTTCTTTTAATATGTTTTGATTTGTTTTAGAGAAGAAGGGAGAGGGAGAGAGAGCTAGAAACATCAATGAGAAATAATCATTCATCGGCTGCCTCTTGCACACCCTCTACTTGGGATCAAGCCTGCAACCGGGACACCTATCCTGACCAGGAATCAAACCCGTGGCATCTTGGTTCATGGATCGACACTCAACCACTGAGCCACACCGGCTGGCAAGGCAGATCTTTTGGTGAATATGCTGAGAATTGCTAAAAAAGATGAGACCAAAAAGGAAGGTTACTGCCAGACTATAAATAATTGTGGTATCAACAAATTAGTAAACGGTTTGAGGAACCTGTGATATATATAGATACAGATACACACACAAGTTCTGATACAGGTAGAATTGAAACAAAGGTATGACTATTGTCATCAATCAATTAGTTAGAAAATAATATGACAAGTCCACTATTGCTCCTAGTTCAGTTTCATGTACAGAGTAAAAGTAAGAAAATATTTATGAGTCAATTGCCATGTTCCCATCAATGATATCATCTTTGATCTTTATTCCAAAATAGCACAGAAGTTATCATTATAATAAAAAAAGAAACCATATGGTTTTATACAAATTTAAATAGCTTCTTATGTGTTATTAATTTCAGAATACCCCTGTGATAAAAGCAGGCTATCAAGGCAGACACAGTAGCATTTAGGAGGAAGAGGGAAAGAGAAAGTAGAAAGAAAGAAAGAAAGAAAGAAAGAAAGAAAGAAAGAAAGAAAGAAAGAAAGAAAGAAAGAAGGAAGGAAGGAAGGAAGGAAGGAAGGAAGGAGAGAGAGAGAGAGAGAGAGAGAGAGAGAGAGAGAGAGAGAGAGAGAGAGAGAGAGAGAGAGAAATAACAGAGAAAGAAAAAAGAAAGAAAGCAAGAAAGAAAGACAAAGAAAAAGAAAGGAAGAAAGAAGGAATAAGGAGGAAGTTAGTAGTACGAGAGAGATAGAGATAGTGTAGGAGATCTCTAGCGATCGAGAGAGCGAAGAGCTCGACACTCAAGAACCTCCATACGCCAATCCCGCACTACCTCCACAATACCGCAAAAACACACACGCCCGCCCCTCCCTCGTACCGACTTCGTTTCGAGAAGACACTGAACTCTCCAATCTAATCTTAAATTATCTCCTAATGTCTCCTAATAAGTGTTTCAAGGATTAAGAGCTACATTGTTCTTTGGACTCCCCAATAATATTGTTCTACATATTCTAAGCAGTATCATCATCATCACCAATCTTAGCCATCATTTTTTTTTATAAACTAATATCCGTAGTTGGGGAACTTCAGAGAAAGCAACACTAAACGCACAGTAAAACACAAAGTCAAGGAAGAAAGGAACAAGCACTAAGTTTCCCGCTAGGCCTCCTAATCTTTCTCCGTGAGGCACTCCAGCCAAGCAGTAAGCGCACATTAAAAATGGGGTGTGTGAAAAGGGAGTTCTTGGAGACCAGCCTAGGGAAGGGAAATCCCTCCCATTTTGTCCTCAGTTCAACTCCCAAGACTCCCAGCCTCACCGTGTGAGTCATACTGCAATTGCCTACGATATGATATGATATGCATCTGCACAGACGCCTTCGGCTCCAGCAAGGCATTTCAAGCTCCTGCCTGCCTATAATAAGGGGTAAATCAGTGCAGCCATGTGACCGGATGCTGAAAAGCTGGCAGCCAGGGGAAACAGTAGTGCACTTGGCTCATTTTCTTTTTCAAGGCTTTCTACTGTAAAGAAAGTTGGCCTCTGTGTATGAAGGGAAATTCAACACTTGCATCCCTTTCTTGAATTTGATCTCTTTGTTTCCATTTTAATATGTTGTGGGACGTTTCCTGTGAATATGTAAACAAACCTTGTGTTTATTTTAATCAATGTTCCCTCCTGTTTCCAGGCTCTAGGCAGCCCCGGCCCTCACTCAAATTCTGGTGGTGAGAGTAGAGCACAACCAAGTTGTAACCCAAGTCTCTCCTTTTGTAAGAGGATGTGGTGGGATAAGTTAAAAGGATGGTATTTCCTAAAGCAGCAGAGACTCCTATTAACTGGCTAATGAACGCCTCAATAAAGAGTTAGTCAACTGAACAAGTTTAAAAAAAAATCTTTGAGGTGAGTCATTTATAGCTTTGAAACCTAAACACCCACCCAAGACTCTCTCCCTTTCCTGTTAATCCTGAGTACTCTTCATCTACTTTGCCTCTCAGTGAACCACCTTAAAAATGTTGCCATAGTCACTGTCCCTGCTCCCTGTCATCTGATCTATTAACCCACTGTAATCTGGCTTCTGTCCTTACTACCTTACTAAAACTTACAAAGACTGAGGTCAAAATGACCTTCCTGATAAATACAGAGAATGTGACAGTACAGATTTTCTTGGATTTTTCCATGGTATTTAAAGATGATAGCCACCTTCTTCTTTGAGAAATCTCTTTTCTTCTGTTTTCAATTATACCAGTCTCGCCTGGTTCTCTTACATCTCAGATCCATTCTTTTTTTTTTTAATTAAATCTTTATTGTTGAAAGTATTACATATGTCCCCCTTTCCCTGTGCCTCCCCCCCCCCCCCATTGGCCTTTTCTAGCCCGCCCCAGGCTCTGATCCATTCTTTTTTTCTTTTTTTTTTATTAGTTAAGGTATTACAAATGTGTCCTCATCCCCCCCATTAACCCCAACCTCCCCCCCCCCCTGCCCCGCACACTCATGCTCCCATCCCCCTGTTGCCCATGTCCATTGGTTTGGCTTATATACATGTATACAAGTCCTTCGGTTGATCTCTTCCCCTTACTCCCGCCCTCCCCTACTTTCCTTCTGGGGATTGATAGCCTGATTGCTGTTTCTCAGTCTTTGCGTCTGTCCCTTTTCATCAGTCTATGTTGTTCTCTATAATCCACAAATGAGTGAGATCATGTGGTATTTATCTTTCTCTGACTGGCTTATTTCACTTAGCATAATGCTCTCCAGTTCCATCCATGCTGTTGCAAAAGGCAAGAGTTCCTTTTTTTTTACCGCAGCATAGTATTCCATTGTGTATATGTACCACAGTTTTCTAATCCATTCATCTGCTGATGGGCACTTAGGCTGTTTCCAAATCTTAGCTATGGTGAATTGTGCTGCTATGAACATAGGGGTGCATATATCCTTTCTGATTGGCGTTTCTGGTTTCTAGGGATATATTCCTAGTAGTGGGATCACTGGGTCAAATGGGAGTTCCATTTTTAGTTTTTTGAGGTAGCTCCATACTGTTCTCCACAGTGTCTGCACCAGTCTGCATTCCCACCAGCAGTGCAGAAGAGTTCCTTTTTCTCCACATCCTCTCCAGCACTTGTTGTTTGTTGATTTGTTGATGATAGCCATTCTGACAGGTGTGAGATGATACTGCATTGTCGTTTTGATTTGCATCTCTCGTATAATTAGTGACTTTGAGCATGTTTTCATATGTCTTTCGGCCTTCTGTATGTCCTCTTTCGAAAAGTGTCTATCTAGGTCCGTTGCCCATTTTTTGATTGGATTGTTTATCTTCCTTTTGTTAAGTTTCATGAGATCCCTGTAAATGTTGGAAATTAAACCCTCATCGGTGGTATCATTGGCAAATATGTTCTCCCATGTAGTGGGTCTTCTTGTTGTTTTGTTGATGGTTTCCTTTGCTGTGCAAAAGCTTTTTATTTTGCTCTGATCCATTCTTAGTCTTCTTTTCTGAAATCTCTTCCCCTGTTCTTTTTAAAAATAGGTGTTCTCCACCTCTTCTTTGATTATCTCATTTATTTTTATGTTTTTAATATCACCTCTACATAACTTTTATATCTATATCCCTAGCCTTGACTTTCTTTCAAAATCTACAGTTTCACTTCCCATCTTGCTTGTAGCCAGCCATGGTCATTATGGACAATTCCAATGCAGCTCCTGCTGCCAAAGTCCCACCTCGGACTCTTGCTGCTTCATGTATTTTTGTGTTCTGCCCTGGGGCATTCTATAATGCCATTGGAGCTGCTTAAACAAAAGTGACCCACAATGGAGGAGCCCGTAGATAAATGCTCCAGACACCCATATTTCAGACGGCTAATTCTTGGAGGCATTCTTTGTTCTTATCAAAAGTCTTCTGTTGCTCAGACCACTGGTCCCAATAAAGTACCCTTACACTGGATCTTCCTCCACTGCTATTTCACTCTTCTTACTCGGCCATTTATGCTTGGTGGGATCACATTCCAAATAAACTAAATAAACTACCTGTACCCAAGTTCTTGCCTCAGGCACTGTTTTTAAGGCAACCCGAAAGCATTTGTTACCAGGAACAGTTCTGGAAAGCAGACCCTCAGAATGAGATTCTATAGCTGGATTATCTTTATTTAGTTGATACCAATAATCCAATTATTGGTGGTAAGCAGAATGTGATAAAACCTAGCATTCTGTAGCATTCAATTATGAAGACTCTCACCCATGGTAGATGTGAGAAGTATAAGGGAAAGGGAAATCATTGGACTGCATGATATGGGGCAATGGTAATGATATCATCCTTACCTGAAGGTCTTGTGAAGACCTCACCTGAGACAGATGCCTAGCCAGATGATGTTGCCTCCTTATGACCCACCATCACCTCCCCTTAGAGCAGTGGCTCTCAACCTTCCTAATGCCTCAATCCTTTAATACAGTTCCTCATGTTGTGGTGACCCCCAAACATTAAATTATTTTCATTGCTACTTCATAACTGTAATTTTGCTACTGTTATGAATCATAATGTAACTATCTGATATGCAGGATGTATTTTCATTGTTACAAATTGAACATAATTAAAGCATAGTCATTAATCACAAAAACAATATGTAATTATATACGTGTTTTCCAATGGTCTTAGGCGACCCCTGTGAAAGGGTCGTTCGAGCCCCACATGGGTCGCGACCCACAGGTTGAGAACCGCTGCCTTAGAGTCTACAAACCAATAACTAAAGTCATGGCTATGCCTTTACTGAGTTGAGAAATACTGTCCTTGCTCCAAAAGAAATAGCTTTATTGCAGAAAATGTAGTACTGGCTTATACGTGCTGTCAGGAATTTAAAAACATGTGTGAGTGTATTTTAATAATTAAGATGAAGAGGCAGTATATAAACCTGAATAAGGGAGGTTCGTTGACATTGAAGGACTCTTCCATGACTCAGGATTTAATGTCTCAGCAAAAACACCAGAAACCAGTCCTAACCCAAAGCTGGGGTGCCTCCTTGAAACTCAGTCACCATTACGGCCTCTGGTTAAAAAGGTGGAGCTACCAGAGCTGCCTTGGCAGAGTACTGGGGAAGGGTTTGGTAGGCTCAGGGTAGTGAACAAGAAAACTCATCCTAACCATGTTTTGCAGGAGGGCCCAAAGCATGCCCCTTTTAGTAAGACAAGAAGGAATAAAGCTTTTAGGAAATTCCATTATGTCTTTTAGAATTTCAGTGCTAATTCTTCTCTGTAGGCCAGGGGATATAGTAGGAAATGATGCCACAATAGAACTCATTTCTTTTGTACCAGTAAGTATGATAGAATTTTAAAAAATCAGATACTAGGTGATAGCATTTAATAGTCAGAGGCAAGATGGGAGTGATTACTCATAATGGGCATTAAATCCAGAATGGCAATCAGAGGACCTTGGCCATGGTGTTCCTAAGGGTAAGATAGATGGGCAGTTGATCAATGGCTGGCAAGCAGAAGGCTGATGTCAACCTCTACAGGGGAACATCATCATTATTCAACCAGCTTTAAGATGGGAGCCTATTCTCAAACAAAGAGCCAATCATTGAAGAAGAGAATAGCCTTTCTGAGGACATCCTTAATGAAATCATGTTGTATATACTGCCACAACAAGCATATGCAATAAACACTCCCCACTTTACTACCAAAGGCACCTGTGGCCATTTACTAGAGCAGATTGTGCACTGGGGGAAGAGGAGCACTCTAATTTTTCAAGGACAATTAGACATACTTCTGAGCTGACACAAATACAAGGAGATGTGAAATGCCCCCGTGCCCTGCTACCTTTTTTAGAGTGAGGCTTGTGAAGGTCAAGCATTATCTTATAATGGTTTATAGACTCATCCTGTTGTTATTTCCTCTGCCTCTGAGTGTATAATTGGGGTGGATATATGCAGCAGCTAAGTAAAGCTCATGCAGTTCCCTGAATTGTGCAAGAAGAGCCATTATTATATGAAAGGCCAAGGATAAGGATTTGAAACTGCCATGCCCGGCCAAGATAGTAAATCAGACACAATACCATAATTCACATGAAAATGCAAGGTTAATACTACAGCCAAGACGTAAAGGACACAAGTATTATGGCCCTCATATCACCGTCAAGTTAACATCATTATTATATATGCGGTTGATTAACATTAATTCAATACTCAAGTGAGGATTAACAAAAAAATGAAACTGAAAAGCTTAGCATTCATTTAATAAATGAGAACCACAATTCTGTGTCTGTGTGAGATATGGTATCTTTACTAGAACTGGTCAGCACTGGGACTGTTCAAATGCTGTTACTTGGTATGTAGCTATTAACCTGGTGAAGGTGTACTTTGTAGTCCCCATCAGTAATGAGGATCAAAGAAATTCAGATGCATGTAGAAAGGACAAGAGTAGAGACTCACGGCCTAGTCCTAGGGCTATATTACTTCTCCTGTTTTCTATCAAAATGTAGTGCAAAAGGAATGGATCATCTTGACATTCTGCAGAACACTGTGGTTGGTCCACTATATTTATGACATTATAATGAACAGGAAATGGTAAGTACAGGATTGCCACAGTTAAAAACCATTCATGCAAGAGAGTAAGAGATAAAAGCTACAAAGGTTCAGGGCTTGCCACATATTTTGAAGATGTGTAGGGAGCCAATGCTATGATATATGTCAGGACGTGTCCTCATGCACTCTAAGATAAAGGACAAGCCATTGTGCTTGCAACCCTGCCATTAATAATGAGTCACAACATTGATGGGTAAAATAGATGTGCTCAGCCAGCGCCTTACACAGGGTACCTTGTGGTTTTCCATTTCTGTACATATAGACCTGACTTCTAACTGCCAGTACGGCAGTGTCTGCTCGCGGGCTCCTCTATAGCCAGCAGAGTATGGGGAAAGCCAGACGTACAGAAGCCAGTGCAGCCCTCAGCGAGTGACTGATGAGAGTTGGTGAGCACTCCCTCAGCCCTCAAGTGGGACACATTTTACATATTTTGTTTCATAAAGTCTCCCAGAGTCCCCCAGTGGATTAGGTCCACTTGCCCTCAGTGACAACTTGCTTGAAAATTAAGTCGTTATGGAATACAACTAACATAGTTCGTGGAGAGAAATATATAGCTGTAAACAATTGGTTTTAAAGCAAGGCCATACTTTCCGCAATAGAAACTGAGTCACTCACCATGGCACATGAGCTCATGCACCCAGACCCTGAGCTGGATGTTTGAAAGCCAGCAAATTTTGTGAACTAGATGTCAATGCCACGGCTCCAATCAACTGTATAATGAAAATAGAATATTGGAAGTCAGGCCTCAACAGGTCTAGAGGACACATGTAAAGTATATGAATATGTGGCCATAATCCCTTTATCGATTACCCACATTGTACCTGCATACCAATGACCCTCCCACAACACACAGCTCTGTCCTGAGTCCTCCTTCTCACAAGGGAAGAGAAATCTTGGGCCTGTTCACAGTCAGCTCAATATGTTGATGTGGGACAAAAAGGCCTGCCCCTGTGCTACAGCTCTACTCACAGTTGTCCCTAAGGGACAATGAGGAGGGAAAAAGCTGTTTGGCAGAGTTTTGATCAGTATTTTTAGCTGCCCACATTTTATGAAGGGAGAATGGTCTGAGGTAGAGGTGTATAGAGACTCCTGTGCAATGGATTACTATTACCAAAAGGTACTACTAGGATTGGCCCCTTGCCATCACTGCCAATAAGGCACTTGCAAAATTTGTGCTCTCTTTCCCTGCAGCCTCAGGCTTTGTTGCCTTTGACCTCCTAACCCTGAAAGGGGTGGCGATCTAAGGGAATTCTTCCACTAGGAAATACTGTTAAGTATTCTATGGAACCTGAAGCTGTATTTCCTCATGCCAATGGGCCAATTGACAAAGAAAGGGGATATTCTACTGATGGCAACATTCAAACCTGGTTCTCCTAAGGAGTTAGGATTGCTGCAAAATAGACACAAAGGGAACTATACCTGCAACCTGGAGGATTCACCCGTTTGTGTGGTGCTTCTGAGCTGGTGACAACAGAAAACTGGCAATTGGCACAATCACAGCCTCACAAAGGCCAAGTAACCTAAGACTCAGACCACTCAACTCAACCAGGCATGCAACCTAGACCAGCTTAAGTGTTGGCTGAGGGTTTTAAAAATCTAGCATTGGTGGTGGAAGAGGAAGAAGATAAAAATCAATTATAGCCCGAAGACCAGCCAAAATAGCAGAGACTAGCCTGACTACTAGTAAGCTGGGCATCTTCCTGCCTTCTCTCCCAGGGCCTTCTCTGACACAGCAGACGCTCCCGTGGCTTATAGAACTGCAGTGCAATTCACACTTTTGGAGGCTTCCCTCGCCTCCACTCATCCAATCAACTCCTATATCCAGTTGACTCTATTCCCAAGAATCTGTTGAGTCTGTTATTTAAACTGTGTCTCTTATTCAGTCTCCCTGCCTGCAGACTTACTCCTCCCAAACTTTCTTCTCTAATGCAAAGAGGGTCTTTTTAAAAGCATGTCTCTACTCTTTCTTAGACCTTTCAATGGCTCCGTATCACCTACAGGTTAAGGAGCAAGTTTTTTAGCACAAGATACAAGTCCCTACTTTCTCTGCCTATATCTCCAGCCTCATGTCCTGTCATTTTTCATCCTTAAGCCATTTCACTCTCTAGAAATTTCAAGCAGCTTCAACCATCAAATACCATGTAGTAGGCATTTAATATCCATTCTACCTTTTGGAAACCATATTCTAAATTCTCTCTGGGGGACTAAAACTCAGAATGGGGGGGGGGGGGGGAATGGGCAGTTTTTCTAAGTTTCCCCTTACTAAGTGCCTGCAATTGGGTCACAGTGATTGTCCCAAGAATGGACACTAGCCAACCAGAGCCAGTGATTCATGATGGAATTTACCTTTTCAGGAATCCTGGGAAAGAAACTCTAGAGCTTTTCTATTAAACACAAACCAAGGAATTACTTAATTAGATCTACTGGCAGCCATCTGGGACCACAGCCCTAAGAACAGAGCCAACCCGGAGGAAGCAACGTGAATGATGGAGGGAAAGGAATTGGATACTGATTATTTCATCTGAGACCCTGTGTGCAGCCAGACCAGAAGCCAGGTCTCCCCCAGGCCATTCATGTATATAAACCAAGACCTTCCATTTTTGGCTTAATCTAGTTTGGTTCAGATTTATTCATATTGTCCATCAAATGTGTCCTAACTGATACATATATACTGCTTCATGTCTCCATATACTTGTGCATACAATTCCCTCAGTCTAAAATGCCTTACTTAAATACATTGGCTAAATGTTTATCTCCTCTTAGAGAAGTATTCTTTCCCTAATTCCCCAGAATGTATTCATCATTTACTTCATTATGTTCTCTCTGGACATGATATCCTGCTAATTAATTTGTTTACCATATATAATATGCATAGTTAATAAATGTAGGTTTCTTCCTCTAAACCAGGGGTGGGCAAACTTTTTGACTCGAGGGCCATAATGGGTTCTTAAACTGGACCGGAGGGCCGGAACAAAAGCATGGATGGAGTGTTTGTGTGAACTAATATAAATTCAAAGTAAACATCATTACATAAAAGGGTACGGTCGTTTGTTTTTTTTTAGTTTTATTCATTTCAAACGGGCCAAATCCAGCCCATGGGCCGTAGTTTGCCATGGCTGCTCTAAACTATTAATTCTGTTAGTTCTTTGAAGAGAATGTGAGTCTTTTTTCAACTATCCCAATGACAGGTACATAGTAAGAAGTTTCAGTTATATATTGCTGCTTAATAAATCTTTCCCAAATTCAGTGGCTTAAAGCAACAGAGATTTGTAATTTCTCTTGATTCAATAGCTTTACTGGGTAGATTTTCTGTTTCATGTAGTGTCATTCATCTGGGAGACCAGGACAAATGGAAGACACAGTGGCTTCACCCACATGACTGCCAGTTAACAGGCAAGGAACTCAGCTGGGGTTGTCAGCCAGGAAACTTCGGGGACTTGATTCTTCTTCACAGGGTTACTTCTGAGAGCTACTTGGGCTTCCTTACAGCATGGTGCCTGGGTTCCAAGAAACAAAGGCAGACGCTGAAGATCTTTTAAAGCCCAGCCTCAGAAGTTATGCAGCATCACTTCTGCTAATATGTTGGACAAAATTGACACAGACCAGCCAAGAATCAAGGGAAAGAAAAACAGATTCTACTTGTTCATGGATGAGTAGCAAAATTATATTTCTAAAAAGTATGCAAAATGAGAAATATTGTTGCAGTCATCTTTGAAAACAAAATAAGGCAACTGCAGCACTAAATTTCTAAATGAATAAATAAATGAGAAAATGAATGAATAAACTATTGTCACCTTTATTCCTGTTGTCTTCCCATTCCACCACCTTTCTATTTAGGGTTTCATGCTGTCGCTGTATCCGCTTCTTGAAATAATCATCTTTTCTTTCAACAAGAATCACAAAAAATTTTAAACTAACAGGATCAGTATATAGATTATTCCATATAATTTCTAATATCCTCTTGGTAGAAAAAAAAAAACAAAACCTCTTTTAAACCTAAGTTTCAGGACTGCATTGGTGTGGGTGTGGGTGTGGGTATGTGTGCATGTGTGTGTTTGCTTAGTTTATATTTTCAACAGTCCTAGAATGCTTTCATATTCTGACTCAAATTTTAAATTCAGTTTCAAGCCCCATGCCTCGTTTTACCACTTTATATAATACTCAGTACAAAAATATGTAATAGATGTGAGGAAACTTGAGCTAGGCTTATTATCCTGCTTCTAAGTTAATGCTACAAAAGTCTATGAATAGTGTAGAAATAACTACAAACATAGATGGCATTGTTTATTTTCATGTATAATAAAACAGCTCCAAAGTGAAAACACTCATTTTTGAGAAAATGTGAACATTGCTTAAGTCCTCATAAGTGTCTTCCATCCAGTGAATTTATTTTAGGAACAGATGGCCCCCGTCACAGGACTTTTGGCTCAATTACTCATTTCCTGGGGACACATCTCTATGGTTTGTCATTTTCAATTCAGTTCCTCTATTCCTCTAGCTTGTCTTGTATTGGAGTTTGTTCTAACTTCTCTTTTGACTTGCGCATTCCAAGACCTCATCAAATCTTGTGTCCTGTATATCTTTATAAATTGCCCTGCTTGCATTTTTGCATATTCTCTCCTCCCACTCCAGCTTCTAACTTGATCCTTCTAATCCTTTTATTTCTCCTAGTTCTGCCTCATAAACCAAGCCATAAATGCAATAATGAACTCTCTGTTTTCAACGTCTTTGAATCAGAAGTATTAGCAACTACATGAGCCATCACATGCCCTGGGTTCACCAAAGCAGGTCCAATTCCCATGGCCAAATCTGTGGATAAAACTATTTGGATCTTGGCATATATATCTTCACAATATCTATGATTAGGTTCTATGAATCAAAAAAACGTCTAATAAGATCATGATATAGCTAAAAACCTACTAATTTTGGAAAAGAATTGCTACAGGTCAGCCAAGATTCAAGGGAAAGAGAAACAAACTACATCTCCTGATGGGTAAATAGCAAGATTATATCTCAAAAGAGCGTGTAAGTTAGAAAAGACTTGAGTTTAAGTGCCAGGTATGTTTAAATCTTCAGTTACTGAGAACTCTGAAGGTAGGAAATCAAGGAAAAGCAGCATTTTTAGTAGCCCAGGAAGATGATTCTCATGACAACAGTCATCTGTATACCATGTGTAGTTGTCCGGGAAACATGCTTCAAGTGCAAGCTGGAATTGACTTTCTTAATACCTAGAATGGCACATCTTTCCTTCATTTGTTGAGCTCATGTAATCAGGGAATTGGTACTAGTTCCTTACTTCAGAAATTTTGCAAATGCTTCTTAGAGAATATAAGAAACAAGGACTTATTTTCTGTGTTAAGCCCCTGTTCTGCTGGTTACTGGGTGGGTACATATATATATATATATATATATATATATATATATATATATATAGTCTCTTTCTTTTAAAAAAAAAAAAACATGTTTTTTTTCTTTTTTTATTGTTTAAAGTATTACAAATAGTAGTACATATGTCTCCTTTTTGTCCCCCCAATTGACCTTCCCCCGCCTCCCCTACCCCCCGGCACATGCCCTCACCTCCCTCCCAGTGTCTTGCATCCATTGGTTATGCTTATATGCATGCATACAAGTCCTTCAGTTGATCTTGACTTTTTAGAGAGAGAAGAAAGGAGATGGAGAGAAAGAGATAGAAACATTGATGAGAGAGAAACATGGATCGGCGGCCTCCTGCACTGCCCCTACTAAGAATTGAGCCCCCAACCCAGGCATGTGCCCTGACTGGGAATCAAACCGGTGACCTCTTGGTACATAGTATGATGCTCAACCGACTGAGCTATACCAGCTGGGCTGTAGTCTGTGTTTTTAACCCATTTTCACACTTCAGAAACCAAATAAGATAATAATGACTGATGCTGAATATGAACTTCTTGATGCTGCCTGAAACCCAGCCAGAGGCTGACTCTACCTCCTTCTTTTCATCTGCTGGCCATTAAAAAGGTGATATGTTACCTGGTTCTAAGTAACTAATGGATGCAAGGAAGGAGTGATGAAGACATAAACTTGCAAAATCTAAAAGCATTGAGATACATCAAGTAATTCATTGAAGTCGCCAATGCCATAGAATAAATCCATCCTATGCCGCTTCACCATTAGGGTGCCAGCAGAGCACAGTCCCCATTCCTGGGAGTGCAGTGGGGAAGTCAGTGCTGACATCAGTAGGACAGGGGAGTAGTGACAGGTGATGGAGTGTCTGGGAAGATCTGAATGGCTAAGAGATATTTTGGAACTTTCTCTGGGCATTTTTTGTTAATTAAAGTAATAAATCTCCTCATTAAATTATAAGTTGTTGGCATATTTGCTTTTAGACATCCATAAATATGAAAATTGTCTCACTTGATCCAAAGGGAGCGATTAAGTCAAATGATAGGAGTGAGGTATATGATTACTTTGGTGTTAGCCAGAAGTAAGGAGAGCAAGCTCTGCCTTTAAATAAACACTCTTCCACAGGCCCAAACAAGCACAGCATCCATCGTTCCCAAAATAGCTATATGCGATAGAGAACAACATACTGCATGTCTTTTATAAACACACGAGGAGAGTTTCACAAACAATGAGAATAAAAACAGAATATGTTCCAAAATACACTTGTAAGTCAGTGATTTGGAATTGGAACTTTTCCCCCCTCAGTAAATCCATGGCTCAGGTTCCCAGGCGAATCTAAGAAATTCTACTTAAAATCATGCAGCTGAAAATCTGGACCATACAAATGTTGAGTACTACATCCCTAGGTCTTGGAATCCTAAGTCACTGTGCACTCCAAAGGTGGGGACCAGAGGAAGAGCAGCTCATTTATAGCCCAGGAATTTAGTTCCCATGGCAAAAAAAAAAAAAAAAAAAAAAAACCACGTATGAATGTGCCATTCATAAGTCAAGAATCATCAAGATATACAGCAGAGTGCCCATGCTCTCAAAGTCCCAAGCTGATATATATCAACCTAAGTTTATGCAATTTCATTTATAAATGAAAAATGTGCTATTTTAAATAAAACTACTTCCCATTCAGAGTTTTCATTCACTTGTTCCACCTGAACCCTATTTTCCTTTCTAAAACTAAAACATAAGTTTTTAATCTGGGTAGTAGTTTTCCCCAAGGCCCCAGGGCCCCCACAGATAAGACCTGTAATATAACACACGTCACCATAAGAAACCATTAGCTTTTGTCTATGTTTTCCTAGCAGAGGTTCTCACCTCTGTGGTCGCCATTATTACCCTTCCCTTGAGAAATAGTTCCTGATAACTTGGAACCACCACTTACTCAAGTGCATTAAACTGCGTAATGCTTGTGTTAGGGTACAGCCTCAGCCTCGGCCACAAATAACAAACGTACATTTTGATGATCTCCAACAATAAATCCTCTCAACCAAAATGTGGCATCAGCTTACATGTTCAGCTTACATGTTCATACAAGCTGATGTGCCATGTATGAACTCATACATAGGTTCCCTATAGAATTTGTTTTAGGGTAGGCATGCAGTATAAGATTCTGGAGTTTTATGTAGTATCCAGAAGACCAAAAATGGTTGTATTTGGCATTTACCTTTCCTATCGCTCTCTCTTTCTTGCTCTGTTCTTTTCCACAGAAACTTGCTCAGCCATGCACTCTCCCTGAGTTAGACTTTTGTGCTTCATTTTTCAAGCAAGACATGCTGTTGAGCTAAGGTCTTAACCAACTTACATTGTGGCCCAACAATAATTACCTATTGTGTAGGCTACCCTCCTCACCGCAAAAGAAAAAAAAAAAAACAGCAGGGGGAATTTTATTGAAGGTACCAATGGTTTTTGTATAAGTTGTCATTCAGAGATGTTAGTGACCATTTTCATTTCCCAGATTGTCAGGGAAATTTATGTATTGGTGTCAAACTTACCTCAAGTCCTTGGTCCTAGGAGAGTTTCAAGAGGCCATCAGCCTCTTCTCATCTTAAGGTATTCTTCATCTATTAGCCAACACATAGCCGAGAAGGAGATAGACAGAAGCAGAGCCTCATGAAATTCAGAGCAATTTTCCAACATTTAAAGAATTATTTTCTACTTGCCTAAAATGAATGGAGGGTTATGATGGTATCATACATCATCAAGCACAATAAACTCCAGTTCCTCTTTCCCGTGGTGTCTGAAACTTTCAGGGCTTGGGTCATCAGCTCACGATTTATCCCATTATCAGGTCAAATCTCATTGACAATTTAGTTCATATATCGAACTCTTGGCCAAAATTCTATTTTCTATTATCCACTTAGTTATTGACCATGCTTAAGTTACTTCTAGCCTTACTGACCTTTTAAAGCATTATTTGATTGATAGTAGTAGCTATACTAACTTATGGCACTTTAATATAAGGATTACATTAATCATAAATGTGGAGTTTAGTTTAGTGTTTTCTATTTTTAAAAGGAGATTGTTAATTAGTTATTAATATCTAGTCTCTGACTTCTGTATAGAAAAAGAATTCCATAATTAGAGATGACAGAACATAAACTACAGGCAGCCAACTCACCAGTTCACACTGGCAAGAAGAAACAATGTGACAAACTAATGTAACCTAATAAAATTCCTGTTGGAAGTCTCACCAATAATCCTTGTAGAATGCAGATTATAACATACTAGTGTAGCCCTGCCCACGAATCCATGCACCAGTAGCTCCTTGTCACCCTCCTGTAGCTCCACCCACCCCCTCTTCCCCCCCCCACCCCCTCCCTCATAGCTTGCTGCCCTGCCCCCTCCTGTAGCTCTCCGCTGGCTGCTTATAGCTAGCTGCCCCACCCTTCTGCTGATCCATGATCCAGTCATTAAGCGGTTGGTTGTTATGTAATGACAATTTGCATATTACATCTTTATTATATAGGATTTATGATACTAAAAAAAAAAAATCCCAATTTGAGGCAAAGGTAGTTTTGGATAGCTATTGGCATCTCATTGGCTGGGTAACAATAAAAAAAAAAATCATTCAAACTTACCAATGCCTCAGTTTCTACCTCTGTGAAAGAGAATGGATGGTATTTGTGTTTGAAGACCAAGAGAGACAATATAGCATAATGTTAGGTGCGTAATCCTGGAAACTGAAAAGTTTTCAGCCCGTTTTGGTACCATCAATAAATAACCTAAAACAAGTTACTCAAGTGTTTTTACATTTGTAAAATGAGGATAATAATATACCAACTTTTAGGGATATTGTAAAGATTAAATGAGTGAATGCAAAATGCCAAGAAAAATGCCCAGTGAGTGCAAAGCAATAATTCAATAAGTGTCAGATCTGTAGCTATAGCTATAAAAGCAAGATTATGTTTTGGTGATTCTTTAAAATATAATTTTATTGATTTCATAGTGGAAAAGATAGAAGTGGAGAAGGAGAAAGAGATAGAAACATCAATGATAAGAAAGAAATATTGACTGACTGCCTCCTGCAAGTCCCTACTGGGGATTGAACCTGAAACGTGGCATGTGCCCTCACCAGGGAATCAAACTGTGGCCTCCTGGTTCATAGGTTGATGCCCAACCACTGAGGCACACCAGCTGGGCAAGACCATATATATATATATATATATATATATATATATATATATATATATATATTAAGACTATGTTTTTAAAGCAATACAGTTAACACAGAAGATACAGTTGATGAGGTTGTTACTGCCCCTCTTAATATTTCATCATCTCCATTTCCAAGTGTTTTTCAATTATTTCTATTCATCCAAATATTATTTCTAAGAAAATATTAAATTGAAACACAGTGAGAGCAAAAGAAGTAAATTTGAACTGAGAATCAGGATATGGTGGCCGTCTCTGCCACCAACCAAATGTGACTTTAAATTATTTGGTCTCTCTGCCTCCTCATTTGAAAACTAAGTAGAGTAATTAATTACCTCAAAGGCCCCTCCAGGTCTTACATGTTCTCCAGTGAGACTGCATTTGATAGTATTATCTTCAAATAATCAGAATGTAACTTTACAAGAGCCATTTTTCAACAGGTATGTTTGCTTAGGTATGTTAAGCTTATTTTCCTTCCTTTAAACTTTAAATCCAAGGTTCATGTTGACCAAAAGAGATAGAATCTTATGTATGCTGAACCAGAAATATGACAGAATCTATTTTTCTACCAAAGAGCCAAGAATAGCATAGTATATGGACATAATTTTAATAAAAGTAAACTTTTAGTTTAGAGCAACTTGGAAAATGAAAACTTCAGGTGAGACCTACACAAAGGAAAGAGTGCTGGGGAGATGAGTGAAAGCAAGTATAACTCTAAAAGGAAAATTTAGATTATGCTTTAAAAAATATATGTTTAAAAAATTGTCTTTTCAGAACACACATAGTCGTTGAAGGAAGGTGCTAAAGAGTCAGAAAGAAGACAAATATTACCAGGCTACTTACAATTTTTAAAAATACCATTATCTGAAGGAAACAGATGAGTGCGTACAAGAAAGGGGAAAGGGAAAAAACAAAAGTAAAATAAAAAAGTGTCCCAAAAACTGATGAAAGAGAAGAAAAGGGTTTTCTAGATAAAGGCTAGTGCAGAGACCTGGGTAAACAAGACACAAAGAGAGAAATGATGTCAAAAGTAGATTGGTATGACAGCAGAAAGACATATTTCATATTCCAAAATGTACAGGGAGGAGAGGCCTGGAATCTTCAATATGTCAATTTCATGAAAGATTAAAAAAAAAAAAAAAAAGACTGAGAAACTGTTCTAGATTAAAGCAGGATAAATAAAATACATGATTCTTGCCTTAGCCGGTTTGGCTCAATGGATAGAGCAACAGTCTGCGGACTGAAAGGTCCCAGGTTCAATTCCGGTCAAGGGCACATGCCTAGGTTGTAGGCTCAATCCCCAGTGTGGGGTGTGCAGGAGGCAGCCAATCAATGATTCTCTCTCATCATTGATGTTTCTCTCTCTCTCCTCCCTTCCTCTCTGAAGTCAATAAAAATATTTTTTTAAAAAATAAAATACATGATTCTTGATAGATCCCTAGATTAAAAAAACAAGTTTTAGAGCCATTGTGACAATCAGAGACATTTGGGTATGAATTGGGTATCACTACATTAGACAATACTCATTGATAATGAATACTAGACAATGAGTCAATGATAAATTTTATGTAGTGATAATTATATTGTGGTTGTATAGCAGAATATATAATTATTAGGAAATATATGGTATGCTCAAATATTTAAGGGTAAAGTGATAAGATGCATCTTACTCTCAACTAATGCAGGGGAAAATGTAATAGAAAGAAAAGGAGATAGAGTAAATATGGCAAAATATTGAGAATTAGTGAATATAGATAAAGAATTTACAAGTGTTCATTAGTCTCATAATTTGTTCTAAGTTTTTCAAAATAAGAAAGTTTCTCAAAATTAAAAGAAAATTATTCACTATTCAGATAGCTTTTGAATAGATAACTGGTGATACTGTTCACAAAATGTGAGTTTTCAGCCATGCTCCCTCCACTCTCATCCATCATTCTCCTCACTAGAACTTTATCAAAGGGGAAATGTGTGACCCTGGCCAGGTGGCTCAGTTGGTTAGAGCAGTGGTCGGCAAACTGCGGCCCTTTGAGTGTGACTCTTCCACAAAATACCACATACGGGCACACACATACAGTGCAATTGAAACTTCGTGTCCACACTCAAGGGGCCAAAGAGCCTCATGTGGCTCATGAGCCACAGTTTGCCGACCACTGGTAGAGTATTGTCCCAGTACACCAAGATTGCAGGCTTAATCCTGAGTCAGGGCACATACAAAAAGCAATCAGTGAATGCATAAATAAGTGGAACAGGAAATCAATATCTCTCTCTCTCTTTCTCTCTCTCTCTCTCGCTCTCTCTCTCTCGCTCTCGCTCAAATCAATCAGTAAATAAATAATTTTTAAAAAGGGGAAATGTGTGAAACGGAATCAGCACTAGCTGCTGATTATTCTGCACATAGAAATACACTGTGTTCTTTGGAGGTTAGTTAACTTCTTATAATTAGAGCCACAAGTTACTTTGTGGTATATATTGGGTAACATCAAGAAAAAGAAAATGGGAACCTCTGAATGCAAATTCAGCCTGTGATAAAGAGAAAAAGCTAGCCCAGAGGAATTTCTTTTCCTAGACTTAGGTAACAGTGTAAAGTCTTGAGTGGACAAGCAAAAACGGATGCTTTGACAGATATAGCCAAGTGTGTCATAGCTCTTGAGCAGATATGGATGGTGGAGTATAAATTGATTTTGTTAATCTATCTTTAAAAAGAGAAGTATATTGAGAATTTTTAATTATAAAAAGATTAATTTAATTTCTCTAATAATATAAAAGATATAAAGCTCTAAAAAGAATCCGACCCAAAAGGTGAAATATTTGCTAATGTGTAAACATTAATTTTATAATGAACAATTCTGGTAAGGATGAAAAAAATAGTTCATAGATTGAGATTTCAGTATAAATTGGTACAACATTTTTGGAAAATACTTTGGCTAGAAGTTTCAAAGTTTCCAAGAATATTCTCCTTTGATCATGTCTCACAATTTATCCTAATAAAGGAGAGAGAGAGAGAGAGAGAGAGAGAGAGAGAGAGAGAGAGAGAGAGAGAGAGAGAGGAAAAGGAAAAGACAGGGAGGGAAGGAAGGGAGGGAGGGAGGGAGGGAGGAAGGAAGGAAGGAAGGAAGGAAGGAAGGAAGGAAGGAAGGAAGGAAGGAAGGAAGGAAGGAAGGAAGGGAAGGTGAGCTACATATAACAGGCCCGATGCACAAAATTTGTGCAAGGGGCTCGGACCTCACAGCCCCAGCTTTGTCCAAAAGGTCAACTGGAAGGTCGTTCAACTATCTGGTCTAATTAGCATAATATGCTAATTAGACCAGATACAAGGCTGTATATGGGCACAGTGGGAAACAGGTGGCACTAGTTTTGCTCACAAGTAACTTACACTTTACATGATAAAAAGATATTCATGAATAAATTATAGTGAACTAGTAAATGCACACAAAATACAACCCTAATAGCATGATTGTGAATAAGCTTTAAATCCTAAAGACTTTATCTTACAAGTGGTATTCTTTTGGATCTTGTTAGTTCCACCAATAACTTAGGACTTGAACTTTCGACATTTCATTAACTGAAAGAAGATGCTGGGGCAATCAACTGTTGCAATAGCATGAATTTTTTAATTCTCACAGCCACCAACCGATAGCTAAAAAGCTGCCCCTCCTAAGGAAGTGTTGACAGAGTTTCAAGGCTCAGCAAACTTCACCCTCTTGCTGTCAGGGGTACAATTAGACATTTGCTTTAACTCCCAGGTTAATTATCAAGTGAGCATCTCATTGGATTAATAAATGGTGAAGTTCCTTGCAATAAAGAAAGACAGTACCAAATAATTCACCTCATTCTTTCTGGTTGACAGCAATATCTGTTATTTGGCAGGTCAACCTGACTTGGCTAATGTCACAAAAGACCACATGGATTGCTCAAAGCATTCTATGCACATTCACCAAGTTCAAGTACCAGACAATATAAGCTGTGCTTCCTCTGGGGACTAGAAGTAAAACATGTCTTTACACTTGTTTAATTGGTGAAACATTTTACTTTGAAGCAACATTTTACTAAAAGTAGTCTCCAAAAGCATTTCTCAATTCTGGGAACTTGATCAACATATTGACACAGTTAAAGAATCTTTTGATATATATAGTCTATGCCCAAAGCAAGCAAGTTGCTTGGACATATCAAAAGTGACTTCAGAATAAGCACAAATTTGGTGCTTTATTATAATAATAGAAATGACAGTAAAAAATTTATCTTTTATATTTCTAGAGCAATACCTACCATATTATAAGTTCTTGATAAGTATTTCTTGAATAAAGGAATAAATCTTTGGCAATCCTGGGAAAGTAGAATTCATTTGGCATTTAAACCTAGTATTAATTTCCTGGTGATTTCCACTGGTATTTTAGGGACACATTTTGATACCCTAACTACTGGCTATTCTCAGTGTGGCCCCCAGGAAAGCATCATCATCATCATCATCATCATCATCTAGGAGTTTGTGAGAACTACATCATCTCAGACCTAATAAATCATAATCATTTTTTTTTTGTAATCCTCATGCAAGGATATTTTTCCATTGATTTTTAGGGAGAGTGGAAGAGAGAGGGAAAGACAGAGAGAAACATTGATGTGAGAGAAATACATCAATTGGCTGCCTCCTGCATGAGCCGGACCAGGGCTTGGTCCAGGGAGGAGCCTGCAACCGAGGTATGTGCCCTTGACTGGAATCAAACCCGGACCCTTTGGTCTACAGGCCGACGCTCTATCCACTGAGCCAAACTGGCTAGGGCAGTAAATCATAATCTTGACATTAAAGTTTGAGGAAACCTGACTTAAAACAGGTAAAATAGTTTTAAAATTAACATCAATGCCAGTCTTGAAAGGAAACATGGGGGAGTAGATCTTATAAATGGTGACAGAACCAGAGGTGAGGTTTCAAAGGTCCAAAATATTACTTGCATGTATAGCATGGTAGATACTCGCACACTAAGTGGTAGATACATGCACACTTATACATTTATAAATCAAATGGCTATACCCAAGTAATTATGAAACTTTGGGTAAGTTTCTTAACCTATCTTAGAGTTATTTATAAAAATAAGTAAGTAAAGCCAAGATAAAAGTCTTCTAGCTCTAATGTGACTTTCCTCTTATCTTCAAGTGCCTTAGGTTTTATTTCCCACAAAGGGATCAGAGCGTCTCTTTCATCCTAGGTCATTCCAGTTTGGCCATTCTTTGCGCCTCCTGTCCCCCTGCCACTCACCCTCTCTGTGCCAGTTGCCTGAGATATACACTTTATGCCATACGCATTATATACTTCTAACCCATGAAATGTGAAAACAGCATTTATTGTGAAAAGTCCTTGGCATTTCAGGTAGCTCAGCAAAGAATTTACTCATATGCATTATACCCACATTCATTGATTAATGAGGCACAATCAAATAAATGTCTAATCCTTGTCATCCCCTCTTTGACACATACTCAATCCTATTATACCTCATACTACCAGGCCAGATGTATATTTTTTCTCCTCTGCACAAATTTTTTTTAATATATTTTTATTGATTGCAGAGAGGAAGGGGGAGAAAGAGAGATAGAAACACCAATGATAAGAGAGACTCATTGATTTGCTGCCTCCTGCATGCCCCCCTACTGGGGATTGAGCCCACAACCCAGGCATATGCCCTGACCGGGAATAGAACTGTGACCTCCTGGTTCATAGGTCAACGCTCAACCACTGAGTCACGCTGGTCAGGCTGCACAAATTTTTAAAGGAAACATCTATATAAGATCAGTTTTGTATTTTTTTTAGTTTCATATTTTTATTGTTCTATTAACTTAAGAGTTATTGGCACATTTAAAGGAGATTCCATAGAAAATAATTGCTAGCAGAGATTTAAAGAAAGGTAAAGTCCTCATTTATATCCTTAAACTAGAGAGGCATTGTGGCATGACTTAAGCAAGACATTACTAGTAAGCATAGTGAGTATCAGCAAGTCATGATTTAAGTAGTAGTAAACACCACTCCAGTTTCATCACCACCACCCAACTCTGTCCATTGGGACCTGGAAAGACATGTGGATCTAAGAAAAACCTGATTTGGTGACTTATAGATATCATCCAATTCATGCCACACCTCTCATCAAGGCCTGTTTCTTACCCTTGCCTTGAATTCAGGCAAGCCCCTTCACATACTTTGACAAATAGAATGTGGCAAAAGTGATCACATCACTTTCAAGGTTAGAAGCCAGCCACCACGTAAGAGGGCAGCCACTCACAGACCACCACACTGCAGAAGTCCAAGCTGACCACCTGGAAGGAGAAAGTATTCCATGGGGAGGAATGCTGAAGTGCCATACTTTGGAGCAAAGCTTGCTTGGAACTTCCAGCTTGCTCAACCACCATGTGAGTACAAATGAGTGAATGTGAGAGCTAAAGCCAAGTAGAGCAGAAAGAGGACCCAAGTAAATTCTGCCTTAATTCCTGACCCACAAAATCACCTATATATATATAAAGGGCTAATGTGCAAAGTGTCCCCTCGGGAGTTTGACCAAGAGAACGGGAGTTCCATCACTCTCTATGATGTGCACTGACCACCAGGGGGTGGCATGGAACATGGAAGGCAACCAGTAGTGGTGGTGGGGCACTGAGGGAGTGAGGGAAGGAGGAGGTGGGGAGACTGGGAGGCAGGGAACCTGATCACCAGCCAGGCCTAGGGACTCTACCTGTGCACAAATTTTGTGCACCAGGCCTCTAGTAAGAATATAAAATCGTTATTGGAAATACTAAGTTTGGGGGTAATTCATCACACTGCAATAGACAACCAAACACTTGGGGGCCAATTATTTTCTCTTTCATTACCTTGTGGTCTTTCTCCTAGCTCTGTTTTTCTTAACTTGCCTGACCATTCTGCTCTCCTACCTTTACTGAGAAATTTTTCCTGAAATCTTCAGACAAAACTCTGGAAGAATATAAGCTAATTGGCTTCATGAATTACCTCACCATCTTGGGAAGAACCTTTTGTACCAGTCAGTCTTCTAGGTGATTGGTGTTTTATGGGTGGGCCTTAGTTAGCCAGGTGCCCACTCCGGTCAGATTAGTGTCTGACTGCACAAAGAACCTGGGGCTCCTTTCCTGAGCAGGGCAGTTCCATGGACATTGGGCATGGCTGGCACCTAATCTGATTGTTCTGAACATTTCGTGATTAGATCTTCAGTCCTTTGTATTAACCAACTACCCTACATTCAAATGCAGACACTCCCTGCACAAGTGAAACTACCCATTAATTGTTTAAACTTTAATATGTCTTAGAGGTTTCCCATATGATCTAGCTTAATCTGAGCCCTAATGTAGGAAAAGAAAGAGAAGGCCTGAGATTTATAGATACTTGATAGAATGGAGGTGCTAAAAAGAAGTCAACGAGGACTTAAAGGAAAGATTGAAGGACTGAAGGATCATTTTCCCCAGTTTTGTCTAGAGCTTAGCTTAGTGGTAAAGTGTTGATAAAACACAGGACTTTTTCTATGTGGGATCACTTAAAAGATGGTGCAAAGGCATGATATGATGATTATGATGATGTGACAGTAAATGAAGAAGAAATAGAACAAGAAAATACATGAATATAAACAAGAGACTGGAGCCTAGAAAAAGAGGACAAGAGCAGAAATTTGGGGAAGCACAGAAAGTATAAGGCCCTAAAGAGTGGTTCACTGTATATGCTTCTCTAGTAAACTCTAATACTTAAAATGAGCATTTACACAGGGGGCATGTGTATATCACCATTAGAGACTTCTAGAATTTGATGCTCTATATGCTTCTACTTTCAGAATTTTAGACATGGTATATTTCTTTTATAATATTTTGAGGAATTCCCAATTTGAAATGCATGCCAGGGCTGTTTCTATACTTGAGAATGATTCAACATGTTGAGAGCAGAAAAGAGAGCAATGCCCTAACTGGTTTGGCTCAGTGGATAGAGCGTTGGCCTGCGGACTGAGAGGTCCCAGGTTCGATTCTGGTCAAGGGTATGTACCTTGGTTGTGGACAATCCCCAGTAGGGAGTGTGCAGGAGGCAGCTGGTTGATGTTTCCCTCTCATCGATGTTTCCCTCTCATCGATGTTTCTCTCTCTCTCTATCCCTCTCCCTTCCTCTCTGTAAAAAATCAATGAAATATATTAAAAATAAAAAAAGAAAAGAGAGCAAATAGCCCAAACGATTACCCAAAAGTTAAACCAAGTAGCCTCATGCATCAGTGAATTTCAAAAGCTAAATAAAGCACACATTTCTCACACAAGAAAAAATTTCACTTATTCCCTCAAGCTTATCCTATCTAATAAAAGAGAAACATGGTAATTGGCATACAACCACTACCCTTCCATTGGTTAACTGCCAGCCAAGATGGCGGCTGGCAGTCAGGCAGCTTGAAACTAACATGAGGCTTGCTTGCTTCAGTGATGGAGGACTGCAACGTTCCCCGCCTGCCTTGCCGGCCTCTGAGCCTGCAGTTTGAAACATAGTTACAAAAATAGAAGCTAAACAAAACCCCAGAAACCAGCTTTCAGCGGGCTGGGATCTCAGAGCTGGAGTTGATACAGAGTTTCGATTATAGAACCTAAACAAACCAGAATCCTTCTTTCAGCAGCGGAGGCCTCAGAGCTGGAGCCAAGCCTCAGAGCTAAAGCTGGCCCAGAATAAAAAAAAAAAAAAAGAAAAAAAGGAGCAGTTGGGAGCTTCAGTCGGCCTGAAAACAGCCCTCAGCCCCTCACTCAGACTGGCCAGGCAGCCCAGTAGGGAGCCCCACCCTGAAGGGTGTGTGACCAGCTGCAAACAGCCATCATCCCCTCACCCAGGCTGGCCAGGCACCCCAGTGGGGACCCCCACCCTGATCCAGGACACCCTTCAGGGCAAACCAGCCGGCCCCCACCCATGCACCAGGCCTCTATTCTATATAGTAAAAGGGTAATATGCCTCCCGGCACCGGGATCAGCGTGACAGGGGGCAGTGCCCAAACCCCCTGATCGCCCTGTGGTTCTGTGTGTGACAGGGGGCGGGGCCACAACCTCCCTATACTCCCTGCTCTGTTCGTGACAGGGGAAGGTGCCCCAACCCCCTGATCGGCCCTGCTCTGTGCCTGATAGGGGGGAGCTCCCCAACCCCCTGATCACCCTGCGGCTCTGTGTGTGACAGGGGGCAGCGCCCCAACCCCCTGATTGGCCCTGCTCTGTGTGTGACAGGGCACGGCGCCCCAACCCCCCCACCCCACGGGCCCTGCTCTGTGTGTGACAGGGTAGAGCCATAACCTCCCCATCAGCCCTGCCCTGAGTGTGACAGTGGCAGCGCCCCAACCCCCTGATGGGCCCTCCTCTGTGGGTGATAGAGGGCGGCGCCCCAACCCCCTGATCCGCCCTGCTCTGTGTGTGACAGGGGGCGGTGCGTCAACTCCCCTATCAGCCCTACTCTGTGAGTGACAGGGGGGAGCTCCCCAACCCCCTGATCGGCCCTGCTCTGAGCCCGACCAGGGGCTGCACCTAGGGATTGGGCCTGCCCTCTGCCACCTGGGAGCAGGCCTAAGCCAGCAGGTCGTTATCTCCCGAGGGGTCCCAGACTGCGAGAGGGCACAGGCCGGGCTGAGGGACCCCACCCCCACCCTCCCACCCCCGAGTGCACAAATTTTTGTGCACTGGGCCTCTAGTATAATATAAAAGATTTTAAAGAACAACTTTTCTAGTATTAATTGGATGAAACTTTATTTTAATCAAAGATTGTACATTCAAGAAATAAAGAAATTTAATTTTTAATGTTTTCTCTACAATATTTGTTTATTTTATCCACTTTATAAAACTATAATCAGTGGTGTATCATAGCACTCAAAAGTGTAAAAAAAAATTTCAATGAAATGAATTTCAAGATGTCTTGCACTCATTAAAACAAGAACAAAAGAATCTGATTTCTGTATGATAAATCACCAGGAAAGATAAATCTGTATGATTAAACACCAGGAAAGAATCCATATATCAGAATTTGGTCAAGTGTATATTCTGGTGAGGGTAATACCCAAGAGATATTTAGTTATTGGAAATGCCCCTCATTCACTTAAACCCTCCAATAGAAGATTCCCATTGTAATTAGAATGAATTCTAAATTCCTTCTCTTGGTCTCAAGTCTGTTTACTTTTCTGACATCAGTTCTGTATGTTTTCCTATACCACAAGCTAGTCCTGCTGACCTATTTCTGTGTTGTTGCTTTTTAAATAATTTTTATTTTTCAATTATAGTTGACATACAATATTACACTAGTTGCAGGTGTACAACCCATGATTAGACATTTATATAAATTATGAAGGGATCACCCCAATAAATTTAGTACCCATCTGACACCATTCGTAGTTATTACAATATTATTGACTATATTCCTTGTGCTGTACTTTACAGCCCCATGGCTGTTCTGTAACTACCAATTTATACTTCTTAATCCTTTTCCCTTTTAGTTTTTGGTGTGTGTTTTTTTACATTTAATTAATTCATTCATTAATTTTTAATTGAATTTATTGGGGTGACATTGGTTAATAAAATTATACAGGTGTCAGGTATACAATTCTACAATACATCACCTGTATCTTTCTGTTTTTTGAATAAGAAAATCTCTGCCTTGTCTCAAGGTTTTTTTTTTTTTTAAAGAGGCTAGAGTCATTGCACATTTTTAAAAAGATTCTTATTGATTTCAGAGAGGAAAGGAGAGGGAGAGAGAGTTGGAAACATCAACGATGAGAGAGAATCACTGATTGGCCACCACCTGGAGATTGAGCCTGCATGCCCACTGGGGATTGAGCCTTCAAACCAGGAATGTGCCCTTGACTGGAACCCAGGACTCCTTAGGCCATAGGCTGACTCTCTATTCACTGAGCCAGACCAGCTGGGGCATGTCTCAGGGTCTTGACTCTTGCTATTCTCAGTGGTTAGGATTTGCGCCCCCAAATCTTTTTTTTTTTTTTTTTTTTTATAAATCTGATCAGTGACTTTTATCCAGAATACTATATAAAGAACATTTACAACTCAATAATGAAAAGATAGCACAAGTGAAAATGCACAAATGATTGTAATAGATATTTCTCCAAAAAAAGATATAAAATGTACCAGAACTCATGTGAAAACATGTTCAACTTTATTAGGGAAATGAAAATCAAAACCACAATGAGATACCACTTCACACCCGCAAGGATGGCTATGACAGGCATTGGCAAGGGTGTGGAAATTAGAACTTTTATACATTGCCGGCAGGAATGTATGAAATTCTGGAGCTACTTTGAAAAATAATTTTTTCATGAAAAGTTAAGCATAGACTTATCATATGACTCAGCAATTCTACTCCTTGGTACCTACCTCCCCAGGAGAAGTGAAAATATATATCCACACAGGGACTTGTACATGAGTATTCATAGTAGCATTATTCATAATATCCCCCCAAATAGAAAAAAACTAAATATCCATCAACTGAGAAATGGGTGAACAAAATGAGCTCTATCCTATAGAGCTATTACAATACTATTCTACCATGAAAATACTATTCTACCATAAAAAGAAACGGAGTACAGATATATGCTTACAACATGAATGAACCTCAGTGAAAGAAGCCAATCACAAAAGAATGCATAAGGTCTGATTACATTCATATGAAATGTCCAGAAAGGCAAATTAAAAAAGGTAGAAAGTAGATTAGTGTTTGCCCAGGGCTGGGATTGGGAATGAGGAATTATTATAAAACACCTTATAGGGGGATGGAAATATTCTCCAGATATTTTTAGGTCTAGTTCTTTCTCATCATTCAGGCCTTAGTTCCCAGGAAGGCTTTTTCTTTCCTGACCATCTGTGTAAACGGAATTCAAAGATAGCCCCTCAACAATCCTGGCCCTGATGTACATGTGTGCCTTGCTCCAGCCAGTTAATCAAGCACTAATCTAGCCCCTGCTCTAAAGAGATTTTAAAGATAGAATCAAAGTCCCAAATCTGTTGACCTTAAAATAGGGATATTAACAGTGTTGATCTGACCTAATCAAATGAGCCTTTTAAAAACAGATAACTTTCTCTGCCTGATAGCAGGAGTCAGAGATTCAAACCCTGAGAAGGATTTCATGTGCCCCTGCTGACTTAAAGATGGAGGAAACCCAAAAATGTGGGCAAACCATGGGAAGTGAGAGTAGCCCCTGCTAACAGCCTGCAAGGAAACAAGGATCTCAGTCCAACAACCGCAAGGAACTGAATTCTGCTCATAACAGCAATGAGTTTGGAAGTGTGAATGAGAAGAGGGCTATAGAGTAGACCTGGCAAGCTCAGTGACTGAAAGTCACCATGCAGGATGGTCTGATCATAAATTCCTAACGGGGCAGGTCATGGGGGTAGGTAGTCACGTCCCAAGCCTATTGCTTCCTTAGCAAAGGTCAGTCTTTACTTTGTGAGGCCTGTCTATTGTTTGTATGCATCTAGGATAACATACCATTGAAAGGTCAGACTCATTTTCTTTTTCCAGACCCCTCGAGGCACAGCCGCAGGCACCAGAGCATGACACCACTAAACTCATTGTTATCTTGTTGCCCTCTATCATTTCTACTTACTGTTAATGTTAAATGTTAACTGTCCTGTACCCGCCAATGTAAAAGAAGTGACTACGTGTCTCTCCATTTTCTCCTCCCCTCTCCATTTGGCTTTTATCCTATTCTAGAGACTTCCCCACTTTGTTTTCTCCTGCCTCCTTAATCTATCATTAATGGATTTCTGTAAACTTTCTTATGTTTTCCCCTTTAATCCTAATGTATATCTATAAAATGAACTGCAAAACTACCATTCCCTGCAGCATATTCTCAAATGTTGAGATCTTGCTTCTAGGCATATCCTTATTTTTTGGCTCAAATAAACTCATAACATTTTTGATGGGTTTGGATGCTTTTTCTTGGACATGGGCATACTTTTTCCTGCAGAGCCTTCAGCTAAAAAGTGAATCCCAGCCAACACCTTGATTTTTGCCTTTGAGAACCCAGTCCCACTGTGCCAGACTTCTGACCAACAGAGCCATAAGGTAATTATTCAGTGATGTTCACACTGGTAAAATTTATGGTAATTTGTTACACAGCAATAAAAACTAATTCTCACACACACACAAACTAATTCGCCATCCTAATCTGTAAAAATAATCTAAAATTATCACTGCAGTCATTGTTTATACATAGCCTGTTTTCCTTCCTTCATAATATATTGAAAAGGAAAATGCGGGGGGTGGGGGAGTGGGGGGAGGCTTGCAACCTAGTTCAGTATCTGGTTAAAACTGTAGTCTTACTTCTCTACTCTGACTGACTTGGGCAGAGCTGCAGAGCCTAACCCCAGGGCTCCACCACAGCTGACTTGGGCGGAGCTGTGGGGACCCTCAGGGACCCGCCACAGGAGGACATATATAGGTCAGAGCCTCCCCACAAGTGCAGTTCAGGCTTTGGATCCAGAATTCCCCTGGACTAGCAGATCTGCGAAATAACCTCCCTCAGAGTGCTAGCTGATCATTCTGTGCATTCTGCCACAACAATACGAAACTTCATTGGAATTAATATTATTGGTTTGCTTGCTTACTTTCTAAATATCTCTCTCCTATGTTAGACTTTAAGCTCAATGGTTGAATATAAAAGGTGCTAATGTTTAATATCTATAATAATAAAAGGGCAATATGCTAATTAGACCGGATGTCTTCCAGACGTCATTCCTGACATCCTTCCTTACCAAGCTGGGGCCAGAGGGAAGCCAGCCTGGGTCCCAGGTGCCAGACGGAACCCGGTGCTGGCAGCCAGAGGAAGGAAGGCCTACTCTTGCATCAGGCCTCTAGTTTATTTAATAAATAGGTAAATGACTAAAATTAAAGTTTTCTCAACAAGATTTTTTAATCAAATATATTTTAATCATATCAAATGTTTTTTATCAAAACACCACCCTGAAAAACCATCTTAATGATGGCTTCTACTTATCGGGACTGCTATAGCTATTTTTTAAAGACTTAAAGATACTTCCATAATATAAATTTCAATTTATAATTAGGGTTTAGCAAGATGGAACATGCACAAAAAACTAAAAATTGCAATTCTACCAGTAAACAACTCATCTGATTATTTGGTCCACCCCCAATGCTGTTTTTAAGAAATGCTAGTCTTCATTGATGTAGAAAATCCTAACAAGTTTGATAACAATAATTCTGCAGGTCAACAATAAAAATCACCACCAAAAATATTCTCTTTCTTAGGAACAATCTTTTTAATGTTCATTTTATTAATAGCCTTAGCCAGATATCTTTGTTGGCTCCTCCATATCTACTCGCCTTCTTTCCCTATTCCACTTTCTGCTGTAGGGAGTTGGCCTGTAATTAACTGCATCAATAGACTTTATATCCTCTCATTTCTGGTGGGTTTATTTCAGTGCTTTCCAAGAGAAATGATGCATTTATTTAATCCTTACCCAAGGGCATTTTCCATTGATTTTTAAAATTATTATTATTAGAGAGAAGGGAAAGAAGAGAGAGAGAAATATTGATCAGTTGCCTCCCTCATGCACCCCGATTAGAGCCAGGGATCAAACCCAAAACCTAGGAATATGCCCTAAGTGGGGGGAGGAGGAATTGAACTGATGACCTTTTGGTATATGGGACAACACTTCTACCAACTGAGCCACACTTGCCAGGGCTGCATAAAGATATTTTAAATGTTTTAATAATTATATAAAAATTTTAAATTTTCTAGTAGCACATTTTTGGTTTGTGTTTTTGTTAATCCTCACCCAAGAATATTTATGTATACTTACTGTTAATAGTCCTCAATCAAGACAAACTTTAGAAATCAATAATATAAAGCTAATCAAGTTAATATCTATGCTGCACAAGTGGAACTTTTTATTTTGTTTCCCACATTCTTCTGAAAGAGGTTATTTTAATTCACAAAATATAACATCTGTTAGGACTTCCAGATTTTTATTCTTGTTAGAATACTGTCTACAGAAGTCCTGGAACATGGAAAAATATTGACATTTAAAGATTTTAGATAGTTTTAACTTTCAAAAACAGCAACTTTTCTATCATGCTAATTTTTATTGAACAATAGTTATTGAATACAGACAATACCTTTGTAATTATTTGAAACAATCTGGCTTATTAAATTCCAGTTAATTCTTCTACTTATTAATGTACTTTTTAGGCATACCACCCTATCATTTGATAGGTCCATATTCAGAATTGATTACTCCTGAAATAATACTTCCAGAACATGATCCTTAAACCGTTTAGAAGCATCCCAGTAAGATAAGATAGCTGTGAGCCAGAAAGGGTTCAAGCAGGAAACAGAGGGCATCCTCAAATCCTACCTAATAAAGAAGTAATATGCAAATTGACCATCACTCCAACACACAAGATGGCCACCCAGATGTGGTCAAAGATGCCCACCCCCATGTGGACACAAGATGGCCGGCAGGGGAGGGCAGTTGGGGAGACCAGGCCTGCAGGGGTGGGCAGTTGCGGGGAGACCAGGCCTGCAGGGGAGGGCAGTTGGGGGCAACCAGGTAGGTAGGGGAGGACAGTTGGGGGCAACCAGGCAGGCAGGAGAAGGCAGTTGGGGGCGACCAGGGCTGCAGGGGAAGGCAGTTGTAGGGGACCAGGCTGGCAGGGGAGGGCAGTTGGGGGTGATCAGGCCTGCAGGGGAGCAGTTAGGCATCGATCAGGCTGGCAGGGTAGTGGTTAGGGGTGGTCAGGCTGGCAGGCAGAAGCGGTTAGGGGCAATCAGGCAGGCAGGTAGGCGAGCGGTTGGGAACCAGCCGTCCTGGATTGTGAGAGGGATGTCTGACTGCCCGTTTAGGCCTGGTCCACTGGGATCGGGCCTAAACGGGCAGTCGGACATCCCTCGAGGGGTCCCAGATTGGAGAGGGTACAGGCTGGGCTGAGGGACACACACCTCAGTGCACGAATTTCATGCACCGGGCCTCTAGTAAGAGGATAATTTGAGACGGGCTTAATAGACATACTATAGATGTTTGGAGAAGGTTTGTGGAAATCACAAAGGAGAGCACTATTTCATGCCTAAGATTAAAGGGGTGAGATATGGGAATGGTTATCAGAACCCAGAGGAAGCAATGCGTACAGTAGGCCACTTGAGAGGAGCTATAATTATAGGATGAAGGACAAAGCAAGATTGAGGTGACTCCACCGAGAAGGAGTTGGGAAATAAATATCCCAAATTTACTCTTTGCCTTCTCTTTGACCTGATGCCAGGCTTTCCAATCAGCTAAACAGCCCTGTGAAACATGGCAGCCTAGTCACAGATGGCTACTGAGTGCTTGAAATGTGGTTATAAGTGTAAAACATACACTAGATTTTGAAACTTTAGTATCAAAAGTATGTAAAATACCACATTAACAATTAAAAATGGGAAGTATAATATTTACCCTAATTAAAAATAGGAAGTATAATATTTTGGACATACATATTCAAGGCACATATTAAATATTAATATATATTATTAAACTAGAGGCTGATGCATGGATTCATGCACCAGTGAGGTCCCTCGACGTGGTCTGCAGGGATCAGGCTGAAACCAGCAGTCCAATGCTTCCTCTGGGTTCTGATAACCATTCCCATATCTCACCCCTTTAATCTTAGGCATGAAATAGTGTTTTCCTTTGTGATTTCCACAACCTTCTCCAAACATCTATAGTATGTCTATTAAGCCCGTCTCAAATTATCCTCTTACTAGAGGCCCGGTGCATGAAATTCGTGCACTGAGGTGTGTGTCCCTCAGCCCAGCCTGTACCCTCTCCAATCTGGGACCCCTCGAGGGATGTCCGACTGCCCGTTTAGGCCCGATCCCAGTGGACCAGGCCTAAACGGGCAGTCAGACATCCCTCTCACAATCCAGGACGGCTGGTTCCCAACCGCTCGCCTACCTGCCTGCCTGATTGCCCCTAACCGCTTCTGCCTGCCAGCCTGACCACCCCTAACCACTACCCTGCCAGCCTGATCGATGCCTAACTGCTCCCCTGCAGGCCTGATCACCCCCAACTGCCCTCCCCTGCCAGCCTGGTCCCCTACAACTGCCTTCCCCTGCAGCCCTGGTCGCCCCCAACTGCCTTCTCCTGCCTGCCTGGTTGCCCCCAACTGTCCTCCCCTACCTACCTGGTTGCCCCCAACTGCCCTCCCCTGCAGGCCTGGTCTCCCCGCAACTGCCCACCCCTGCAGGCCTGGTCTCCCCAACTGCCCTCCCCTGCCGGCCATCTTGTGTCCACATGGGGGTGGGCATCTTTGACCACATCTGGGTGGCCATCTTGTGTGTTGGAGTGATGGTCAATTTGCATATTACTTCTTTATTAGGTAGGATTTGAGGATGCCCTCTGTTTCCTGCTTGAACCCTTTCTGGCTCACAGCTATCTTATCTTACTGGGATGCTTCTAAACGGTTTAAGGATCATGTTCTGGAAGTATTATTTCAGGAGTAATCAATTCTGAATATGGACCTATCAAATGATAGGGTGGTATGCCTAAAAAGTACATTAATAAGTAGAAGAATTAACTGGAATTTAATAAGCCAGATTGTTTCAAATAATTACAAAGGTATTGTCTGTATTCAATAACTATTGTTCAATAAAAATTAGCATGATAGAAAAGTTGCTGTTTTTGAAAGTTAAAACTATCTAAAATCTTTAAATGTCAATATTTTTCCATGTTCCAGGACTTCTGTAGACAGTATTCTAACAAGAATAAAAATCTGGGAGTCCTAACAGGTGTTATATTTTGTGAATTAAAATAACCTCTTTCAGAAGAATGTGGGAAACAAAATAAAAAGTTCCACTTGTGCAGCATAGATATTAACTTGATTAGCTTTATATTATTGATTTCTAAAGTTTGTCTTGATTGAGGACTATTAGCAGTAAGTATACATAAATTTCTTGTTAAGTAGTAAACAACATGTGGATTTGGAGGAATATAAATCTTTGGCACAAGTTTTTAATGAGAAAACTTACTCTAGCCCTTGCTGGTTTGGCTCAGTGGATAGAGTGTTGGCTTGTGTTAAGATACTAACCTATACAATATTTTGGTCTGTTACTTACCTTTTATCTCACAATGCCTCTGACTCTTAATATGTTCCTGATTAAGACAATGTTTCTTTTTTCCTCTATAATTCCCAACATATTTTACTGAGGAAGAGTAACCTAAATCTTAGATCACTGAGTTTTGTAGGTGAAATTTTGCTTAATGATTGACTAAGATATATTTGCATTAACAATTTTGAGAATATCTTGGTTAATTCATTGGACCCATTCCCAGAAAAAAAAAATTCTTCTTAAGACTATTTATTCAACAAGTTCATCTCTTACCATTCTTAATGACTATTTCCTTTGGAGAAGAAGCAGAAGATGGTAAGCATGAAGCTAAATTTACTGTTTGACTGTTCGTTATTCAAAACCAGGCTTCTGTGGGCAATTCTAAGTGGCCGAGGTTTGGGGTAGCCCTCCTGTGTTTTTACAAGTGATTGTCCTTACAATATGAGTTTATTTTGATGAATCCACATATATCAATGAAGGGCACAGCTAAAGAGTAAATGCCCCACTCCCCATTCTATTTTAATTAATATCTAAGTGTGAGTTTAGCCACAAGAAAATTGGCTGCATCCATAATGTCATGATGCTGCCAACTATTTTAAAATGTAGAGGGCATTGGTTTTCAAGGGCATTTAGCTTTTAAAACTGATTTTGGAAGTGTTTTTGTTTTCACTATGCCTCCTGGAACCTCATTTGAATACGTTTTGCAATAGTGTGGTTACTACCATACTGTTCTCTGTAAGAGAGAGAGAGAGAGAGAGAGAGAGAGAGAGAGAGAGAGAGAGAGAGAGAGAGAGATAAGCATATTACTTTTTAGAGGAGAGAAGAAAGTGTTTCCCTCAAATTAGATTAAGGTCAATTTATGAAGCCCAAGTTTTCATTTCAGCATAGATTGTTCCATCTGTTTCATGAACAACTTTTTGGCCAAGAAGAACATCTACAACAACAAATATTTTATTAAAATGTCTGGATTTCTCTAGAGGAGAATACATAATTAAATTTTCTCTGTTTCATAAAAATTTGAAATTATGATCACAGATTGTGATAAAGAGACATTTACTTCTATAGGCCCTAGCAGGTTTGGCTCAGTGGATAGAGCATCCGAAGGGTCTTAGGTTCAACTCCGGTAAAGGGCACATACCTCGTTTGCACGCTCCTCCCCCAGCCCAAGCCCTGGTCAGGGCTCATGCAGGAGGCAACCAATCCATGTGTTTCTCTCACATTGATATTTCTCTGTCTTTCTCTCTCTCTTCCACTCTCTCTAAAAATCAGTGGAAAAATATCCTTGGGTGAGGATTAAAAAAATAAATAAATAAAAATCATACAAACAACCACATAAAAAAGCTGGCTCACTATTCTCAAAATTATCTTTTTTTAAAATCTTCAATATGAAACATAATATATTATTGGTACCCAGCCAGTGTGACTCAGTGGTTGAGCATTGTCCTATGAACCAGGAGGTCATTATTCGATTCCTGGTCAGGGCGCATGCCTGAGTTGTGTGCTCAATCCCCAGTGTAGGAGGCAGTGTAGGATGTTTCTCTCTCATCAATGTTTCTTTCTCTCCCTCTCCCTTCCTCTCTCTCTCAAAATCAATTTAAAAAAATAATATATGGCCCTAGCCAGTTTTGTTCAGTGGATAGAGCGTCAGCCTGCAGACTGAGGGTCCCAGATTCGATTCCGGTTAAGGGCACATGCCCAGATTGCAGGCTTGATCCCCAGTATGGGGCATGCAGGAGGCAGCTGATCAGTGACTCTCTCTCATCATTGATGTTCCTCTCTCTCTCTCCCTCTCCCTTTCTCTCTGAAATCAATCTATAATAATAAAAGCATAATATGCAAGTCGACTAAATGACCGAACAGCAGAATGACCGTCCCAACGACCTTCCTGACGACCATGCTATGACATACACTGGTGTCAGGCCAGCCAAGGCAGGTGCAATGCGATTGGTCAGGGGGCCCCGCCATCACCCCATGATCACCCCGCAGAGGGAGGCCCAGGCCACCCTCTGCGACGTGATTGATGGGGGGTGCTCCATGATCAATCACCCCAAAGAAGGAAGCCCAGGCCACCCTCTGCGAGGTGATTGATGGGGGGTGCTCCATGATCAATCGCCCCAAAGAAGGAAGCCCAGGCCACCCTCTGTACTGCGATTGATCATGGAGCCCGGCCAGATGGGCAGGGCCTCCCTCTGCTGGGCAATTGATGGCAGAGCCCCCGCAATCAATTGCCCCCCAGAGGGAGGCCCAGGCCAGCCAAATGGTCAAACCCTAGCCTGTCACCCACAGAGGGAGGCGACTAGTGGTGGGGGAGGGGGGGGCAGCACCGTACAGATGGCAAGCAGATAGCACCTGATCGCCAGCCAGGCCTAGGGACCCTACCTGAGAGGTCCTGGATTGTGAGAGGGAACAGGCCAGGCTGAGAGACACGCCCCCCCCCCAAACACGAATTTTGTGCACTGGACCTCTAGTAAAAATATATTTTTAAAAATATAATAATTAATATATATACATACATTGGCATTGTGTTACACAATTATTCCTCATAGTAGCGTGAAACTGAGCACCTTTGTGTAAATTCCTACTTTTTTATTTTTTGCTTTGCAACAGAAAATAGAGAATAGTGTTTTACCCAAATTCAGATACATACATGACAGGTAGCCAAGAAATTTCATATTGTTGATTGGTAATCTTTTGAATTTATATTTATACCAAATAAGACTTCAAGTTCTATAAATCTGTTTCTACAAAGTAATTCCTGAGTCTCTTAGGGAGACAGGTGTATACTCAGTAATAGTGTTAACATCAGAGAATAAAGTTCATTCTTTTCTCCGCATGAAAACACGGAGAGAGCATTGTAAAATCTTCATCAAAGCAAATTGCTTAACTATTTGAAAAACTACTGGGGGAAAAAAATTGTGTGAAAAGTTTCACCTCTTTGGTGTTGATTTGCGTAGATGTGAAGCCCCAGTGCGTCCTCCTCTGAGTGAGAGCGGCACCTGAAGCCACTTGTCTGGGGGAGGAGTAGGCTCCTCTGTTGCAGCTCAGTTCCGGCTGGGGGAGCTGCCTCCTGCCATGAACATGGAAACCTACCTCGAAGGAAAACTGGTGTTAGGTTATAATTTTCCTCGTTCTGTATTTTACTCTCATTCTGAGGAAGTGGAATGAGTCTTCAGCTTACAAACGGACCCTCTTTTCTTCATATACATTAGAGGTAGAAGGCATGCAATTCAGTCAAAACAAAGGAAGAGTTTAAACCTGTACAGCTTAAGGTGTCCCCCCACCCCCCACGGTGGCTCTTGTTTTCTTCCAAGGCATTAGCAGATCTTTTTCCTTAAAACTTTTATAGATTAGAGGATTATAACTGAGAGGAGGTCAAGGTTAGTATTTCCTTTCCTTCTTCATATCTGTTTTTGTACCTCTTACTGCTTCAGAAAGTTGTGGAAACACCTAAGAAACAAGTACGAAGCCTGTCATCCTATCCCTAACCTGATGTTTGCTTAATTTGAAGTTTATAACTTCTATTTCTTCCATATAAAACTCAACGTTGCAGCAAAAATTCTGTCTCTTGCATATGTTTTTCTGATATAAATTGTAGATTCTAAACCACTCCTCATAATTTAATTATTATTTATAATTTTAGCACGTTGCAAGAACATTTTTAGAACATGCAGAATTAATTGTTTCAAGTTCTATGCAGTGGGGCCTTGACTTACGAGTGTCCCGACTAAAGAGTTTTTTGAGATACCAGCTGTCTCTCGGCCGATTTTTTGCATTGAGTTGATAGAGTAATTTGAGTTAACGAGCTCGGTCTTGGAACGAATTAAACTCGTAAGTCAAGGCCCCACTGTACATATTTAGATAGAATTAAATTGTATGTTTTTTTTTTTAAAAAAAGAAGCTACCCAGGGAATTCTTATGTATCCTATTAAGTATCATTTGCCAACCACACCCAAGGACAGACAAATTAAGAGAATAAATCTCATTTTGGTATATCTGCACAAAGCTGAAGAATATGAAACCAGACAACCAATGGTCCGGGCTGCTGTCACTCCTTGAACCAACTAGGCAGAGACAGGGTTGAATCATATGTGAGCGTTTATTCCAATAATGCCAGCAGTATGGGAGAGCAGCACAAAATCTGCTCTAGCCCCCATCCCACCCCCATAAACCAGCTGTTTATAGTGGGTAGGACAAAGATAAGTAGGCAAAAGGAATAAGAATGGGCATAATGGTTACAGGTTACAGGCAATGTGGGCGTGACTCCATTGTTCCATTGTTTGGGCAACAAGGTTGTTGTTAATCTTTCCATGATAATAGACCGAATTCCAAGGTTGACTTCTGGGTCCAAGGTGACTCCCAATTCCTTGGGGCATACAAATCCAGTCAGGTTATCAGAACAAAACAATCACTGTTAACAGAACATGATTAATATTTCTTATAACTACAGCCAGCCCCCAATATTAACTTTCTGCCCCTAACAAATATTCTATTGATCTGCCTCTAAGACCTCCCCTAAACACTCAGACTTTAAAACCCCTGAAAATGAAGGTCCCAATGCACTCTCCCTCCAGAGAGCATGCCTGTACCATTCCCTTCCCCCTCTTCTTCCCCCACAGGCTCATGTCCCCTACCCTCTAAGGACCCCATGAGATTTGCAACCAGGAGAGTATTGGTCTTGCTTCACTGTCCTAAGTATGTTTTTGCTGTGGTCAATAAATTCTTGCTTGATTTTCTACACTTTGTCTCTATGTGTGTGTGTGTTTATTCCAATATACATATATATATATATATATATATATATATATATATATATATATATATATATATAGAGAGAGAGAGAGAGAGAGAGAGAGAGAGAGAGAGAGAGAGAGTTAATGTACAAATTAGGCCAGGATGCTGTAATGGGTCATGACCGGACAGGAGGAGGTTGCACACGCAGGTGAGGCCCAGAGCAGGGGGCGGGGACACTGCAAGTCAGGCGTAGGTCCCGCCCCTCCGGAGCGCGGTCTGGCCTGATTCCCACAGCCACCGGCGCTGTGTGAGTCAGGCACGGGTCTCAGCCCCCTGTGGTGCGGGTCCGGCCTGACTCCAGTGGGAGCCGGGGCTGCAGAAGTCAGGCGCAGTCCTGGTCCCCCGCGGGGTGCCTCCCGCGATTTCAATCATGTGCTGGGCCTCTAGTGTATATATATATATAGCACATAGTATATATTGATTTCAGAGAGGAAGGGAGTGGGAGAGAGAGATTCAATAAGAGAGATTCATTGATCAGCTGCCTCCTACACACCCTCCCACTGGGGATCAAGCCCACAACCCAGGCATGTGCCCTGACTTGGAATTGAACCTTGACCTTCTGGTTCGTGACCTTCTGGTTCATAGGTCAATGCTCAACCACTGAGCCACACTGGCCAGATTACACTTTGTCTCTTGATTGAAATCTTTCCTTCAAGAAGACAAGAACCGAAGTCCCCTGTCTCCCTGGTAGCACATGTATGAGGAGGAAACAAATTATCATGAAAACTTCTACTTACAAAAGTGGAAATGGGAGGCAGGTGGCATGCAATATACTATCTGCATATACATTACCCTGCTGGACAGGAGCAGAGTGAATTGGTTTCAGAGTGAATTTCTTGTGGAGCCCTTCTGTCTGCTCTTGGAACTGTCTTCTGGAATGATTTCCCTTGTAATTTGGCCTGTGTGGCCACAGCTGAGAAAGGCCCTGATGAATATTTACTTTTTAATTATCACACCCCCCTAATCTGGCTGTTTCTGTTGGTGTGGCTTTAGGATCCTGACTGATTATTGCCTTAGAGGTTGAGCAATCACAACCCTGAGGTTACGGGTGGTTGAGTTTCTCTGGAAACACAAGTTCCTTAAATGCTTAGTAAACTCTACAATCTGTTTGTTTCCAGTAAATTCAATGAGTTACCAATAAAAGTCAGAGTTGGTATTGACGTCTAACTCTTGAATCTAGATGCTAGAGGGGTTTTACCTAGGTGTTCTGTCAACAGGGATGAGTCAGGCTCTTGGTTTCAATCTTATTTTTCAGTTTCATTCACTGTTGTGTTAATTTCTCAGCAAGAAGGGTCCTCATAGTCACTGTCCTACCTGGATTCAGCTAATTACACGTTCCATACTTCATTCCTTGTACCATTAAAAATAAGTCAATAAATGAGGACCCCTCCAGATCGCAGTGAGTAAAACATATCTTCAACAGGCTTGCTTGGCAAGAGGAATTTACTGGTTCACAAAACTGAAAAGTTATGGAATAGATCTGTTCCATGATGCCAGCTGGACTCCTCTTCATCTCTCAGTTCCTCTTCCCTCCATGTTGGCTTCGCTGTAGGAGAAAACACTGCCTTGGAAAGAACTCAACTTCTTCCTCCTGGTTGCCACAGCTTTAGGTTTACGTCCCATAGTTCCTACAATCCCAGCAGAAAGAGAATACTTTCCCCAGCACCATCAGCAAAAGGCTGAGAGCTAGTCTTATTGGTTCTGATTGGCCTAACGGGTTGTAGGCTTCTGCTTACTAATTCCTGCAGGGGTGAGAGGGAGAGGGGGAGGTTACTCTCTCATTGCGCAAGGTTCCTTTAACACATGCTCACCCTTAAAGCGGACCAGATCTCCCCGAGCCTCATGGTAGGAAGGTTGGTTCCCCAAGAATGTATCACAGTGTCATTACCTGACAAAAGGGAAAATGGATCCTGAGCAGATGAAATCCACAGACAATGACAAAAAAAATGGATCCCGAGCAGATGAAATACGCAGATAATGACTCCATATTTAATGTGACATACAAGGCCCAGTATGTTCTGGCCCCTGACTGCCTTACCAGCCTGTCTGATTGCATTCTCCAGCCACTTCCCTCTCTCCCCCTGGACCTCCCCCTACTGCAATCCTGCTGCCAAGAACAAGACTCCTCCTTGAGCCCCATTAGATCGATTCATTTCTACTCATTTTCCAAAAGCTGTTTCAAAGCTCTGTTACATCTTCTTCCAAGAAAGGTTAAATTGACTTCTAAACTGAGTTTTATCCTTCCTTTTATCTTCTCCCCTCTCAAGTCTCCAGAATTCTCTTTTGCAGTGCTTGTTATAATTGGAATTGAGTATTTAATTGTGTAATTACTTTTAGCTTTAGGTGACAAAACAACTCTGTCTGTAAATTTTACAACAGTATTCACTGAATAAAGAAATGGAGAGCATGAACGAATGGGCAAGCTGAAGGACTATGTGGTGCTGGAGATTATTTCCCCCCTCCAATTCATCTCTATATTTCTGGATCCAGTTTTCCTCCAACTCTCTCTTTCTTATATACCAATGTTTTCCTATGCTATGCTCAATGTTGCATAACAACACATGGCTATGAGGAAAGTGTGGAACAAAAATAATTTTTAATTAGATATTTCTGAAAGATACATTATGTTGCTCAGGTTAAAGTGCTCACACTGAAATAGACAAACCTGAGTTCTGGTATTAGTTCAGCCATTTACTAGCTTTTTGATTGTAGCAATGTACTTATTCTTTCTGGGCCATTACTTTTCTGTAAACTGAAAATAATAACATCTAACCTACAGGATTCTTATAAGAATATAACAGTAACATATACTTTGTGTCCAGTACTCAGTAGGCAATCAATACTTGGTATGTATTCTGATGATTATTCCTGGATCACAGAACTGCCACTCGTTTGAGAAGCATGGATTAGAAACTACAGCCATTACTTTACATCACCCGGATGGGGAGTCTCCCACCACCATAAGAAAACCTTTCTTTATTTATCACTTGTAGTGTTTTATCATACACCCTTGTGTTATAAAGGAAGCTCTGACTTCTGGAATTATATATTATATTACAGACATCACCTCAGCCTTGGCCAAACCACCAGCATTTAATTCATAATACACGTCACAGATCCCATTTGCCTCTCTCCAAAGCAATGATAAAACTTGTGAAGAAAGTCGATAGGGCCCAGTAGAGAGGAAGAGATGGAGGGAGGGCATCATGAAGTGACCTATTTTAGCCTGTGTCACTCACGATAGACTATATCCTACTTGAACCATAAAAAAAAAGTAAAAAAAAACAAACACCACACACACACAAATTTTACACTGAACAAATTGGTCCTTCTCCCTTAGAAGCCCTCATCTCATCAGCAGAATAATCTTGTAAAAGACCCCAGCTTTCAGGGACCTTGTTTAATACGTTTTCTTTTTTGTATCTTGAACCACTCACCTCAATTTGCTGTCTCCCAGCCCTAAACAGGCTCAAGTCTTCTCCATCTTAAAAAATTCTTTCCTGCCGAAACCGGTTTGGCTCAGTGGATAGAGCGTCGGCCTGCGGACTGAAGGGTCCCAGGTTCGATTCCGGTCAAGGGCATGTACCTGGGCTGCGGGCACATCCCCAGTGGGAGATGTGCAGGAGGCGGCTGGTAAATGTTTCTCTCCCATCGATGTTTCTAACTCTCTATCTCTCTCCCTTCCTCTCTGTAAAAAATCAATAAAATATATATATATATAAAAAAAAAATTCTTTCCTTCATCCCACCTCCCTGGGCAGCTGCTTCACTCTCTCCTTCCTCCTCTCTTCAGTTAACGTTGTTCGTTCAATAGTCCTCTGCACTCCCTCTCTCCACACCCTCGATTCCTGTTGATCCTACAGTCTGGCCTCGTCACAACTTTGCAATGAATGCACCACTGCTGTACTCAAGGGGCACGTGTCATTGCTCATCTCAGCATGTGGCACTACTAAAGTGGTCAGGCCGCCTCCGGGAAGCTTGTCCTCAGTGACTCCCGCAGCACCATGCACCTCCCGCTGCCTCCTATCGGCTGCTCTTCCTCCTCTTCAACCTCCAGGGCGTGCACTGCTCCTGGAGCTCCCCTTTCCTTCTCACTCAGAGCCCAAGGTTACCTTCCTCGGCTGCCGTCTTCATGCAGAGGACTCACACTTTTGTGACTCCATTCTAATCTTTGTTCTAGGTTTCAGGCTCAGGTATCCAACTGCTTGCTGCACCTTGGGTGGCCCTCTGCTGCCTCAAACATAATGTTTTCATCACTGATTTTTTTTCCCTTCTACAGCTCCCAAACTCTTATTTCTGCATCTTCTTCTCTTGCTGTTATTTCCATCTCCTCTGAAAGGTACCACCCACCTCTTCATGGGTCAGGTCCAACACCTGGGTGGCATCCTCCAGCCCTGCCTCGGCCACACCCCTACCTCTGCTCCCTTCTGTCTACCTCTGTGACACTCTGGGCCCATCCATTCATCCACTTCCCTTGGCCTCATCTCTCACCCAGACACTCTCATCTTTCCTAAGCGACTTCCCGTTTGCTTGCTGGTGTCCTGGCCTCTGCTACCGTGTTCTCTGCATCCATTCTCGCTGCTATCACACACAGATATGTCCAAAGTCCAAATCTGATAATTTTCTTCTCTTTTAAGATCCATTATGATGTCCCATGGCTCCCAGGCCACAAGTCAGACCTCTCACTGTGATTGACACTGACCCTCATGACCCCCTGCCCACTTGCCGCGCTCACACTCTCCCTCTTGACTCTTCACCCCACTCATTTGGAACCTGTTTGATTTCTTCAAGCATGCCACCCGCTGCCGTGCCCCTGTCCTTCAAGTGCTGCTTTATCTCCACCAAGTGATCTTCTCTGACTTTCTACTTGGCCTGAGTAATTCCTTATAAGCTTGCAGCTTAAATGCTACTTTCATGAGAAGCTTTCTCTGAACGTGCGAATATGAGCTTCCCACCGCAGGCGGCACACTTTTCTTCACACATCTCAGAATGATTCATAGCTGCCCATCTGCACGTCTGTGTTCCCATTTGACTTTTAGCTCGGTGAGGGCAGGGGACACATCTTGTTCACTATTACATCACTTCGTACGAGAATAAATAAGGTTATTAAAGTGAGCATAAAGCAGTGAGCCATCATAGCATGCATTTAATGTTAACATAGAATAAGGCTGAGAAAGCAGAGCCTGGGAAATGCCACCACGAATTGAAACAAGAATGAAGAGATATGTCATTATTATAACACTCTTTTGAGGGTTGTTGATGATGATATTTGCATCCAGTTCTGGTCCTTCTGTGTTTTGAGGGTTTCCTGGGCAGATCCCATCACGACACAGTTTGACTTGGTTTGGTTACGCTCATACCCTGATTAAAACGCCTCTCAAGAATGTGAAAACCGAAACATGACTGACACATTGGTGTCCTCGCTGCTACCACAAACTACTACAAATTAGAAATTTAGACTTGAACAATCATTTATGCAATGGAAAGTAAGACTGGCAAGCCTTTATCTTAAAAGTTTTTTGAAAATATTTTTAAGAAGGCAACCTGACTAGGTTCGTTTTCATTTATCTCAAACCCTTTGCTTAGCTTCTGCCCAACCTCTGGATTTATAGTACAACCTTTCCTTGTGAGCAAAAGTCCCAACTAAAAGGTGGGACCTATAATTATTTCTCTTGTCACCAACATTGCTTTTGAATTTCATGCATTACCCTGCACATAGGCTGGTGCATGAAGTCTCTAAGAATTTAAGAGTAAAAATGTGGGAAGAAACTAAGATGGCGGCATAGGTAAACACCGGGAAATTGTCGCCTCACACAACAATTAAAAATTACCGCAAAGGACTGAGCAAACATCATCCAGAACAACAGAAAGGCTGACTGAGTGTAAATTCTACAACTAGAAGGAAAGAAAAGCACGCTGAGAGCCAGAGGCGCTGCGGAGGTGAAGTGCAGAGGTAAGGCCGGCTCACGCGCGCGCGATGAAAGGGGGTGGCATCTGAGGACGCGGCTGTCTTTTTGAATCACAAGCTTCCGACTGCTCTGAACTCCGGTTCCAGGAAGTCTCTGGGGACCCAGGACTCATACGGGGAGAAGCTGGTCTGTCCGGCAGCGGGCGAACTTGAAGGCGGCTTTCCCTCAGAGGTGCTTGCAGCAATTAGCGGGTCACTGAGACCCGCGACTCCGGGTGGAGAATCAGCCATAGCTCCTTGATTCGCCCTTGGATTCCCTGAGACCCCGCCCCACCCAGGCTGCGGCAGAGGCTTTTGCATGTGAATGTACCTAACTGCAGCCTAGCCAGGCAGACCCGGAACTTCCAAGAGAAGGCCCAAGGCCCCGCAGTGGCTTGCATTGCTTCACAGCTGAGCCTCTTCGTGGCTCCTGCTGTGTGGCCTCAGGCAGAGGCTGAATTAGCACCTCCTTAGATCCAGGAGCCACTGTACCCAGTGGTCAGAGGGGGACCATCCAGACTGCAACTCCTCAGATCCATAAGGGACACACTCAGGGAGCAGACTCACTGAGCACCAAAGCCCCACTGAAGCAAGTCTTGCCCCAGAAGGGGGTCTTCAGCACAGAAGTTCTCCCACTTTAGACACAGCTGATTCTCACAGCCAATTGGCCTGGAGGTCAATTCCTCCCAGTGATCTTACAACAACCAAGGCACCAAGAGTGCACCAAGAGTGTCCACCCCAGGTAACTGGGGAGGCTGAGCTACTGGGCCCTACAGGACACCTGGCACGCAGGGCCACTCTATCAACACAGGGAAGCTGCCAAAATGCGGAGACAAAGAAACAGGTCACAAATGGCAGAAATGGAGGAAAGCAAACGATTGGATATAGAGTTCAAGGCCACGTTTATAAGGTTTTTCAAGAATTTTATGGAAACCGCTGATAAATTTAATGAATCCCTCAATAAGTATAGTGAGACCATGGAGGACATGAAAAAGGACCAACTAGAAATTAAGCATACACTGACTGAAATAAAGAATAATTTACAGAGATCCAGCAGCAGAAAAGAGGATCCCAAGAATCAAGTCAAAGATTTGAAATACAAAGAAACAAAAAATACCCAACCGAAAAAGAAAAAAGAAAAGAGATTCCAAAAATATGAAGATAGTGTAAGGAACCTCTGGGACAACTTCAAGCGTACCAACATCAGAATTATAGGGGTACCAGAAGAAGAGAGAGGGCAAGATATTGAAAACCTTTTTGAAGAAATAATGACAGAAAACTTCCCATACCTGGTGAAAGAAATGGACTTACAAGTCCAGGAAGCGCAGAGAACCCCAAACAAAAGGAATCCAAAGAGGACCACACCAAGACACATCATAATTAAAATGCCAAGAGCAAAAGATAAAGAGAGAATCTTAAAAGCAGCAAGAGAAAGACAGTCAGTTACCTACAAGGGAGTACCCATACGACTGTCAGCTGATTTCTCAACAGAAACCATGCAGGCCAGAAGAGAGTGGCAAGAAATATTCAAAGTGATGAATAGCAAGAACCTGCAACCAAGATTACTTTATCCAGCAAAGCTATCATTCAGAATAGAAGGTCAGATAAAGAGCTTCACGGATAAGAAAAAGCTAAAGGAGTTCATCACCACCAAACCAGCATTATATGAAATGCTGAAAGGTATTCTTTAAGAAGAGGAAGAAGAAAAAGGAACTCTTACCATTTGCCACAGCATGGATGGAACTGGAGAGCGGATAAATACCACATGATCTCACTCATTTGTGGAATATAATGAACAACATAAGCTGATGAACAAGGACTGATCCAGAGACGGAGAGGCATTGATTGGACTGTCGGGACTTGGAGGGAAGGTTGGGGAGGGTGGGGGTAAGGGGGAAAGATCAACCAAAGGACTTATATGCAAGCATATAGGCCTAATCAATGGACATGGACAACGGGGGGGTGAGGGCATGAGCAGGGGGGGAGGGTAGAGGGTAACGTGGGGACAAGGACACATATGTAATATCTTAATCAATAAAAAATATATTTAAAAAAAAAAGAGTAAAAATGTGAGCTACAAAGTAAAATGATTATTGTCACCAAGAATGAACAACTCTATAATGAATTGACTCCATGTTAGCTTTTTTCCTAAAGATAGAGGGTATGTTATAAAGTGTTATTGCTTGGCAAGCAGCCCTGTTGAAGAGCATTGTTCTTAGCTAATATTGTATGGAACTTATCTTATTGTGAAATAGTTTAGGGAAAAACATTTTACTCATTCAAGATTATGTTGTATACAGTTTCAGTAAAAGTTTTGTTTCATTAGAAAACTAGAGGCCCGGTGCATGAAAAAAAAGGGCATGAGAGTGCGGGGACTCTCAGCCCAGCTTGCACCCTCTCCAATCCGGGACCCCCCTAGGGATGTCTGACTGCTGGCATAGGCCCCATCCCACAAACTGGCAGTCAGACATCCCCCTTACAATCCTCCTTACAAACACACAATGATTATGCTTCTTTAAACACACACACACACACACACACACACACACACACACACACACACACAGACTGCTGGCTCCTAACTACTCACCTGCCTGCCTGCTTGATCACCCCTAAACACTTTACTTGCCTTCTTGATTGCCCCTAACTGCCTCTGCTTGCCAGCCTGATCGCCCCCTTAACCGGTCCCCTGTCAGCCTGGTTGCCCCCTAACTGGTCTCCTGCCAGCTTGGTTGTCCCCTAATTGCCCCCCTGCCAGCCTGGATGCCCCCTAACTACCCCCCTGCTGGCCTGGTTGCCCCCTAACTGTCTGGAAGGAAGTCAGATGTCTGGAAGATGTTCAGGTGACCAGGTCTAATTAGCATTATTACCCTTTTATTAGTATAGATTTGTGAGTATGAAAATCTGATTTAACCTAAATCTATCAAACCCCATTCTCTCCAGCCCTATAAAAATTACTTCAATTAACTACAGATATTTTAAATTAATTTTTGATGAAAATGTGAGTCTATGTCTTCTTGTCCAATGATTATGTTTCTTTAAACACACACACACACACACACACACACACACACACACACACCACCAGACACCTTCCTCTGTGGCTTGAGAAGAGAGAAATCAAGAAAGAACTTCAAAATATTATATTTCAATACTTTCAGTAACTTGTTCTTTCCTTGATAAATAGTTTAGGGAATAAATTAACTTTCACTTCACATTTTGAATGAACAGAATTTCTACACAGTGGTTGACCTACTTAAAAAAAAAGAATACCTTAAACACACTTTTCTAAATGTTTCTGTCACTGTACCATTCTCTTCTGTCTGTGTGAGCACAGGCAAGAAATGACAATGTGATCAGCCTGATACAATGTCACAAGCTGATCAGGGTGTCTTTTCTGCCTCCAGAAAGGAATTAAAGTTCATTTATTTGTTTCCCTTTCATTTGTGGAAAGAACATTGAAGAAGGTTTATGCCTGAGACTGTATCACCTGCTGTGTGACCCTGGGAAAGTTACTTAATCTCTCTGACACGTCCCCTCATGTGTTAAACACATGTTCTCTAGTGTTTAAAAATAAAATAAGTTGGGCCATAACTGTCTTACCTATTTATAAGAGTATTGTACATAGTAAATGAGATAATGTATATTAAAGTTATTATTTTTGGCAGGTTTTCAGTAACTGTGTCTAGACTACAATTCTGGACTGTGTTACTTATTTATATCAGACTGAGTTTCTCTTTCTAAAATTTACTTTTAACAGCAGACCCTCATCCATCAAAATTATGACTTTACCCTTTTCCTGGGTTTAGAGAGAGAGACTCTTAGTTCTTGTTCATCAGAAGGCAGTGGCTATTGATGTTCTATGATTTAATATTCAGGAAAGTTTCCTTCACTAAAATGTATTAGTATCACCACTAGGATCACAACCACCTGACAACCTCCCCCTCCCCCACCATGCTAAACTAAACACACCCTTCTCCGATATTTCTTACTTCCATATCTCTCCCTGCCCAGTTGAATGAGGATCAGAGATTTGTGATTCTAGAGAAATAAAGTTAGTGGCTCCCAATAAGATGCTCCTTTAGGATTTGTTTTTATATGTTTCTTTTCACCTTCTTTCCCAAACATTCTTTTAGGAACCCCTATTTTATGGTTATTGTTTAGATGTAACTTATTCTCTTGAGAATAAAAGTCATTGTTGAAATGCTGAACAATTGTTTGGCAATCAACCCATGTTCCACATAGAGGCATGCCTAATTACTGACAGATCAAGGAGGTTTTCTGCCAAGTAGTAATAATATTGTGCTCTAAGATATGAAATGAGAAAACAAATGAAACAGAGGTCGGTGGTGCCGGGCTTTGCAGGAAACTACTCGGCCTCCCGTGCTCCCACCGACTCTGAGTTGGCACTGAGTCAGAACTCAATGGATTTTCTCACACATCCCTAGGTAGTATGAAAACACACCTTAAAACGTATGAAGAAAACTGGAGATCAAATAATAGCTACCCCATTTCCTTTGTTATTTTTCTTTCTTTTCCTATGAGAAAGGGATTGATTTAACTTATGGGGGTGTAAAATGAGTTTGTTCTTTATAGCTCTTGCACTAATATCTATCATGATGCTATAAAACAAACTCATGAGGACTATTGCATGACCATGATTTTGGAAAAAGAAAGATATTAGAGTCAATTTGTCTAATTGTCTAGACCCGTAGTGGGCAAAAGGCGGCTCATGAGCCACATGCGGCTCTTTGGCCCCTTGAGTGTGGCTCTTCCTAAGCCTTAGGAGTACCCTAACTAAGTTAATAACAATGTACCTACCTATATAGTTTAAGTTTAAAAAATTTGGCTCTCAAAGGAAATTTCAGTCGTTGTACTGTTGATATTTGGCTCTGTTGACTAATGAGTTTGCCAACCACTGCTCTAGACTAAAGAATGTTTTTAAAATGTTTAGAAAAATACGACAAAACTCAACCTATAGAACTTTCTCTTCAGAACCAAGTCCCTAAATATGCTTCACAAATTGAACTTGGGCAACTTCCAATACCACTTTCTCCCCACTGCCTCCAGGTATCAGTCCTATCACTTATATTTTGCCTTAATCTTTCCTTTTCACTACTGTTAATCTGAGTCGTTCTTTGCCTGCTAATTATTTATCTCCTTCGCCAAAATATTTATTTTTTTACCTGTCACAAAAGAATTTAAAAGGATTTAATGAACCTGAAATATGGAAAGGACGGCTTTGCTGGATATCTCTCCATAACGGTGTAAGGGCTCCACCAGACTACAGAGAGATACATTTGCTCCATGAATGGCAACACTGTGTGTGCCTAATAACATTAGTATAAAAATCAATTGTTTACGATGTATTTTTACACACGAAGCTATCCTGGTGATTTTTAAGCAGATCTGTGCATTTGATTGTCCCTGAATCTTTCGAAAAATATTGTTACTCCAGCCCCACCCCAGAGGTCATGAATCAGAATCTCCAAGAGGCGGTGGGAAGCAGAGGAGTGGAGCCTAGTTATGCATGTTTTTCAAAAGCTGCGCAGGTGATTCTGACTCGCTTTCCCAATGGGAACATTTCCTGCTATCCTAGCCGAGGATTGTCTCCCCAAAGATTCACGTGCTATTATCGCTTTCAGTAGGTGGCGCTCATTCCACCTGCCAGTATCCTTGTTTGGCAGGAATGAACCCTAAGTCATTCAAAGAGGCCAGGAGCTGATCAAAGGTGCTACAGTCCCTTTCACCACACCTATTCTGAAAACAGATGGCAGGGCTTATCTTTATAAACAATATGTTTGTGGGTCAAAGTGGTGGGGATGGGGGTGGGCAGAGGAGTGCAATCCCATTGTTTATTCCACAAATGCAATTATTGTTCCAAAGAGTTCAGGCATGCCCACTTTTTACCATAAAATCAGAAATAAACAAACAAAAAGGGTAGAAAGCAAATGATAAGAAAAACCAAGTAGAGACTTAGACCAAAAAAAAAAAGAGTATTTTTGTTTGCTTGTTTTAGTTTTACATGAGGAAGAGATGGGAACACTCATGCTATTGCTAAAAGTAAATAAATAAATAATAAAACAAAAGAGCAAATAGTTGTGTGAAAAACTTATCATGACCTACACATAGATAAGTATATCTACTAAAGTAAGGAGATAGCATAGTGTAGCTTGCAAGGACATGAGCTTTAGAATAAGACAAACCTAGATAGACCTTGGTTTAAGCTCTTTTTCTCAACCAAGTTACTCAACTCTTAATTCTGAACAAGGTATTACCTACCTTATTTGGTTATAATAAGCATTAAATTCAAAGAAAAATGTTTAAAGCTATTATCCCAATACTTGGTGCATAGCCAGTATTTAATAAATAGTATTAGATTAGCTTAGGAGTACTAAGTACTAAAAATAAGGAAATCTTAAAAAAATAAAAACAAATAAAAATAAGGAAATCTAAGTGCTGAGTTGCTGGATTTTTGTTTTGTTTTGTTTTTGTAACAAAGAATAATGGAAAATTATTCTGAGTGTTGAAGGGAAGATTTCTATATCAGTCAGAACTAACAATAGGGAGAAAAACTTAGAGGAAGATGAGCAGGAAAAGATATGAGGTTTGTTTTGTTATAGTGAAAAAGGTCTGATCTTGAACTTACAAAACTTGGGTTTGAGAGGTGTGTCTCTATTTATAGGTTGTATGACCTTGAGAAAGTCACTTAACTTCACTTTTCATTTTCATAAGATAGGAATTAAAACAAATGCCACCTTGAATATGTATATGATTTTGAATATTAAACATAATGCTGTACATTTTACCATAAAAACAATAATGTACAAAAATGTTACAGAAACTATAAAACCCTAAATAAATGTAAAATGGTACTGAGGTAACTGCTAACAGTTAAAACTTATTCTTTATTGAAGTTCATTATTAAAGTTGAAAAATTATTCTCTCAAAAGAAAGTGGATATTAAGTGAGTTACCAAATTTGGATGAGAATAAGAAAAGTAGTTACTGGATTGTGAAGTCAGGATTTATGAGAGGAAAAGAAATTGATATTAGCAACATGTTTCCAACACATCATTTATTTCCATGATGTTTTTCCCACAAATGATCCTAATATTCTTCTCATAATGGACTTTGCCACTATTTTGACAGCATTAGACATTTGGGTTTCATCGGACATTTCATTTTGCCCCTATTAAACCAGCACACACGTTAAGTAACTCTTGATTTGAATAACTTAGAATTATGTCATTTATACCTGTTTCTTTAAAATTTCCAAATTACAGAACGAAAAATTAACAATTTGAAAAAAGGTCTGAGAAAAAGTAAGTAAAAATCATATTAATAAAAGAGAATCTATCAAAACCTTCCTAATATTATGACCCCTGGCTCTAGATTAAAAAGTTTTTTTTAAAAAAAATTAATAATAATTTGTATCAATAAGTTAAAATGTTACATCTAAATATTCCATCTATTAGACGTTTTTAAAATTAGCCTTCTGCCGACATTAAACATGTCCCTCTGCGTGGTGTACAGTAATGTCACCGGACAAAGGAAACAGGAAAGCTCCTCACGGCAATGACTGCTGTGCTTTTGAAGGTCAATTGTCCCTTCGGCATGCAGGAGTCTGTGTCATGTCATACTTCAGAAATACGTTTTCAGAGATGGGACACAACAGGCCAGGATTTAATGCTTTTGTTAAGGCACTAGAATCCTTTCAAAGCAGTAGGTATCACCACCAGTTCTCCTGGTTAAAGAGAACATCCACTCCTCAAAGAAAACTTCCTCTTCTGCTTGTGGGGAGGAAATGAAGACTCACCTATTGTTTTTGTTGTTGTTGTTGTTAGTACAATATAAGAAATCTGCATTGTAAAGCAAGCTGCTGCTGGTCAGTTCTTTAGTGGACAATTCTTTAGAGACAGGAAGCTGCCTCTACCCTAAGAGGCTTAGAGACTGAGCAACTGAGTTAGGCAAGCAGGTGCCCGGGCCAGTCAAGTCAATTTTCTAACACAGAATAGCATGTCCTGGAACCAGTCCTGTTCATTTTTTTCCTCTGTGAAAGAAGCAATGATTTCTCTAGGTGGGAGCAGTGCTGCTATTTCTATTCTGAGGGGAAAATGAGAAGGAATTTCATAACAATTGACTGTTGTTAAAACAGCAAATTATCTTTTTAAAATAGATGATCTACACTTAAAGGGGGGAATCTCAAGAAGCACACAATGAAGAAAAGCTGGCTCTGAATTACCCATACATGTGTGCATTAATGTCCAGCAAATAACTGATTATATGCACAATGTCTTTTCTTTCCCAGAAATAGCAACTAAGAAACAGGTGATTTTTAAAAATCAACAATACAAAAATCTCACTAAAATATTTTACACTTGGAGACCTTCAGAATTTTACTTCCTTTTTGCTGTTAAAAAGTCACAATAGCCTAGAGAAGTAATGTATTTTCTTTTAAATTAAAAAAAAAAATGCCATGTGTTTAAAGGTGGGGTGGGGGTGCAGAGAAAGAGGTTGGGAAGAAAATGTTTAGGGCCTGTTGCAAAACCAACTGCAAGCCAAGTATGATTCCAGATAGGCCAGAACCACCTGTTACAATGCAGAGAGAGAGATTCAAAAGATGAAATGAGAAGGAGGTGACCTTAAGGATCATTTTCCAATCAGCATATAAGTAACTAAGGGAATGTGCAGATGTTTATATGAGACCCATGTGAATACAATACTTGCCACATGTTATTCAATGTAAGAAGACATTATACAGGGTGCCCCTCCCCCAAAAAATGTATGCACAATTTTACAGCTGATTGCTCAATGTTGAAAATGAAATGTATTTTAATAAACATTGCCTTCATAATTATTCAAAGTGTGTGTGTAAATTTTTTTGGAAAACCCTATATATTTTTAGTCAATCAAGAAAAACTCCGAGAAGTAGATGGCTTATGATTGCTAATAGGAATAACCACCTAGGCACTTAAGATTTAAGTTTATTTTTTAATCTTTATTGTTGAAAGTATTACAGATGTACCCCTTTTCCCCCATTGACCCCTTCTAGCCCACACCCGCCCCAGGCCTTCACCATGCTATTGTCTGTGTCCATGGGTTATGCAAATATGCATACAAATTCTTTGGTTAATCTCTTCCCACCCTAGTGTTTTATTTAATCCTCACAACAACCTTGTTGTTTTAGAGGGTGTGTAGCAGGTGAGAAAACTGATACACAGAGAGTTATGGAAAGTACCATGCTCAAGGTCACACATTTAGTAAGCGATAGAGGCAAGATTCACTAGATCTATTGAGCTCCCAAACCCACACTTTTTTTTTTTTAAACAATTCTGTACTGTATACGGCATAAATGTATATCATAATCTTTGGGAAATTCTACTCTTTGGACTTGAAAAACAAATCCAAGAAATCTCCCAAACAGCTTACAGCCCATTAGCAATTGCCAAGACTTTGATGGCACATTCTAACAGTGTACAGTTAGAAAAGACGGAAATTCATTTTCACAGAATGAAATGCTTCGGAGAATATGAACGATTTTGCTGCGTCTATGCAAAATCAGAAATCTAAGTCAACTTTTGTCTCAAAATGGAATAAACAATGTTTCACTACAACGCACTTTAAACATTCTTCTTAGTAACAACGTGACACATAGAAAAGAGTTCCCTTTTTAAACTTTTTCTTCCAAAAGATATTCCGATTTCATAAAATTAGCAAAAGACTACCTGTAAAGAAATTTCACACACACACACACACACACACACACACACACACACACACACACACGCGGGATACGCGAAATAACCTGTGCTGATTTAAGAGGGTCACAGTGTAGCGATCCTATAAATGATGTGCCCAAAATACGTATTGAAAACTTGAATGTCAGAAACGCGAGAATTTCTGTAAGACAGAGGGTAAATCTCAAAAACTCTTCGATATCATTCATATGGGCTTTGTTCTTTATCTCCTTTTGAAGTAAAAATTATGATTAGAAAAAGGAACATGAAAAAGAGAAGTAAAACTACTTGGCAACGAAAAAGAAAAACTTTCAATGGACCGGCGTAGTTATCCAGTCCGGAACGTCAGGGAAAATCGAGCGCCCGTCATTCGGAAGTTTGTCCTTTATGGGTCGATTTCTTGTTACTTAACTATACGGATGGAAATTTTGGTTTTTTTTTACAATAGAGGCTTTTATGGGAGAAAACGTAAGCATTCGAAGGTACAGTCTTATTTCTTAGGACTGAATCTAGCGAGAAGTAGAGTCACTGAGAAATTCCTCTTGGATCTGGGAGAATCCCGGTCCTTCCCAGCCCACGTGGCAAAGTAAACAGAAGGTGGGCCGGGCGGGGAGTAGCGGGGCTCCGCCAGTTTCCCAGTTTGTCGAGTCTTTAGACCTACAGGCCCCGAGTGCGAGAAGGGCATGGCCTGGGCGACACTGGGGAGGGGTTCTGCTGGGCGAGAGTCAAGTGACAGCGGAGAGAGGATGCCCAACCCAGGGAGAGGCGGTGGCCCCAGCACCCACCAGGGGACGGGGGTGCGGGCCTTGGCGGGATGAGGTGGGCGAGCGCGGAGCGTGTGCTCTGATGCCCGCAAGGAGGTGAGCGCCGGGGACGGAGCGGGGGTGCGAGGCGGAGGTGGGCGCGCGTGGGGCCGTGGGGGGCACAGACGCCTCTCAGGGGGTGGTGGAGCGAGGTAACAACCAAAAGTTTAAAAGGTTAACCTGAGGTCTCGCATCCTCGGGCCAGGCACCCACGCCGCCTCCCCCTGCGCGCCGGCCCCGCGCCTGCACTCGGGGTGGAGACGCGTCCCCGGGTCCCTGGGTGCCCCGGGTCTGGCCTCGGCTCCCGGGGGCTGGACCTTCCCCCGCGCCCTGCTCCCCCCGCTCCGCTCCCTGCACCGCGCGAGGGTCACCCGGCCAGGACCGCGCGCCCCAGTGTCCAGCCCCGGGTGCCGCGGCCTCGGTGCGTGCGCCCCGGCTTGGGGGTGACTGCTTGGGAGCGGGGGCAGCGGGCCCCAGGGCGGCGGCGGAGGCCGGGCCGAGGAGGCGGAATCCGGGCAGGGGGGAGGGGGAGGAGAAGGCGGTGGAGGAGGAGGAGGGGGCCGGCGGCGGTGCTGGAGCGGCGGCGGAGGAGGAGAGCTGGGCGGCCGCCGCCTCCCCGCGAGCGCCGCGCGCCCAGGCCCGGCTGGCATGCGAGTCACGTCCGCCCCCTCGGCGCGGCCGCCCCGAGACGCCAGCCCCGCCGAGTGATGAGAACAGACGTCAAACTGCCTTATGAATATTGATGCGGAGGCTAGGCTGCTTTCGTAGTGGAGCAGAAGGAAGCAAGATGGCTGCCCTTTAGGATTTGTTAGAAAGGAGACCCGACCGCGACTGCTGCCTGGCTCCGGGGCTGCGCGACGAGAACGAGGTCAGAGCGCTTGCCTTTTGCCGCGAACCCCCCCTGCCCTCCCCCCTTCGCTTTCCCTCGGGCTCCCGGGGCCGGGGGCGCCAGTCCCGCAGTGTCACCCGCAAATACCAAGAGGGAAGAGGGAAGCTTCACAAATTACTGGAGCCTCTTCAACATGGCTGACAAATATAGTTTTAATTCCCCTCCAGCCCCTTTAAACCTATAGTTCTGTGTCCTCGCCTCTCTCCTGCCCTGGCTGGGCCGCTCGGGACCCGGAAAAGTTACCTTTGTGACTCCGAGCAGCCGCTTCCCCGGCCTTTTAGCCCCGGGAAAGTGCTTTTTCTTGGCTTTCCTTTCTCAAAGAGTTCAGCTTTGGGGGCCACTACCTTTCCTTCTAGTCCTCCCACCCCCCTTCCTGCGGGTGAGTCCGAGGAGCCTCCGGTCTATCCCGACCCACCCCGGGAAGAACACGGACCGGGGTTTTCGACCCTTTTATCGGCTGTCGCTCCGGGTCCGGGTCCGGGTCTGGGTTTGCATTCGCCTCTTCCACCCCGTGCCCCTTTTGGGTGGGGGGGCGTACGGGCGAATGTCACAGGGAGTGAAACTGGAGTGCGCTAAGCGGGGTGTTGTTTTCCCCCCTGAAGTCCGCGCGATCTGTGAGTGGCGCCGAGTGAGAGAGGAGAGAATAGTTTCTGTGGTCCCCCCAGCAAGACCAGGACCCACTTTCTCCGGGCACACCAGCCCCGCGAGGGGCTGTGCCCTGCAGCCCGGGGCATGTGTGTAAGAGAATTCGTGTGCAGCTCTGTGCCCTGGCTTTGTGCTCCTCCCGACTCCGCTGCGCCGGGCTCCCCGGTAAGTGACAGGCAGACACAAAGGCAGGCGCAGGCCCGGGGAGGGGGCGGCCGGGAGGGGGAGCGCAGAGCTGGAGGACGGCAAGGTCAGGGGCGCCTAAAGAAACGAAACCCAATCCCAGCAAAGAAACGGAGAAGTAGAGAGATTTTTTTTTTTAACAGTCCCGTCCAAATTTCTCTTTTTCTCTGGGCTGCTCTCTGTTCTTGGGTCTTTTATCTCTCTGCCTTTCTATATGGGCTTTTCTCTTCCTCTCCTCCTCCTCCTCCTCCTACACACACACACACACACACACACACACACACACACACACACACACACACACGAGTCGGATCTTGAATCTTTTCAGTGGGGCCGCTTGTCTGGTGTGATGAAGCTAACAGAGTTTCTATGGAGAGTTTTCTACCTATGGCAACATAAAAGGGTGGCCTGGCTAGACTCCCGGCAAGGTTCGTTATTAGCAGGCAGTTGCCGTCATGACAGACTTTTAATTGCATGGAGTTGATTCCCACCCTCTTCATCTAGTGTGCAGGAGCTGAAAGGAGAGTTATTGTTTTGCAGTTGTTGGCTTAAAATTTAGTGACATATTTTTACATTGGTTTGTCTAGGGAGTTGGATACATATATGAATGTAAAATCTCAAATCACATAGTGTAATTTTCCCTCTTCAATCAGGGTTAATGATGCCAGGTCCAAATCCAAAAATAATCATCCACAAATGAGCTATGGTAAGAGTCAGGTTGTACCTTAGGGGAAGTTGAGATGTGTAAGGAAGAAGATATGGATTTCGTTTGGTTTAAGGTTGTGAATATTGTTGCCTGACTAATGAAAACATTATTTGCATTGTAATGGACACTTTGAAATACTGGTGGGGAGTTATAGTCTTTTATTACATGTTTGTATGTGTGTTTCGTAATAGGTTTGAAATAGAATATAAATCTCAACATAGTAAATATTGATCGTCTTAGTGTCATTAAGCAGAGAGGTGTTGGTGAAGGATTGGAAAGTCAAGCTTAAGTTTATAAGACATGTATATGATTAAAAGATGGACAGAAGAAAAAGCACAATAGTATTAGACATTACTCCATATATAAGATTTCTAAAACCATTTGTCCTCAGTAGTTCACTTTATAACTCTTTATATTTTGATCTCTGAAAAAGCAGTTAAGTGTACTTTCATCACTGATACTAGAGGTTATTTCACATGAACAAGGGAGAAGTATTACTCATCTCTGTGGAATAGCTCATTCGGCTAGGTATTTCTCATAAGACATTAAAGAAAAAGCACAGGAACTTAGTATAAATGCTTACTGTTTGCTGAGTAAACTATGGTTAATTATTTCAGCAATTCAGAATTAAAAATAAATACAGTGAGGCCTTGACTTACGAGTTTAATTCGTTCCGAGACCGAGCTCGTTAAGGAGCTCGTTAACTCAAATTACTCTATCAACTCAATGCAAAAAAATCGGCCAAGAGACAGCTGGGACACTCTTAAGTCAAGGCCCCACTGTAATTTCCTTTGCTAACAGACTAGCATCTAACTACTTTTGGGGGACTTTTCTTCAAATGTTGTGGTTAATACTGTTTTCAAGCTATTCAAATAATAACAGATATAGTATTTTCCACTCACACTGATAAAAGCACTACCTAATTTTGGTTAATAATTTTGATTATGACCATGAAGGCTTTTTTGTTCTATTGTCAAATTTAGACTTTTTTTTTGTTATTTTATGAATCTTATTTGCATGCTGAAAATAGCTGCTAATTAATGTTTTATTAGAGCTTCAATGATTCTAAGGAGATGTGCATATAATTCACAATCTGAACACAAGTACCACCTTTTCATTTATTAAAAAAGACAAATTACTTGAATCAGTATGAAAAATACATAATAAAAAAGCATAATCTCAGTTTTTCATTTATCTTGTTTGTGAGAGTTAGTACCACCTGGATCAAACATTTCATAGCTAGAACTGTCTTGGGTAATTGAATTTTAGGGAAGTGATAGCAGACAAGCACAAGATAGATAGTTTTTCTTAAACTACAATATTGCAATAATTCTTCTTACTGAACTCATGGTTAATGAGAAATTACCTCAGAATGAGGGATGTTCTTGCTTTGTTTAAATTCACACATTTACCAAACTCAACGCTTTCATTAGATCTGGCATTGTGCTGATCTGTGCCAGGAGCCAGAGGGATTGCTCTGATTCTGATGCAGTGGCACAAGGGCCGAGCCCTAGACATAGGCAGGTCAACATCACTTCCTGAACAAGTGAAATGCACCTGCCGAGGACCTGTTGTGACAGACTTCCAAAGTCCTGTTTGGGCTCTGGACTTGTATTAGGTAATAAAAACTGGAGTTAATGTTTTGGTTTCACTTGCTGAAGTTAGAATTTCTCTATCAATCTTTCCAAGGCTCCACCCATACACAATGTTGTGAGCCAAATGTCACCATTGAAATGTATTTCCTAACTTGCTGACCTCATTACAAAGCCCTTCTTATGATTCATTCACAGACACACCTTAGGCAGGAACTCTATTTTGCTTCCTGCCCCAAATCCAAATTGGTAAATTCTTATAAGTTCTTATGAAATTACCTTGAAATTAAATGTCTTCAAAAGCTATAGATGTTTGACATTCTAGAATGTCCAATACTTAGAAATATTAGTTCTGCTTTTTTATGCTCTAATTGTTTCTACTACAAGTTCAACTGTTGCTGATTAATAGAATTTAATCGTCTTACCTAGCACCTCAAATTACTAGAGGGAGTTTTCTGTTTTGTAAACAACCATATAGATTGTTGTACTGTAATTGTTTCCTATCAGGAGGACAGGCTAAAACTCTGGGCAGCAGACAGGGTGGGTTTGTTGGTTGGTTGGCTCATCAAAATAACATTTTTCTCAACTATTGTGCCACCATTACACATTAGTTCTTAAGAGTAGTAATTGCACCAAAGCCAGTAGCAGGAAACTATCTCACATGCCAACTTTATAATGGGAGTCTTAACTGTGGGAGACTCAGGTTGCCAAGTAGAGCTGGTGGTTATCTTGGAAACTTTCTTGAAGAACACAACCACACATGCTTTTGCCAAATATACAGTATTTCCTTGGTCTATATCTCCCATTTCTATTTTGACTCACTGCAGAAGCTCAGTGAATACTGTGACATAGTTTCAGGAGGTTATCCAGAACCTTTGTTGGTTTGGTGTACTGTAGGAGAGAAGACTTCCAGAAGGGGAGAAGGTGAAGTGAGCACTTGAATCATTGTAGCTGCAAGCCAAAAATAATTGTATCTATGTACTTATGTCTAGCATTATTCTGATCCTACATTGTACATTGCTGAAAATCACTGACTTAAAATAGATATATAATCTTTTCTCATAAACTGAATTTTGGTTGCCTATTCCAAAATAGAAAATTTTATCAGCTTTGATGTATGCTTTTTCATTTTCATGAAATTCAGTTAAATGTGCCAGGCTTTAAGAAGTAGAAATAGATAGTAGAAGGGTTTTCAATATTTTGTTTAAAAATAAATTCAGTGATATCAACTTATCTGCAGTCCTAAGAATTTAGAACTCAGTATTTTATACTTACTAAGGGTTGTTACTCAAACTGACTTGAAATTAAGCTCAAAATAATCTGAAAATTCAATTAAGAGATGAATAAATTGAAATGAAGTGTTTTTGAAGGACAGGTTAGGAAATACAGTGAACTGGCTGCTTCACTAAAAATACTGTAAGTGTTGCTTTTAAATTAGATTTGTATCTATTGAGATAGAGTATTAGATCTGACTTCTGTGTCTTTTTATTTCCTAATAGAACCTAGTGGTATCCTACTCAGTCAAGATTTAATGAATGGGAGGGGAGTGGGGAGTGGTATAAAGGTGGTCAAAGAGTACAAACTTCCATTTGTAAGATGAATAGGTTCTGGGATGTAATGTATAGCATGGTCACTATAGTTAACAATACAGTATTGTATATTTAAAACTTGCCAAGAGAGTAGATCTTAAAAAGTTCTCACCATACACATGCACACAAATTGTAACTGTGAGGTGGTGGATACAGTGGGGCCTTGACTTAAGAGTGTCCCGACTAACGAGTTTTTTGAGATACCAGCTGTCTCTCTGCCGATTTTTTGCATTGAGTTGACAGAGTAATTTGTGTTAACGAGCTCCTTAACGAGCTCGGTCTCGGAATGAATTAAACTCGTAAGTCAAGGCCCCACTGTATATTAACTAACTTTATTGTGGTAATTATTTTCATATATATGTCCTATATAATAAAGAGCTAATATGCTAATTAGACCGGTTGGTGGAATGACCTTCTGGAAGGACCTTCTGGAACGACCAGTGGGTGGGGACACAGGGCCACAGGGCCAAGGGGGTGCTCAGCAGCTGGGCTGCGAGGACTGAGCCCCTTGCATGAATTTCATGGATCCGGCCTCTAATATATATATATCAAATCATTATAGTGTACACCTTAAACTTACACAATGTTATATATCTATTGCATCTCAATAAATACTGGGGGAAAAATTTAATGAATGACATAGAACCAGCAAAAAATAATATTATTTAATTAGAAAATGTGTAATGGTGATAATGGTAGTAATGATGGTGCTTTTTCCCTAACTATAACTTCTAAAGGTTATGGCGATTGTCTCATAAAATTCATCCACTGTCTGCATAGAGTTTAATGACTTTTAGTAAATTAATATTGGGATTACATATTCTTACTTATATTTTTTATTGAAATATTTGTAGATTCATATGGAATTGTATGAAATAATACTAATTGGGCATGTGCTTTCCACTTTAATTTCTACCAGTGATAACATTTTGCAAAACTGTACTATAATATTACTACCAGGATACTGACATTGATATAGTCTCCCAGTCTTATTCAGATTTCCCCAGCTTTAACTTGTACATGTGTGTATGTGTATATTATTTCTATACCATTTTACCACATGGTCAGATGTTTTTAAACTTTTTTTCCTGAAACAGGAAAAGTTTAACACAGGTCTGTTCCATCAGTTATGTGATTGTGCTACCATGCCTTATCAAAATGTGCTCAGAATATGTTTGTTTGCTGAAATGGTTTGGTTTTTTATTTTCATAAAATGTCTTTGTGTTCAAAATATTTTAAGTTGTGTTAATGATTTATGATATTATAAGTTATATTGTTTGAGTCACATCACAAATCTAGAGATAGGTGTTAGTATTATCCCCATCCCAGGTGAGAAAACTGAAGCACAATTAGGTTAAATAACTTGCCCAAGTTATTACAGCCAGTAGATGGCTTAGCTAAGATTTTATTTTAGGCAGCCTGTCTCTAGAACTCAGTTTTTTATTCACTGTGCAATACTACCTCATTATTATTAGTAATAAAAGTGTAGCTATAATGTAGGCTACATAGGGGAAGTCATAAAAGAAGACTTAAAATGCATACAGTTGTCTATGCAAAAACTTCTATTTGAATATTCATAACAGCAATATTAATAATTATCAAAAATTATTGCCCATCAACTCATAAATACTTAAACTCTGGTATATTCACACAATGGGATATATTTTTTAAAAAATATATTTTATTGATTTTTTACAGAGAGGAAGGGAGAGAGCTAGAGAGTTAGAAACATCGATGAGAGAGAAACATCGATCAGCTGCCTCCTGCACATCTCCTACTGGGGATATGCCCGCAACCCAGGTACATGCCCTTGACCTTTCAGTCCGCAGGCCGACGCTCTATCCATTGAGCCAAACCAGTTTCGGCCACACAATGGGATATTATTGAGCAATAAAAAGGAATGAACTACTGATATATGCCATAACATAGGTGAACCTTGAAAGAAGTAAGAAAAGGCCACATATAGTATGATTCCATTGATATGAAATATCCAAAATAGGCAAATTTAAAGAGAGCAAAGGTAGATTAGTCATTGCTAGGGGCTTGGAATAGGGGAAAGGAGGACTGACTGCTAATTAATAAGGGGTTTCTTTTAGGGGTGATGAAGTGTTCTATAACTAGATAGTATTGATTGCACAACTCTAAAAACTGTATTGTCCATTTTAAAAGTGAACTTTATTTTAATGATATCAATAAAGTTATATAAATGCATACCATTGACAAGGTATGTGGCTTTCAGAAAGTATCTCATGTCTCATGCAAAGAAATGTAGGTAGTTTGAATGTAACTCTATGAGGCTAAATAAGCATATTATTCTAGAAATAGGATGCTGGTCAGCTCTAAGTAGTTGCCTTTCTCTGATGAATGAGAAGGATACCTAATTACACAATAGTTTACCATTGTGGTTAGTGGCAAATAGGAGCCTTTAGGATTTCTCTGAGATGATTCATTAGACAGGTGATAGGTTAGGTGACTAGGGGAACAGGGCTTCATATATAATTGCAAGAACCTTTCTCAAATATATTCAATTACTTAGGAATTTTCCAATTAACTCAGGGGATATAATCCAAATGTTGAAAGGAATGTCTATAAAAGTTGCCATTCTTTAAAAAAAAAATTATATATATATATATATATATATATATATATATATATATATTGATTTCTGAGAGGAAGTGAGAGAGAGTGAGTGTTAGAGAAACATCAACGATGATAGAGAATCATTGATCAGCTGCCTCCTATATGCCCCACACTGGGGATTGAGCCCACAACCTGGGCATGTGCCCTGACCAGGAATCAAACCTGGGACCCTTCAGTCCATAGGCCAACACTCTATCCACTGAGCCAAACCAGCTAGGGCAAAATTGCCATTCTTTATACTGCTGCCAAGTGTGTAGTGTAATCTAGAAATAAGGACAAATCCTAGTTGATTTTTTTGGTTTGTTTTTAAAAAAATATATTTTATTGATTTTTTTACAGAGAGGAAGAGAGAGGGATAGAGAGTCAGAAACATCGATGAGAGAGAAACATCGATCAGCCGCCTCCTGCACACCCCCACTGGGGATGTGCCCGCAACCAAGGTACATGCCCTTGACCAGAACCGAACCTGGGACCTCTCAGTCCACAGGCCGATGCTCTATCCACTGAGCCAAACCAGTTAGGGTGATTGCGGGGCGCGGTTACAGTGTTTTGGCCAGGTTCAAGCCTCGGACTAACGAAAGGACAGGGTCCTCTCATTGCCACGTGCAAGTCCCAGCTGGAGGGCAGGGCCCTCCCAGCACAATTATAGCCAACGGCTGTGGTTGTAAGCTTGAACCTATGGTCCAAACACGTAGCCCCACATGCCTTGTGATAGGGTTTAGGTGCATGTAGTTGAGTAGGGTTGAGACTCACGAGAATGCTGTAAACAACGTGATCACACCCCTACCTTGCCTCCTGGCATCTGCTATAAAATAAAGACACGGCTTGTGGGCGCTGTCCATCAGAGGGGCAGCGTCCCACCGACACCCAGCTTTCGTTCTCATGTCTAACTTTTCTAAGCCTTTCACCACCCCCAACCAGGCTGAGCTGGCATGGCACAGAAGGCACCTGGGGCTGAGTATGCCATGGCCGTGCCGGCTCCCCACAGATGATGATTTTTTTTTTTTTTTGCATTAACATTTCTTGTCTATGCGAAAACAGAAGGGCACTGGAAGCTACATAGAGCTGACTTCTAAATTTTGATCTTAGCTGTTTATATCTCCACTTACTATCATCTATCCACTTTTTAAATTAAAATGACAAAATATTTTATTTGGTTTAAGCAAAGAATTTTGTTTCTGTGTAGTGATACTGTAGTACATTATAGATGTAAAATAGGGTTGAGAAAGAAATTGCTCTGCAGCAGTCTTTGTGATGTCAAGACAAAGTAAGAAAAAGTTAGGGTCAGGCCAGCGTCCTGGCTCAGTGATACGAACCAGGAGGTTAAGGTTTGATTTCTGGTCAGGGCACTTGCCTAGATTGCCTACTCGACCCCCAGTAGGGGGCGTGCAGGAGGCAGCCATTCAATGATTCTCTCATTGATGTTTCTTTCTTTTTTTCTTATTGTCTAAAGTTTTGCATGTCTCCTTTTTCCCCAGTTGACCCCTTCCCCTTAGCCAATCCCCACCCTAGACAAGCCCCCACTGCCCCAGTGTCTGTGTCTATTGGTTATGCTGATGTTTCTATATCTCATTGTTGCTTCTCTCCCTCTTCCTTCCTCTCTGAAATCAATAAAAATATATTTTAAAAAAAAGTTAGGGTCAGAATGTTGATGCTCTCCATGGTTTGCTACATGTGGCCATAGTCTTTACAAACACCAACAATTTTTCAGACTTTTTTTTGCAAATTATTTATTATTATTATTATTATTATTATTATTACAGATTTATTAATGCTAAAATGAGTGCAGATTTTTAGGACTAGTGCCTATGAACTTAGGACACAGGGTGAATTACTCGGGGTTGGTTTTTTGAATTTCTAACTTTATGTAATTCTAGATACCAGACATTCTTCTTGTTGAGCAATGCTTATCTCCCTTTTTCTGATGAGAATGTTGGATTGCTACCAATTGGGTCCCATAGCTTGGGGCCATGAGTGATAACTGAGGTGGGGGAGATTCAATGATATGGAAGCATCTCACTTTAATAATGCATGCTTGTTATTCTACTCAAGGAAATGTCTTGGCTTCGTACAATTGCTGTGATCATTACTTTTTCAAGGAAGGGCTGTGGAAATGACCCAGAATTTGACTTTTTTAAGAGTATGATTATGACACTTACTTGTAGGTTTGTTATATATTTGTGACAGGCATAGACACTCATGTTAGAACCTCTAACCCATCAAGAAGTTGACATACTGATTAGTATGGAAAGCAGTAGGTAGAATATAGGTCTGGTTCTCCTTCTGGGAGAAATGAACAGCTTACTTGTATTTACCCATTCTTGTTTCTTTTAACATTTTGTGAACAACCTCAGCTGGCAATAGGTGTTTTTTTAAAAAAAACATAATTTTATTTATTTCAGAGAGGAAAGGAGGAGGAGAGAGAAATAGAAACATCAATGATGAGAGAGAATTGAACTGGTGATCTTTGGTCCTTGGGTCGTCGCTCAGCCGTGGAGCCACACATAGCTGGGCTGACAATAAGTTTTTATACAAGTATCTCCACAATATTCAACAAGGAGTTCACTGGCTTTGAGTGTGGTACTTCATCTTGCTTTTTAAATGCACTTCTAAAATTATAATTTTTTAAAACAAATTAGATATATAGAAAATGGGATATTTTGATTTGTTGTGTATATTTCTGGCTTTATTCTTTATAAATAATTACTACAGAAGATACAGTTGTTACCGGTGAGAGGAGGAGACCTCGGTTCTTGTCTTCTTGAAGAAAAGATTTCGATCAAGAGACAAAGTGTAAAAAAGCAAGAATTTATTGACCACAGCAAAAAATACACTTAGGCTGGGCTGCTTTGGCGCACAGGGAAGTCAGAGAATAGGGGGCCTTGGAGGTAAGTTCAGAGGGTGAGCCTGAGATGAGCTGCTGATGTCCATTGCTCCCCTGGTTGCAAGTGTCATGGGGTGCCTTAGAGGTTAGGGGACATGTGCCTGTGGGGTAAGATGAGGAGGAAGGGAATGGTATAGGCATGCTCCTTGGAGGAAGTATCTATTTGGACCTTCATTTTGGGTGTTTAGGGGAGGTCTTAGGGGCGGATTAATAGAATATTCATTAGCTTTATGCTGATGTACCATGATGATATTTAGTCTTTTTATTTGTCTGTGTTTGGGTATGGTTGTCAAATGGCACTTAATCGTATTTCTGTTATCTGTCTCTCTGAGTACGGAGATTTAAGCTATTTACCCTCTGGTTGGGAAGCAGTGCAAACCATTTACTCTTAATAAATATATATATATTGATTTCAGAGAGGAAGGGGGAGAGAGAGATAGAAAACACCAATGATGAGAGAGAATCATTGATTGACTGCCTCCCACCCGATCAGGGATTAAGCCCTCAACCCAGGCATGTGCCCCCAACCAGAATCGAACCCTGTACCCTTCAGTCTGCAGGCCGACGCTCTGTCCACTGAGCCAAACCAGCAAGGGTGCAAACCATTTAACTCTAGGATTTACTAGGTGGCTGCAAACTGCTGTTTAGCTGTCTTGTCTTAGTTTCCCGATTCCACTTGTTCTGGCTTCTTACGCTTCTATAACACAATATATTCAAAAGAAAACCACATGGCTGTGAATTTTTGCCAGTGGACTGCTCTCATTAGAAAGCAGAATCGTCTGTGATCAGGCACAGACAGAAGAGATCTCCCATTCAGGTATGCCATACATAGTATTGATATTTTTATTTGCTACTTTTATTACTTAGAGAATGTCATAGTTTCGTGGATGCAGCAAAGTAATGATAATTTTAATTACTGTTGTCATGTCTAATTAGCTGTTGCTATAACCTGCCTTACCAAGTCACTTAATTTCTTGATAGAATATTAAATTTAGTTTCTATGTCCAGATTATACTATACTTCATATAGTACTTTAATGGGGACTATTCACTCAACTCTCAAGATGGTTTTTTTTTTTATTATAGTTTCCTCAAATTGGTATATATTTGTTTTTTGTCTTGCAATATAGAAGGAAATGGGCTTAAATAATGACAGTGAGCAGAGCGTACAACATGACCTATCTGTGAGTTATTTCCCTCGTGTTTTTTCCCGTCTGCATGAAGAAACGAGGGCGCCCATTAAAATTGCCTTAATTATTAGTTGTGCTGCTTCCACAGTAAAGCACCAGAACCTGAAAATAATGTAATGATATCACACCCTAATAGACAGTCTTGTTCCTATTAATTTACCTTTTAAATCTGTTTGTTCTTTCAGCACTTTTTCCATTTTTGTTTGAAGTCTCTTACTTTGAAGTTATAGAATTTTTATATTTGCCACTGGCTATAAAATTCAGCAATTTTATAAACTTTCATGATTTTTGCATGAGAAGGATTGCTTTTAGACACTCCCTAATTGGTTTGGATAATTATTAGCTTTTTGTTTGTTTTACTGTATACTTCATAACAGAACAAGAAATCATCTCTGCAAATAAAGGGTCTGGTAGTTCATAAAATTAGAGTGAGAAATGAGAGGTTTCTCTTTGGAGCTGGTTGATTTTTTTTCTCGCCTTCTGATTACTTGCAGTCAGATCAGCATTGACACGTGGGTGCGCAGAGCATGGCAGCGCTATTTACAAACACCATCCTAGAATTCCAGAGGCTCTTATGTAACAGCTGAGAGAGTACAGGGCTTTGTGTCTCTGTGGGCAGAGGAGTCAAACAGTTTGATTCATAGTCCGGGAGCCCTTGTCTGGCTCTGACAGGGTCATGAACCAAAGATCAAGGTGTCTCGGTCAGGACTCACCCAACCAATAACCAGTTTTTCTACCAAAGCCTCAAAGGCTGATCTTTTATTTATTTATTTTTTTTTAACTGCTGCAGCCAGCTATGCCAAACTTTTTTGTGATTTTGGAAAATGTGGGCATATTGTACCTTAGTTCTGGTTGCAATTACGGTGCCTCTGTTACTGTGTGAACTTGCCTGCTGCCCAGTCTCACAAAGCCTTCTCGAAAAAGTGTACTTTCATGTTTATAAGCATCTTCAGATGCAAGAAAATTCATAATCTGACTTGCTGAGCTAGACACTCTGACCACAGAACACGCAAGGAAAGGATCATTTGATCGCCCTCCGCCCACCTTCCCCCCTCCCTTCCCCTTTTTCAATTCCTCATCACCACATCTCCTCCAAATCCCCTCCATTTTTAATTTCACATCAAGACTTGGAGTTTAAAAAAGATTGATTTATTTATTATTCATTCATTTATTTATTTTTTAGGTATCCATACGTAGGGAATTGTTTTTCCTTTCCTTAGATTGATTTTAGGAGTTTTTCATTTATGTCTATCAATAAAAAGAAAGTCTTGAGTTAAAAAACACCAAGAATTTAAATGTCTAATCTTGTGTGCCTGGTATATGTTTCCTGGTACTTTTCATTGTACATTATAAGGTGACTGGTTGGAATATTTAAAATATGAGAAAATTTTGAGTTCTATTTATATGGCATATTAGATGGGTGTCATAGTTGATTATCCACAAATAGAACTCTTCTTGCCTAACAAAAAATTCAAATTAAATCATTGAAAAATAAACTGTAGTTGAGGAAAGAGTTGGCTTAGTTGAACTCTTCTTTCATGACCCTGTCAGAGCCAAGTTTGGCATAGCTGGCTGTAGGAGTTCAAAAAAAAAAAAAAAAATCAACTCTATATTAAGGGGCTTTGGTAGAAAAACTGGTTATTGGATGGGCGATTCCCGACCTAGACACCTTTGGTTCATGACCCTGTCAGAATATATACATTTTTAAAATTATACTGCCTTTCTCAAAAGAGGAAAGATCAGAATCTTTGAAAAGTGATACTATAAAGGAAGTGAATTCAACTTTTAAAAATGAAAGTTCTTTTTTCCCAAGAGATAAACCAAGCAACACATTTATTTTGTTTTTTAAGTAGTGTTTGGTATAAGAGAAATTTAGATCTGTAATAATTTAGAGATTATTTGTCCAAATCTATAATTCACATGTGAGGCTTAGAAATCAACTTTAAATATTACATTTCTTTAAATAAATTTAACTATTTAACATCAGAGTGTGTTCTCATTTGAAAGAAATTACCAAAAGAACCATTTAACTACATAATGAAATCTGAGGACGGACATTTTTTATTTCTGTTGCTGAGTAAAGATTCCTTATAGATTTGAAAAAAATATGACTTATTTAGTGTTTATCAGTTATAAGATACTGTATACTTCTGATACATTGAATTAAGATATGTTGGAAATAGATTATAGACTTAAAAAGATTCTTTTCATTGGCTTGTTGTATTTGCTTGCTTTTCATTATTTTGCTTGGAAGATGGCATTTATCTTAACCACCCGAGGCCCAAATAGTCAAAGTCTGTGTGAGATTTCTTATGAGTAAACTTTTCTGCCCTAAGCAAGGCTATGTCTGAACCCTCTTGCTTTCACAAAAATCATCTATCCTATATTGGAACATTAATATCTTTTCTTCTTCTTATACCTTTGTTGGGTAATAAGTTAAATGTGGTTATAAGCCAAAAGTAGTCAGAATTTGACCAAGATGATTAAGTTAACACATTTCTAAGAAATGGTTTTAAATATCACTTTCATTTGACTATAGTTTCACTTGAAGTGGCAAACATGCAATAAAAATCGATTTATTTAATGGATGGGCTATCCTTATAAAGATGAGACTTAGTGGGAATTGTTTCTGTATTATAAAATATCGAGTGTAGAATGAATGCGAAATATACATACAAGATGCAACGTGTATGTTTTAGGCCAGTGGTTCTCAACCTGTGGGTCGCGACCTCTTTGGCGGTCAAACGACCCTTTCACAGAGGTCGCCTAAGACCATCCTGCATATCAGATATTTACATTACGATTCATAACAGTAGCAACATTGCAGTTATGAAGTAGCAACGAAAATAATTTTATGGTTGGGTCACAACATGAGGAACTGTATTTAAAGGGCCAGAAGGTTGAGAACCACTGCTTTAGGCTGTTTATCCTTTTTCAATTACTGCTGATTGTATGTATTTGTATTCTGGACTTTTTTGATACCTGAGTTCTTAGTAGAAATAGTTAATTAAATAAGCTGTAGTCAAAGTCTCTGCTAGTGACTATAAAATGAAAAGATACTGATGTCATGCATTTTTTCAAATATCATGAAGTTGTACCAAATCCTTAGGGTTCTTTGTATTGACTGCTTTTATACAGTTCTTTTAGAAGATAGCTGAGGAATTGAATAGGAGCTCAGACATGAAAACAAACAGCTGTCTTGGTGATGTTAAGATTGGCGCCAGGGTGCTCCCTCTTGCATAGGAGTCCCAGGTCATCCTGACGCCTTCCGATGTGGTCAAGCACATGGCTCTGATGTTCATACACACTGTTCCAGAATTCTGAACAGCAGTGATGTAACAATGGAGGGAGGTGGGGAAGGAGTGGTCTGCAGCTCATAAACTGTTCAACGGCCTGGATCATGAATACTGATACAGAATAAGGCAGCACCGATTGTAGTGAAACTTGACTGGGGATGGAAGGGAGAAGCAGGGGACGTGCTTAAAGGAGGCTTTCCCCCAACATCCCACATTGTTTATTTTAAGCTATCATTACCACCCAAAAGAAGCTTTCTAATTTGAACTTAAAATAGTAGCATTGAACTGGGATGAGTGAGTAAGTGCTTTAGTATCCAAGGGCTGGAGGTGATGAAGCTCTTAAGAGTCTCACCCTCTTTCATAACCGTGCTGACTCAGACTCTTTTAGAAGTTATGGCAGCTTAACCGTCTCTCATAAAGTTACCACATACCTGCATGGAAACACAATTGGGAGTTAAAGCTGCCATTTTCTCTTGTTTTAAAATTGTTTCTCACCCATTAGTTGTTTTGTTTTTGAAAGTGTGGCATTCCTATTACATATAGAAATGATTTCCAAAATTACTTAATATTGGTATAGAACTACTTTGCGTAACATTACAATCTGTTTAAGATCTATATCTGCAACAGTATAGGGGGGAACCCCTTATTATCTGGTAGAATCATGATAAAGGGAGAGAAGAGGTAAAAGGAAGCTATGTAATAATAAAGTGGTGTTATTCATTTGACTAAATATTAGCAACTATGTTTAATGGGGAAAAGTTCCTAAGACAGTAATGGGAAAACATGCAAAAAATAAGGAGACTGTAAAGAGTTTTCAGTGAATTCATGTTCCAGTTCTCTTTCCTCTTTGTAACAAATTATCAGAAACTTTTCATTCACCTTCCTTTGAATTTTAACAGCTTAAAAAAAAACAAAACACAACAACTGTGTGTTTAATTCTGTGTGCCTATATATTTGTGTTTGAATGTATTTTTGAACGTTTTGCTATGTAAAGTAGAGCTGTTTCCAACTACTTATAAGATATTGCTATCTGGATTCCCACTACCTTTACTTCAACATTTCAGTAAATCATTCATCAGAATTGCAAAAATGTAGTACATTTTCAAACATAAAATCATATGTTATCAGATGGAAAGGACTTTAGAGATTCTAACTTATCTGTTGCATTTACAAATGCAAAAGTGGAGGTTTGGGAAGGGAAAGACAATTGCTTCAAATTGCATACTAGGATATTTATCACACTAATAATGGCCAATATTGAATTCGTTTTTACATTGTGTTAAGCACCATGGTAGGCACTTTCCAGAAATTATCTTATTTAATTCTCACATCATCTCTATTTTTGTTAGTAGTATTATTATCCCCATATTACTGACAAAGAAATTAGGACATAGGGTTAAATAATTTCCCTATTCATTTTGAATTATCTTTGCCCTCTATTTGCAATTTTTTTACTAAATCCTATAAAATATTTTACTGTGTTCATTTGCCTTGCCCCCTTTCATTTCTGCTTCCTTCACCCATTTTTTTTTTTTTTGCTTCATTTTGTTGTGACTAGTTTCTTCCTCCTCTATGTTCTTACCTGTATGACCTTCCTTTCCCATCCTCTTTTAGGTTATTTCTGCTTTTTGCCATATCCTCCTCCCCGCCAAAGGAATCCATATTGCCTCCTCATTTCTAAAGGATCAAAATCTACTTCGAGGGAGATCTAGTTTTGAATCCTAACTTTTCTTTGTATAAGTTGTGCATGTTCTTACTCAACATAGTAGCTTTCACCTCTCTGAATCTGCTTCTTCATCTTTAAAATTGGAACAGCTAATAAAACTTATCTCGTGTGCCAGAGCTGGTTTGGCTCAGTGGATAGAGCATCAGCCTGTGGACTGAAGGGTCCTGGGTTCGATTCCAATCAAGGGCACATGCCTGGGGTTGGGAGTTCGATCCCCAGTAGGGGATGTGCAGGAGGCAGCAATGATTCTCATCATTGATGTTTCTATAGCTCTTTCCCTCTCCCTTCCTCTCTGAAATCAATAAAATATATATATATTTTTAAAAAAACTTATCTCATGTGTTGCTGAGACAGTCACATGAGTTAGCATAAGTCCAATATCCAGTGTATTGGTTGTTAAAGGTGCAGTGATTGGATAAATATTTGTTCATTCCTCCAGCATATGTTGAGCATCAATGTATTAGGAAAGAGGAGAGCCATCATCCTGATCCTTGTGGAGTTTACCATGTTATAGACTCATAGGAAAGAATCACTACTATGATTTTTCAAAAATCAAACGTGATGGAAGTTGTAGGGCTCACACACTGGTCCAGTGAGGAATTTCCCTGGATGCTTGGCTCAAAGATGTGACTCCTCACATACCTAAATGGCCCTCGGTACTTCAGTTGACATAGTTTTCTCAGCATTGGGGCCGGACAGAGATTACAGAAGTCTAACAGCCTAGTCTCTGAAGAATGCCTCTGAAGAAGAGATGAAAGATTATTTCCATCCCTTTTATTATTTCAATCAGGATAGAAATTATGAGCCCCATAGTTTCATCTGTTCAGTCATCTTTTACTGTTCTTCATTAGTTAAACTAAATGACAAGATACACGCTTGTTCATAGAAATCTTGCTTGAAGGCGGAGATAGTCTTGTTGTTTTCCTCCCAGGAGCTTCCTCTGGGAATGAAAATTTCTTACGTGGTGGTGTCATGGGATTTGGGACCCATGTGAAAAATGAAGAATGTTTTGGAGTGTCTTCAAATTAGTTAACAGGTTAAAATATATCAGCTATTTACATGTCAGCCACTGCCTTCTTTCATCAAGACTGAGTTTTGTTGAGAGCCAAGATCACATCTTGTGTGTTTGTTTAATCCCTCACAATAATTAGTATGTAACCAAGTGCATAGCAGACCCTCAACCCAAATGCATATATACATGCATTTATACATACTAGTACATACATACATACATACTGATACATTGGTCATATGTGTAGGTTGGAAATATTCTTAAGTACCATTCTAAGTCTGAACTATCATTTCTGGGAAATAAGGAATACAGAAGGGTACGTGTGTGACTGATTGGTTATTTTCTACATTGACTTTTCAAAAATTATAAGTACATGGTAACAAAACCAAACAATTTTAAATAGTACAATCAGAAGTATGTCTTTATTCTCTCCTAGAGTAATACATGTAATTTTCAAAATTACCAATATCAGACCATAACTTTCTGAGTTCCTACCATGTAAGTTAGGAAAAATGGCATTCCTCCTTCCTTTCTTTTTCCCTCCCTCCCTCCCTCCCTCCCTCCCTCCCTCCCTCCCTCCCTCCCTCCCTTCCTTCCTTCCTTCCTTCCTTCTTTTTTTCCTTTCTTTCTTTCTTTTCTTTCTTTTTTTTTTTGTTAATCCTTACCCGAGTATATTTTTTCCATTGCTTTTTAAAAAAGTATTTTTATTGATTTCAGAGAGGAAGGGAGAGAGACAGAAACAACAACAATGAGAGAGAATCATAGATTGGCTGCCTCCTGCATGATACTTGAGCTGGCATGTGCCCTGATCAGAATAGAACCGTGATCTCCTGGTTCATAGATCAATGTTCAATCACTGAGCCATGCCAGTTAGGCTCCACTGATAATTTTTTTAGAGTATGCAAGGGAGAAAGAGAGGAAGAAACACAGAGAGAGAGAAACATTGATTGGTTGCCTCCCACATGCGCCCTGAACAGGGCTGGGGATTGCGTCTGCATCTAAGGTACATGCCCTTGACCAGAATCGAACCCAATACCCTGCTGTTCTTGGGCTGATGCTCTACCCACTGGAACACTGCCCAGGGCTACAACTGCTCCTTGATAAAGAATGCTGGTCCTTGTTGCCAGCAGTAGTTATGTCTGCCCGTTTACATTGGAAACTACAACGTGGCACCTGGGATCTTGAAAAAGTTAAGGCGGCACTCGGACCTCAGAATAGGCCTATAGCAGTAGACTCCGCTCTTTCCTCCAGGTGGCATTACGCTCATATGCTGTCTGGACCTGTTTTAATATGTTTTCTAATCTTCTTCCAAGGCTTATCATCTCCTTCACATGGCCATAGCGTGCACCTCTCAGGCCAAACAGGGTTAGTACATACTAGGTATTGCAAAAAGAAATTGTTGACTTTAAATGAAATCTTTGACTTTTGATGTGATGCTAGGCAGGATGCTTACTGCATACTTCCTCATCTAGGAAATGAAGGACTTAGACAAAATAACATTTCTGAAATTTCTCTGAACTTCAAATCTAGCATAGTTAGGTATATATTATACATGACTACTTGCAGCATATTACAAATGTTAAATAAATATCTGTTTCATTGCATTTTGTAAGTGACCTTTCTATTTCCTTCCAAGGGGGGGAAATAGTATTACATTCAAATGCCTTTATAAACATTTCAGAACTATGAAGGTTTAATTCAGGCTTTCTTATAGATTATCTTGATACTTTCTGCAGTATTTCTCATAATGTGAGAATATTAGTGTCCTTAAAGGTGAAACTTATTAATTCTTGACCCAACTTAAAAAGAGAATCTTTTGGTAAGGGAAAAAAGTATTCATTAGAAGTGTTGTATTAAATGATATATTTTGGGTAATGAAACCGATAGGGATAATTAATTCTCTTTCTAAGGTGTCTATGCTACTGTTATCTTGTTATGCAATAATATTGCTTTCATGACAGCACAAAGAGCAAAGTTACTTTGGTCTTATTTCCATAAATCAAACTTTAAATTTTTTTAAAAATTTATTAACAATTGACATACAATATGTTAGTTTCAGCTGTACAACATAGTAATTAGAAATTTATATAACGTTCAAAGTGACCCTCAATAAGTCTACATAGTTATTACAATAATATTGACTACGTTCCCTATGCTCTACTCTATATCCTCATGACTGTTTTACAACTACCAGTCTGTACTTTTTAATCCCTGCCCCTTTTTCACCGCCTCCCAAACCCCCCTCTCATCGGGCAATCATCAGTTTGCTGTATCTATGAGTCTGTTTCTGGGTTGTTTGTTCACTTATTGTGTTTTTTAGATTTCACAAATAAGGTAAAATCATATGGTGTTTGTCTTTCTCTGTCTGATGTATTTCACTTAGCATGATACCCTCTAGGTCCATGTATGGTGTGGCAAATGGCAAGATTTCTTTTTTTTTAATGGATGAGTAATACTCCATTGTACACATGCACCACATTGTCTTTATCCATCCTAACTCATATACTGATGGACACTTAGGTTGCTTCCATTTCTTGGCTATTGTAAATGATGCTGCAGTGAACATAGGGATGCATACATCTTTTCAAAATTAATGTTTTGTATTTCTTTGGATAAATACCCAGAAGTGAAATACCTGGGTCATATGGTAGTTCTATTTTTAATTTTTTGAGGAACCTCCATAGTTTTTTCCATAGTGGCTGCACCAATTTATATTCTACCAACAGTGCATAAGTGTTCCTTTTCTTTATATCCTCACCAATACTTGTTTCTTAAACCAAACATTTTAAGTTCCTCTTCAGAGAACAGATGATGTGAAAAAGAGCCCTGCTTCTTAGATCCTTTTAAGAGGAAGTTCACTCTTGCATGCCAATATAAAGGCTAAAAAGTTTACCTGTTTTTAATCCATAAAGGAAAATGTGCATAAAATTGCTATTTACTGTATACAATTTGCTAAAGTGATAAATTCATGTATTAATCTTTTAAGAAAAATTCAGTCTGTTGAAAAACTTGAAATAACAATGAGTCATTTTGGTAAGTAAAGGAAATAAAGGCTAGTTTTAAAAATGACATATTTGCTTAAAGAATGCAGTTGATGAGACTAGGAAATTCAAAGAAATTTCCTGATGCATTTTCTGTACTACTCAGTTAATGCAAAAGTGCATTTATTCAGATATTAATTACATGGTAAATTAAAATGTTTTTGAACTCAGACTAATAACCTTAGGAGAACTCCTCTTAACACACTGATAGGTACAAACAGGTTTATAATTGAACAGAGATTAATACTGGTTGGGAATAATCTTGAGGATTCTTCAGGACTTCATTTAACAAAATATTGACTGAGGGTAGATGCATACATAGAAATATAAACATATTACTCATGCCTATAAAGGTAGTGTATATAATTTCATAATAGTAGGTAGCAGTGACTTGAAAAGGCCTTAGATAAAGCATGTCAGACTTACGGCTCACAATGAATATTTTTGCGTCCAGCCATATAATGGTATGTAAGAAATGTTTTAATAAAAATTTCATAACTTAATTTTTACAATATCCTGTTATACATAATTATTAATAACGAATACAACACTCACTAATGACTGATTACTATAATCGTGTTGCATTCATTTACCTTACCCGCCTTTCACGCAGGCGCACCATTTCTCTACACTCATACTAGCAGAGACTGTTTTAGCAGCCGATTGCCACGTCATTAGTATTGGACTGACTTGTTTGGTGTGCGCAACAGGAAATATTTTGCTACTGGAGAACAAGAAAAATAGGTTTATTTGCGTTATGCTTATTAATTTGTATGATTATTCAGTGTCTGGTAAGTTAATGTTCAAGAAAAAATATTAATTTTTATTAAAACGTTCTATATTTTATGTTAATGATTACTCATTTATTTCAGCCCTTTATATTCAGCATGTCCCTGTCGAAATAAATGTACATTTCTATGAAAATTGAAGCTTTTGTGTGTGTGTTTTGTTTTGTTTTTATATATATATATTTTATTGAGTTTTTACAGAGAGGAAGGGAGAGAGATAGAGTTAGAAACATCGATGAGAGAGAAACATTGATCAGCTGCCTCCTGCACATCTCCCACTGGGGATGTGCCCGCAACCCAGGTACATGCCCTTGACCGGAATCGAACCTGGGACCTTTCAGTCCGCAGGCCAAAGCTCTATCCACTGAGCCAAACCGGTTTCGGCAGCTTTTGTGTTTTTGTGGTCCACATAAGCTTAAGCCTTGTTTATTTGGCCCAGGTTAGCCTTTGAGTTTGACATGCTTGCCTTAGATCTTTGTCATAGTTTTTGACTTACAAGACTGTCCAGTTTATAATTATTCTTGATATTTCTCTGCCTATATCATATAAATTGTTTATCAGTAAAACATTTTTATTAAAATGGTGCTGCAGAACTGTTAGGGGATAGTATAAAGGTTTATGTTTGGGTTGGATTTTTTTTTCCTCAAGAGAAAGCTAAACAATTTCAAGTATAATGAATATTATGTTAATAAAGATTGAGATTAAAAACTGTTATTATTATCAATAAATGACAAGTGCTGGCGAGGATGTGGAGAAAAATGAACCTTTATGCGCTGCTGGTAGGAATGCAGACTGGTGCAGACACTGTGGAAAACAGTATGAAGTTGCCTCAAAAAGGTAAAAATGGAACTCTCATTTGACCCAGTAATCCCACTTCTAAGAATATATCCCAAGAAACCAGAAACACCAATCAGAAAGGATATATGCACCCATATGTTCATAGCAGCACCATTTACCATAGCTAAGCTTTGGAAATAGCCTAAGTGCCCATCAGCAGATGAATGGATTGGAAAACTGTGGTACATCTACACAATGGAATACTATGCTGCTGTTAAAAAGAAGGAATTCTTACCATTTGCAACAGCATGGATGGACCTGGAGAACATTATGCTAAGTGAAATAAGCCAGTCAGAGAAAGATAAATATCACGTGATCTCACTCATTTGTGAAATATAATGATCAAAATAAACTGATGAACAAAAGATTCAGAGACAAGGTAGCACTGAACAGACCATCCAATCTTATAGAGAAGACAGGGATGAGGGGGTTAGAGATCAACCAAAGGACTTGTTATGCATGCATATTAGCATAACCAATGGACACAGACACTGGGGCGGTGGGGGCCTGTCCTTGGGGGTGGGAGTTACCTGGGGGGGGGGGTGTCAATCAGGGAAAAAGGAGACATATGTAATACTTTAAAAAAATAAAAAAAAAAACCTGTCATCGTTTAATGCTTCAATTGCTAAAGAATAAATAAATCTGACCAAATGGATGGATGGATATATTTAAAATTTATTATGGAAGAAAATGAATATGATCTTTTAAGATAAAACTAAAGTCTAAAGATTACCAAAAAAAAAGACCACAGATCTTTGTCAACATATACGTGAGAAAATTATTATAAACATGTACTTAATGTGCTCATTTGAAACAATCCCTTTCAGAGAATAGAAGCAGAGGGAATGCTTCCTAACTTATTCTATGAGGTCATTACCCTAATACCAAAACTAGACAAAGACCATATAAGAAAACAGAACTGTAGATTAATATCTCTCATGAACATAGATGTAAAAATCCTCAACAAAATAAGCATGATTTATGTCAGGTATTCAAAGCTGGTTCAACATTCAAAAATCAGTTAATTGATTGATCACATTAATAGGCTAAAGAAAAAAATCGTTATATCAATAGATGCAGAAAAAGCATTTGACAAAATTTAACACTGATCAAAACTCTCAGCAAAGTAGGAATAGAGGGGAACTTACGCAGCTTGATAAGGAACAGCTATAAAAAAACTTGCAGTTGCCATCACACTTAATAAGAAACTCAAAAGTTTTTCCACTAAGATTAGGATCAAGACAAGGCTGACCCCTCCCACTATTACTTTTCAGCATATTACTGTAACTCCAAGCTAATGCAATAGAGGAAATAAGAGATTGGGAAGGCAGAGATAAAATTGTCTTTATTCCCAGATGGCATGATCTATGGAGAAAATCTAAAGTAATCAACAAAAATACTCCAGCAACTAATAAGCAGTTATAGCAAGTTGCAGGGTATAAGGTTAATATATAAAAATCAATTACTTTTCTATGTACCAGCAATGAACAAATAGAATTTGAAATTGAAAACACATTACAATTTACATTAGTATCTCCCAAAATGAGACACGTAGGCATAGATCCAAAAAAAAAAAAAAAAGGATAAACTCTATATGAGGGAAATGAAAAACTCTAATGAAAGATATCAAAAAAGAACTAAATAAGAGAAGTGACAGTCCATGTTCATGGACAGGTGGACTCAGTATTGTCTCAAGATGTTAGTTCTTCACAACTTCATTTATAGATCCAAACAGTTTCAGTCAAAATCCCAGAAAGTTATTTTGTGATGTCAATAAACGAACTCTGAATTTTAAGTGTAGAAGCAGAAAACACAAATATTCAAATACAATATTGAAAGAGAAGAAGGTGGAGGGCTGGCACAACCTGATTTCAAGTCTTACTATAAAGCTACAACAGTCAATACAGTATGACATTAGTAAAAGGATAGGCAAATCAATGGAACAGAATAGAGAACCCGGAAGCAGGCCCACATAATTTGGTTGGCTGATCTTTGTTTGACTAAGGCAGACTAGGAACAAAGACAATCATTTCAACAACTGGTGCTGAAACAATTGGTCATCCATATGGAGTAATATTGAAAATATACAAAGAACTCTTCAAACTCTTAAAACAATAAGATAAATGAATAACCTGATTTTAAACATGAGCAAAAGACTTGAACAGACATCCCACCAAAGGAAATGTACAGATGACAACCAGGCCTATCAAAAGATGCTCAACATCATATGTCATTTGGAAACTGCAAATTAGAACAACAATAAGATTCCATTACATAACAATTAGAATGGTCAAAATCCAAACACTGGGAACACCAAATGATAGTGAGGATTTGGAGCAACAAACTCTTCATTGCTTTTCGGGATGGAAAAGTCATACAGCCTCTTTGGAAGAAAGTTTGGCATTTTCTTACAAAATTAAACTTACTCTAACTATGCAATCTAGCCATTATGCTCCTTGGTAGTTACACAAGGGAACTGAAAAGTGATGTCTACACAAAAACCTGCACATGGATGTGTATGGCAGCTTTCTTTAAAATTGATAAAACTTGGTAACAATCAAGATGCCCTTCAGTTGGTGAATGAGTAAATAAACTGGTATTCAGATAATGGAATATTATTCAGCATTAAAACAAAATAAGCTCCCAAGCCATGAAAATACATGGAGGAACCTTACATGCATATTGCTAAGTGAAATAAGCCATTCTTTAAAAACCACATACAGCTTGATTCCAATTGCATGACATTCTGGAAAAGGTGAAACTACAGAGACAGCAAAAAGGTTAATGGTTTCGCCAAAACCAGTTTGGCTCAGTGAATAGAGCGTTGGCCTGCGGACTGAAAGGTCCCAGGTTCGAGTCCGGTCAAGGGCATGTACCTGGGTTGCGGGCACATCCCCAGTAGGAGATGTGCAGGAAGCGGCTGATCGATGTTTCTCTCTCATCGATGTTTCTAACTCTCTATCTCTCTTCCTTCCTCTCTGTAAAAAATCAATAAAATATATTTTTAAAAAAATGTTAATGGTTTCCAGGAATTTAAGGGTAGGAAGGGGTGAATAGGAGTACAGGATATTTAGGGCAGTGAAACTCTTTGATAATATACATGCCATTTTACATCTGTCAAAACTCATGTATAGCACCTAGAGCGACCCCTAATGTAGACTTTGGGAGATAAAGATGTGTCAGGGTAGGTTCATCAGCTGTAACACATGCACCACTGTGATCAGGAATGTTGATAGTAGGGGAGGCTGTGCATGTGTGTGGACGGAAGTATATGACTACTCTCTATATTTTGCTAAATTGTACAGTGAACCTAAATTTGTTCTCAAAAATAAAGTTTATTAATTAAAAAAAGTAAAACAACCTGAAAAACCTTAAACTTATAAAAAGAAAATAAGGCTATAAAAGTATGTCTCCTCCTTCTTATGGGTAGCTATAATGTTTCAATTCAAGTTCTCTTTTTACTCTCAGTTTTCCAATCTGAGGTTAAGGAGAATAACCTAATCTCCTTAATTGGTCCATAACTTTATTTGCAATGAACTATCATTCATAGAAAGGCAAGTGGAGGAGGGGATAGGGTATACCCGGAAGAGAGTCAGTGTTAACGAGCACAATTCAGTTGGCTTTATTCAGTGCCCATGGTACCTCAAAGGCTGTAAGCCTTTCATATACCCACAGACACCATGCCTTTTCCCAGAGTGTTGAAGATGAAAGTCTTGTTTGGTTTTATGTGAGGATTTCCCCCTTCATTACTGCTCAAAAAATGGGGACTATATATTCTCTTTATTTAATAAATGACTGCTTTCAGTAGGAACTTATTTTTAACTAGTCATTGCACTTTGATGATTTACATCACCTCTGAGATGCTCTCTGATAAAGCATGACGTCATTTGTGGCTCGAGATGACCTGGAGACACTGACCTGGCAGGCACTTGGAGGGGAGATTGGCATCGCACGAGAAGGCTGTCTACAGTGAGGTTCTCTAAAGCAGCTGCATTCCTAGCGGGACCTGATTAAGTTTATCTCACTATTAGGTTCTTTCATTTACTCATTTTTTTTTTCTCAGAAGGAAAGAGGTTGTTCTGGCATGCAAAGTACCTGGCTTTTCACGGCTACTGAGCTGAAATAATGTGCATCTATTGATGGTTGATCGTTTGTTTCTGTTCTCTGCTTTTTCTGGTTCAGTGTTGGCGGTTAGAGCAGGTATTCCTTTCTGGTCAGCTGACAATTGATCTTTCTTAGAAATGACACTTTTACATTCTCAAGTATAAGGAGTTAGATGTTCCAGTTTCATTTAGCTTCTTACCTATTCTGAGTCCATGAAGGGTCAAGATGTTTAACATTGATTTCCGAGGCCTGTGAACCCAAGTGAACCTGGCGTAAAGGGCTCTTCCTAGACATCGTTTTCTAAAGGCAGAGCCAGTGGCTCCTTTATTGCCAAACTGCACATTGCTCATTGATGACTTTAAAATTGTGATTTTATTATTTCACTATCTTAAAAACACTGCCCACGTTTCAAAACCCCAGTCATTAGTGCATAGAGGAAAATACCAATTCTCACATGCCTGCTCTTTTCTGCTGTCATATTTGCATACGTATAAGATGTATGCACACATGTTCCATAATGATTGAGCTCTTTTGTATTAAAATATATTGTGTTTTACTAGGGAGCAAAGTTATCGTTATCTCAGAGCTTATTTTTTGCACTCTGAAATATGACACAAAAGAAATTTTCTGAAATATCAATATGCCTTATGTACCACTATCAGAAACTATATTTCGCATTCTGATTGGTATTGTCCTGTTATAATTCTTTATAACTCAAATTTTTATACCCGTGTTTGCCTTGATAAAAGTAAGCTTAAAAATAGAGTCACTGGTTCTATAAATTACTATTATTATTATTATTATAATGCTCTTTTATATTTTTGTTTAGAATATTTTGAAGACCTTTAAAATGCTTCTATTATCAACCCTCCTCTATATATTCTTTGGTCAAGTCTTTTGTTATTTTCTTTTTTGGAGTGTGTATGTTTCTGTCTGAGTGATTTGTAAACTCTCAATGTGGGTACAATTAATATGCTTATAGAGGCTTTCTTTTTCCTGGGAATTTCTTGATGATTTTTACTTTGTCATGTCATGAAAAATGTGTGTCAAAACACCGTTGCAATAATTGTTTTTTCTACTTGCTTGTACACTTCTATATTAGAGGAACTGGTGGTAGACAACCAACTCTTATTTTGGTTTCTACAACACAGAGGTTGCTAGGTAACTTTAATTCCTTTCAACAAGAGGACAACAACAACAAATTCCTGTCCGCTTTAGATCTGTATATTTCACCTAGAAGATCTAGTAAATAAAAAATGATTTAAAACATTTTTCAAAAATGTGCAGTTCTATATAGACAACCTCTAATGTGGCATCAAGCATTTTTTAATTATGCTGCCATTTCTTCATCCTTATGATATGCTTGTTCATAAGAAATCATTTTTAAGTAGCAATAGTTATAAGCATCTCCAGGAAATTTAATATATGAAAATCCAGTTTAAATGAAAATGATACTTTTATGAAAAATATGCCAACATTTTGCTATTAAAATATTTACATGGATTTCTCATTTATAAGTGTGATTGAATTTACAATTTTTTATACTAAATGTCTTCTTTATTTAGGGAAAAATATATTTCAGTTCTGCCATCCTGGTCATCACTTAAAGGTCTAATCTCATATTTATATTTTTAAATAGTTGTAAAATTGCCATAAAATATTCTATATAATTTTCACAGTTAATTTTGAAAAATTAAAAAAAACTTTCATTTTAAATTTTTCATTCCTTCCATCAAATTTCCCTATGATGTTACTTTCTAGCTATTGCCAACGTTAATAGTTACATTTTCTCCAATAACAAGTGGTAGATTTGCAAAGACTTTTAACATTTGCTTAATGCCTTTTTCTATCCCTTATAAGAATCATATAAACAGCCAGCACTGCTATGCAGCAGGTGTACATGAATGTGGCTGTGCTGAGGGTTACTGAAACATGGCCAAGGTAGCCGGAGAATTTTGCTGCCGAAGCCACTCTGGCTCTCTCCTCATGACTCCCTGAACCTCCCCACAACTATAATAATCTCGGCTTGTAGGTGGCCTCGAGGACCCTCCTGCAGCACTATCACCCATGTTTTTGACATGCCAGCTGTTAATATTTTGATTGTCATTCATGTGTATGGAAAGAGAATCATCATTTGTCTTAACTTGATGTTTAATAAACTTTTTTTTTTTAATCCTCACTTGAGGATTTGGCTTCATTGATTTTTAGAGAAAGAGGAAGGGGAGAAAGAGGGAGAAAGAGAAAGGGGAGGAGAGAGACAGAACATCAATGTGGTAGAGAAACATCAATCTATTGCCTCCCATACATGCCCTGACTGGGGATCGAACCCGTAACCTTTCGGTGTAAGGAATGACACGCCAACCAACTGAGCCACCCAGCCAGGGATAAACTGTTTTTAGGAATATCTTATGATACAAGTAGTTTGTCATTTTAATTTCTTGATTTTGCCAATTGCATAATTTATTTTGACAATCCAGATAATCAACACTGGAGTTTCTTTATGTGTTCTGAAATCTTTTGAATATGATACTCCATTTTAAGGAGCAAGATAAAATTAGAATCTTTGGGGAAATTTGTGGAGTTTTCCTCTCTCCTTTGCCTTTTTATTGGAAATAAGATTTGATGACTTTTCCATGTTTAAATTTTTAGAGTACAAAATGTTTAGAGTACAGTATTATAACTGAAGTAATGTTGCTTTTTTAAAATAAATATTTTTATTGATTTTAGAGAGGGGGGAAGAGGGAGAGAGAGATAGAAACATTAATGATGAGAGAGAATCATTGATCAGCTGCCTCCTGCACGTCCCACACTGGGGATCAAGCCCTGGGCACAACCTGGGCATGTGCCTTGACCGGGAATTGAACCATGACCTCCTGGTTCATAGGTTGACACTCAATTACTGAGCCACGCCAGTTGGGCAGTAATTTTACTTTTTAAAAATCATCATAAATCAAATGCTGGAAGTTTTATATATAGTCTAAAATGTTCTGTTCTATAATGTTTGCCATTTCATCAAGCTTTAGAATTTTTCTCATTGATCCTTTGATGTTTATATTGATGCTATTAATGTAATGGCTTTATACCTTCACTCATGTAGCTCATGTGACTTTACAGCATCTTTGCATAAAGATAGTCTCTGGGCTAGTGAATAATTTAAAAATGTATCCTTTACTTCCCATCTCTCTTAAAGAAATGGGAAGGTGGGATTCAAGAGTAGGGAAAATGAACTAATTTTTAAATATCTCAGTTAATGTTATAGGTTTGAAGCGTTTTTGTTTTTTTTAAAGCAGTTACAGTCTGCCAGGTTATCGATCCCTCAATCTATTACTGTTATAAATGGATGCAATTAGCAATTCAGTCTAAATGAACCATGGTAGTGACCTCATTACTCTGAAAAATCCCATTACATCACTTATAAAATCACTGTATCTAAAAGAGTAGAATATACATTATAAAAATTCTTTGGAATAAATAATGGGCATTGTGACTATCGTTGTAGTTACATACTACAATTTAAGGATAATTCATTATAAAGTTTTAATATTATTTAAGTGTATTTAAATAGGTGTAATTCTACCAATATAATTTTGCTCATGCTTCTATCTTACTCGTTTGTGCAATACCTCCTTTTTTACATATGTATTTTTTTCATTTGCATTTAATGAGCTATCTAAGTCATAGAATGATAAAGCCCTAAGTCTGGTTTGGAACAGAGATACTATAATTCAACTCTTTACAGGCATCTGTAGTCTTTAGTTTCCTTAAGTGGTTGGCTCAGGTCATGAAGTTATGGAGTATCAGTGTCAGAATTAGAACCTGAGATGGATTTACACTTTTCCTCTTTTGCCTGCTTCCTTCCTTAGTTTGCTTATGAAAGTTATGGGAGAAGTTTCTTCTGAGATTCAGCTAAAAGCTTAGCTCCCAGTAGAATTTGTGTCCTGCAGTCAGCCGTATAAATACAATCACCAATACCTAATATTCCTTGTATGGAGAAATAGGAAATGACAGACAAACCATTAAAATGAATACACACTTTTCCTTATCCCTTTCTTCCTTCATTACATCTAATTTCTAGAGGAGATCCCCAAAATACTTGGGTGTTGGGAATGGCAATTCTGTTTTAGAGGATTGTTTCCTGTTTTAGTTAATGAAAATTAAACCATACCCTGTATTGGCTTTTCAGATTTAAGATACTGGGCACATCTCCATCTATAATAATAATATTCTAATTAGACCGGATGTCCTTCTGGACAACCTTCCGGATGAAGTCGGGCTGCGAGGGAAGCCCAGGTTCCAGGTGCCAGAGGGAAGCCAGTGCCGGCAGCTGGGGAAAGGAAGGCCTACTCTCGCACGAATTTTGTGCATTGGGCCTCTAGTTGGTTTATAATAGCCAGGTCTCTGACCAAAGAGGTCAAGTATTAGCAAATGTAAGAGTGTCATAGAAATTTGTGTTCCAGATGCAAGAATTTATATATGCTTTTTCTGCTTGTTTTTTACTCCATGTTTTCATCTAATGTGGGTTTTCCATCTTGGTTTTTTAAAAAATATATATGTTTTCTTGTCCCCCCCCATCCCCTTATTTTATTTGTTTCTGGAAGATAGAGAAGTTGATCTGATCATCTATAAACAATGCCAAGTGAATTCATACCTGTACCTCTCCATTTCTGTTTGGTTCTTAAATAATTTCTTTGTGCAATGGAAATACTATATTAAACAGTTTATAACTGCTGCCTAATATTTCAGCTTTGATTGACAATTTTAATTCTGTAAAGCAGTGGTTCTCAACCTTCCTAATGCCGCGACCCTTTAATACAGTTCCTCATGTTGTAGTGACCCCCAACCATAAAATTATTTTCGTTGCTACTAACTGTAATTTTGCTACTGTTATGAATCGTAATGTAAATATCTGATATGCAGGATGTATTTAGGTGACCCCTGTGAAAGGGTTCAACCCCCCAAAGGGGTCGCGACCCACAGGTTGAGAACCGCTGCTATAAAGGCTGTTGGTTAGAAACAATCTTGTTTGGTGTATATCTGTTTTTATCTTAGTGCAGTGGTCAGCAAACTCATTAGTCAACGGAGCCAAATATGAACAGTACAACGATTGAAATTTCTTTTGAGAGCCAAAATTTTTAAACTTAAACTATATAGGTAGGTACATTGTTATTAACTTAATTAGGGTACTCCTAAGGCTTAGGAAGAGCCACACTCAAGGGGCCAAAGATCCGCATGTGGCTCGCGAGCCGCAGTTTGCTGACCACTGTCTTAGTGGAACTTGTTCTGTAAATACTTACTGGTGACTCTGAGGAAAAATGTGTTAGAAAGTGTAGGGAGTAAATGTCCAAGAGGACCTCCTTTAGTTTTCTTAGAGCTTTGACTACTGGAGGGATTGTTTTCAGAAAGCACTAATAGAACAGCCATTGCTGCCAAGTAACTGACATTCTGAAATAGCACTTCCTATTGGGCACCATACAGGTGGGACCATTTATTTACAGAAAGAGAGTGTGGGTCTGTATGTGTTGGGTGTGTATAAGAGAGAGTGAGGAGAGAGGGAGAAAGGGGAAGAAAACCATTTTGTGGGCATATTCCGCTGAGGTCAGTAACCTGCTATTCAGTGAACTCCAGTCTGACCCCACTTGGACCTGGAGGAGGGTCACATTGAACTGGGAAGCAGCCAAGGCAGCATTACAACAGAAAGAAACATCTATTACTTAGAAGTTCTGAAGAGACTGGGGAGCCCTGGCTGGTGCCGCTCAGTGGTTAGAGCGTCAGCCCGCGCGCCAAAGGGTCTTGGGTTCGATTCCCAGTTGAGGACATGTACCTGGGTTGTGTGTGGGAGGAAACCAATCTACATCTCTCCCTCACATCGATGTTTCTCTCTCCCTCCCTCCCTCCCTGCCTCTCACTCTCCCTTCCTTCCACTTTCTCTAAAAATCAATGGAAAAAATATCCTCGGGTGAGGACTAACAACAGCAAAAGACAGGAAAGGAAGGACTAGATCCCACAGGATAACAGTCCCCTGTTTGTCACGGAAGTTAATGACTTCTGATCATGAATGGATCCAGCTGTTGAAAGGACAATGTATTGAAAGCCCAAAGAAAGATTTCTACACATGGTGCATAGCTCACATTGATACACACGTGCTCACAGGTGGAGCGGCTGGTTTGTAGAGAAAAGTTGTGTTTGCTTTTTGAGAGAAAGTATCCGTTTCCAGGGTTTGAAATGTAGGATAACTACCTTTAGCCAAAATGAGATGTTTTCTTCATTGACTCTCAGCGGGTGGCGGCTGTGAGGCATGGTGTGGAGCACAGGCACCAGGGCCTGCCACCTGCAGAGTGTGTGCCGAGGGCCATGACTGATAGAATTTTGAGGATTAAGTGACTAAGACATTCAATAAATTTTAGCTGTTTTTGTTATTGTTCACCTACATTCTGAAAAATGTTGTAGAAAGTACCTATTACCCTTTTAAAACACAGTGAACAATCGATGCAGATAAAATATACCAGAATAGGTTTCAATGCAGGGGAAACAAAGAAAAATCGGCCTTGGAACCACATACCCTTAGTAAGAGTGCAACTTTGACAATGAGGTTTATTTTGTTTAATTAAAAATGCAGACGTGTGTGGGAGTGAGAACATTTAAATGAACTCATAGGCTTCCATTCTTAGATGTCTCTCAACCTCCCTCTCGTTCTCTCTCGGGCTCTTGTCTGAACCTGTCTCAGCAACAGTTACCCTCACGTTTATTCTGCTTGCATTCTCAGTGTGTTTGTTTGTTTCTTCTATAATCTCAGTATATTGGGTCAGAGGGAAAACTCAGTGTATAAGCTGACTGCCAGTATTTTGCATCTTTTTTGAGATTATTGACCATAGCCTCATACACAGTATCACTAAACTTCTCTTTCAAAACAGGTGCCCAAACACACAAGTCATCACGGTATTAATTTCTGAATGTTATCGTATTGGAGCCATTCCACACTTGAACAAAGCCAGATTGTTGACCACTGAGGAACTGTGTTCTCACAGGAGGCCTGTGATCTCTTCCAGGTGTACATTCTATTTGTTGAGATGGCCTCTGATTATAAGGGGGGTTGTTGGAGGCATAGAAAACTGGAACGTCCCTCCTTGAGAGTTTGCCAGTTTGGTTCCCAGCCAACCCGATAACTGCTTGTAGTGACACTCATCCCTCTAGGACTTCCGATCCGATGCCAGCCCTGAGGACGGTGGCACTCAGCCTACTCACACTGTCCTGACCCAAGGGCACCCCTGTCCTGAATGCCTCAAAGTATCGGTAAAAATCAAATACCAATTCAAGGGACTTATAGCTACAATTCCAATAAAACTCTGAGTGTAAAGCATGCTATTGTTACTATTTAAATTTTGTTTTACCATTTTAAACAAAAAAAACAGGAAGGCAAATGTGTAGTTTTGTTACCCTGCCTTCCTCAGTGTTTGGTCCATAAGTTGCTAAACCGAGCCTTAAGAATCTCAGCATATACAAGGACCCTTTTCTAGTGTTACCAAGGCTTCTTTGATCCTTCCATAAAGCAAGACATATTTCCTTGTCTCCAACCCTGACCTTCTGAGCTTCACCTGCCTGATAACTACTTATTTGGATTATATAGCTTCCTCAAATATAGCATGTCAACATGTATTTTGTCATTTCAGATTCCTTTCTAGAATTATCTGTTTCTCTGATTAATACCACCATTCTTTCAAGCTACCAAACTCAAAGCTTTATTACTATAATTGAGTCTATTTTTTCTTCCTACATCTAGAATGTTACTAAAGTCCACTTCTCAACCAGTAATATTTTCCTGCTTGATCATTTTGTTTCATTTCCTCTGGAACCCTCTTGTTCTCTTGCCATTTTACATTTGAACTACTGCAATATGCCAGTATCATGCTTGTAGTAACTTATAACACCATAATCTTCTGTTACTTCGCTCCCACTATAATAAAGACAATAACAAGTGTTGGTGAGGATGTGGGAAAATTGGAACATTCATACTTGGCTGATGGAATGTAAAATAATACAGCCACTTTTCAAAAACAGTTTGACAGTTCCTCAAAAGGTTAAACATGGAGTTACCATATGACCCAGCAATTCCACTCCTCGAAATTCCACTCCCAAGAGAACTGAAAACATATGTTCACACAAAAACTTATAATAAATAATGAATTCTCATGTTCAAAACAGCATTATTTGCTGTGACCGGTTTGGCTCAGTGGATAGAGCATCAGCCTGCGGACTGAGGGGTCCCAGTTTCAATTCCAGTCTAGGGCATGTACCTTGGTTGCGGGCACATCCCCAGTAGGAGGTTTGCAGGAGGCAGCTGATCGATGTTTCTTTCTCATCAATGTTTCTAGCTCTCTATCCCACTCCCTTCCTCTCTGTAAAAAATTAATAAAATATATATTTTTAAAAACAGCATTATTCACAATAACTTAAAGGTGGAAGTAACCTAAGTGTCTATCGACAAATGAGTGTTTTTAAAAAAATGTAATATATACCTATAATGGAATACTATTCAGCCTTTAAAAAGGAAGGAGCTGCCCAGACAGTGTAGCTCAGTGGTTGAGCAGTGACCTATGAACCAAGAGGTCACGGTTCTATTCCTGGCCAGGGCACATGCAGTAGGAGGCCGATCAGTGATTCTCTCATCATCATTGATGTTTCTATTTCTCTCTCCCTCTCCCCCCTTCTCTGAAATCAATAAAAAAATATTTTTTAAAAAGGAAGGAGCTCTTTCCATAAGCAGCCAGAGGTAACTTCTGAAAATGGTTTCCTATTTACTTGACCCAGAAAATCCCACAGAGTCATACAAGTCAAAAGGTTAAAATCTTCGTGAACACTTGTGAAACGGCCCAGGCCGTCAAGGGTATGCATATCCGAACAGCCACCAAGTTTCCAAAGGATATCAGTTTACAGAAGCAACGTATGCCATCCCGTCGACCAAACAGTGGGGTGGACATTATGGGCACCGTCGGTGGCCCAAAAAGTGCTCAATATTTGCTGCACATGCTTAAAAATGCAGAGAGTCATGCTGGACTTAAGGGTTTAGATGTAGACGTTCTGGCCACTGAGCACATCCATGTGAACAAAATGCCTAAGATGTAGCTCAGAGTTTACAGAGCTCACAGGTGGATTCACCCACACATGAGCTCTCCCTGCCACACTGAGGGTCCTTCCTGAAAAAGAGCAGATTGTTCCTAAGCCAGAATAGAAGATTACACAGACAAAAACGATATGCTAGACGAAACTGAAGAAACAAAAATGTATGGCCCAGGAGTAATTCAGCATAAAATAAATGGTAAGAAGAAAAAAAAAAAAAGGAAGGAAATTATGACATCTGCTACAACATGAATATTGAAGACATTATACTAAATAAAATAACCCGTAACATAACAGACAAATATTGTAAGATTCTGCTTATATGATGTGTACATAGTAGAATCATGTTTGTCAGGGGCTTGGGAAAGGGGAAAATGGAAAGTTAGTGTTCAATGGGTACAGAGTTTCAGTTTGAGAAGATGAGAAAGTTCTAGAGATGGATGGTGAATATACTTAATACCATATAACTGTACACTTAAAATGTGGTTAAGATGGTAAATTTTATATTACATACATTTTACCACAATAAAAAAAATACTTGTAAATGTTCAAAGCAGCATTATTTATAATAGCCAAAAAGTGGAAATAAACATTCGTCATGAATAAAGTGTGATATATCTCTACAGTGGAATGTTACCCATAAAAAGAAGTGCAGTAGTAATACACACTAAAATGTAGATGAACCTTGCAAACATTATGCTAAGTACAAGAAACCAAATACAAAGAGCTAACTTTCACATGATTGCATTTATTAGAAATATCCAAAATAGGTAAAGCCATAGAGACCAAAATTCAATTAGCTGGAGGAGGATAGAATGGTTCCTAATGGGTACTGATTTATTTGGGGAAATGATGGAATTGTTTTGGAATTAGATTAGTGGCAATAATGGCACAACTCTTTGAATATACTAAAAATACTGCATCGTATATTCTAAAAGGATGCATTTATGGTATGTGAACTAGATCTCAATTTTTAAAAACCTACATGATGCCATATTTGTTAGGAAACAGTATGCCCCAGTCTCTGCGCACCGTTTCCAGCTCCGTGTGAGAAAATCAAGTGACCTCTCTTCTTACTCTGTACGATAGGGGCGATTACTGCTTCACCGGCTGTTTGCGTTAAGTGAGGTAACATATGTAACGCATCCAGCACTGTCTGGCACGTACTAAGAACCCAGTAAATTTATTAAGACCTGTTGGGACATCAGCCTTCAACAGCTTCTAATACTGTTCCAGATAGTATTTTCAGATATTTGGGAAAATGGCCCAACTCCTTTAACCATTTTAACAATACTCTTCATGTTCTGGCTCAAATCTGCCTCTTCGAATTCTTAGGATGTTCCTTTAAAGAATGGGCTTTTTATTCTCTTTCATTTTGCTGTACAGATTCTTACAGCTCTGAATGCCTGAAAGGTGTTTTCTTCCTGTTCCTCTGTCTTTCTCTGAATCCCACCTGCTCTCAGAACTCAAGAAGACTTTCTGAAACCATACATTCCACTTTCTCCTTTACTTCATGGATGGTAATCTCCGCCTTTTGTAGCACCCAAGATTTTTACTGTATCTTTGACCAGTGCACTTTTGGTTGTATTTTTAAAGAATGTATTTTATTGGGTTATATTTTTAAGGCATGTGTGCTGATTTGCTTTACCTGCTCCGTAGCACTTAGCACATTGCTTTGATAGTGTTCGGAATAAACATTGGCTACTTATGGGTTAAGTTAGTGCTACCTCTCAACAAGTACAAGGGCTTAAAGGAATGAGTCTCAATCCTGGCTGCACCTTAAGATCCCCGGGGGCATAAGGCTTCATTTTAGCCCAACAAATCAGAATCTCTGAGCAGAGGCCTCCGCTTCACACACAGGTGATACTGTTACAACCCAGGCTGAGAGCTATTGGATTAAACAGATGAAGGACTAGAAGCCAGTGGGCCCCCAGCCTAATTGATTTTCACAATCAAGATGTGAGGAGCACTGAAGCAGGTAGAGATGCTCTGGGCATTGCAAAGTGTGCTACAAATATTAGACAATGTTATTATGGTGCATTTGGGAGCGTCACTGCTTCGAGAAATATCCCCCAACCTTAATTTTCTTTCTTTTTTTTTTTTAACAGCCAACGGTGTAGTGGAAATATCCAATTATGGGCATCTTAAACCATTTAAACTCTGCGTAATAGCTTTCATACCAGATGTGCATGCCTTGTTCCTTTTTGCTAACTTAAAAATACTCGCTCTGTGTCTTTCCCAGGCTGGCCCACATTCAGCAGCAGACCCTCTCAAGATTGTTTACTTGCCCTTGTTCCTGTTGAGTTACCGCACTTGGAAGCAGGAGATGGGCTCAACAGCAGCCAACCGGCCATGATCCAGGAGGAGCAGTGAGGGACAGAGCTGCTGGTAAGACAGTGGGGACCGTTGGTGCTTGGTTTGCCAGAAGCTTATTTCCAATGTAATGGTCAATGTCTCTTCCAACCTCAACCCTCAGTTACTCAGTACTCACTCAACTACCTTTATTATCTGTGCTTTGGACACATAGCTTAGATTTTTAAGATCTCTGAATTCCCTAAAATTATGTGCTGAGTTTTGTGTATATACATTTTTGGGGGTTTGTTTCTAGAGAAAAGATTTTTCATCAGATTCTTAATATCTGTGAATTTAAAAAGAGAGGTAAGAACATTCACACACCACGATAAGCATGGAGAAATGTCGCACCCAGAACCACTTGTCACAGCATCTCTCCTGTCCATCATTACCGCACTGTGGCCACTTGGTCCCAGGCTTGTTCAGGACCAAAAGAATTCCACCAGTTGTTATTTGCTGGGCTGAAAAGTGAGCACCCACTGAGCCTAGGCAGCTGGGTTTCATGACAATTTGGCTCCCCAGAACTAGTGGAGAACTAAAGTATAGAATGATAGAACTCAGGAAAACCTATGTGATACTTCACATGATTTTTATTTTCCACATGATTTTTCTAAAAACCACAAATAGAGGTACTGACAGAGAGGAAAACACCAAACACTTTTTATATCATGCTCTTATAGTTGATCCTAATGAAGTTCAATTTGTTCTGAATGCCACTGACTCGCTAATGGATGTCCTGGCCTAAGGGTTATTTATCAGATCATTATCACTTATATGGGTGAACAGAAGTAGGGAATTGGTGTAGTTCCCCCCTCCCCCCTCAAAAAAAATATTTAAGGTGAAGACTACCATGAATTCTACCATATATAATTTTGTCTTTACTATAAGCCAGTTAAAATCATAGGGGCCTTGAAGGAAAGAACATAGAAGTTAGAGAAAAGGAAGATTGAGGCTTTTCTTTTTCCTTCTGCAACTCCTTTAGGGGGTAGTTCAGCGTGGGTGTCCCTGAGTTTTGTTTATGCATTCACATAACACATCTTCTAAAAAGCCTGTGTGGCTGTAATCTCTGCTCTCACTCCAGACGCGAAGTACGCACTCTGCCACTTGATCCTTCTGAGAGACTGACCTGGTGCTGAAATCCTTTCCAGGGTGTCCTCAGTTGAACTCCCATGATTCCTGGATGTTGCCATTTTCGAGACATGGGGCAAGTGCCTCTGCCTAGATTACCTCTCTGCCCTGGGAATTCAAGTCACTCTGCAAAGGAAAGAGAACTCAGCACCGTAGTAACTCTCAGAATGAAAATTTCCCCCTTGCATGTTAATGTTTTTAGAGTCATCATTGTCGCTGAAAATAGACTTCCTCTTTCCCCTCTCATGCTGGAAAATCTTAGGCAATTATGAATACAGTGTTGTGAGCGTTTCCCCTCCTCCCCTGCTGGGTGCTTTGCCTCTCTCACTGTGAGGATTGTGACTTCTCACTCTGTACTTGACCTTACATGAGAACTGAAAGAGTTTTTTAAAATGGAATTTCTATCTCTTTAGTGAAGTCATAAGATTGTCACTTCTTGGAGGTGAAGGGTGGGTAAGAAAGTGCAGAAGCTTTGGAAAAAGTGTAAGACAAATTGCTAACAAGATATGAGGTCAGGAAATTAACGTATTGGATGTGTGTAAAAAAACAAAAAGGTTTTATAAGTAAACTCTGAGAGGAGTGCTTCCCTCATGTCCAAAAAACATTTTATTTTGCCTTTATGCTCTTATAGTTGAATAAGCTCAGTCTAGGACTTATTTTCAGTGACAAATGAGCCTAGGGCTTATCTTTTAGTAACATTTATTAGCTGTATGTCCTTTGGAAAATTATTTAACCTCTTTAGATCTTGTTTTTCTGGACAAATATGTCATAGTTAATACTAATGGGATCATATAATATTATATGGACAATATGTGGATGGCCTGGTACATAGTGAGTTCTTAATTTTATATTATTAATTACTATTATTAATGCTGCTTTCAGTTCTTTAATAGGGAATTTATTTAAAAAGTATTTTTTGAGTATCTATCAAATACCAGGCACCCTCTAGGAACTAAAATGCATTAATAAGCCAAATAGATCAAAGTTTTTCTCCTTGTTTAGCTTAGAATCTAGAGTGGGACTCAGACAAAAACAAGATAAATAAATAAAAGTATACAGTATGTTAAACATCAAGAAATGCTAAGCATAAAAATTTATAGTAGAAAAAGAAAATTGGGGTCTTATTGAGGTAGTAGTTGAAGGTGGAGTCATCAAGAAAGACTGCACGAGAAGACTTTTTTTTTAGTGAAAGTGTGTATAAGGAATACAAACGCAACCATGAAGTTACACGGGAAAAGCACATTGAAGGTAGAAGAGCAAAGCCATCCTGGAGCAGTGAGAGATTTTCCAGAGGGAGTCAAAGAGAGTCGGGGCAGCTTATGCCACATAATCGTATCCCACCAATAAGAGTCACCCACGTGGTACAGATAAGAACTTTGGAAGTTCAGGGAATGGTACGACAGTTTGTCTAGACCAGTGGTCGGCAAACTGCGGCTAGGCAAACCGCGGCTCGTGAGCCACATGCGGCTCTTTGGCCCCTTGAGTGTGGCTCTTCCACAAAATACCGACTTCTGCTCATGGGCCACGAAGTTTCAATCCCACTGTATGTGCGCGCCTGCACATGATATTTTATGGAAGAGCCACACTCAACGGGCCAAAGAGCTGCATGTGGCTCGTGAGCCACGGTCTGCAGGCCATGGGTCTAGAGCAGCCGTGGGCAAACTACGGCCTGCGGGCCGGATCCGGCCCATCTGAAATGAATAAAACTAAAAAAAAAAAAGACCGTACCCTTTTATGTAATGATGTTTAGTTTGAATTTATATTAGTTCACACAAACACTCCATCCATGCTTTTGTTCCGGCCCTCCGGTCCAGTTTAAGAACCCATTGTGGCCCTCGAGTCAAAAAGTTTGCCCACCCCTGGTCTAGAGACTAAAATGGAGGAGACTTCACACACAAAACATGGCAGGTCATGGCCTTGATCTTGGACAGAAAGAATGTGGATACTTGGCAAAAGGGTAGAAACTTTTAGTTATAAGATGAATAAAGTCTGAGGAGTTAATATATAACCTGGTGACTATAATGACAGTGTCATATAATTGAAATTTGCTAAGAGAGTAGAACTTAAATGTTCTCACCCCAAATAAGAAGAGTTTAAACGTGGGAGGTGATGAGTATTTTTCTTAATAACTTCATGGAGGGATTCTTTCACAATGTACATGTATATCAAATTATTATATTGTACATTATGTATATGTATCTTACAGCTCTGTCATTTTTACCTCAGTAATGCTGAAAAAAGAAACTGCCAAGGAAAAAGTTCTGATTAAAGTTACTTTTTGTAGACATCACAGTCGCATAGCTCTCACACTCTCTGCCATGAAACAACCAACACACACACACACGCACACACACACACACACACAGATGATATGCCAGTAGAGACAGGTGGAGGAGAAACTACATGAGGTGAAGTGAAATTAGGATGTTGACTTTGAGGGCAGGGGTCTACTAAGCATAGAGAAAGGGGAGGGGCAGAGGCAGGCAATCTTGTGTAGAGTTGGCAAGTAGTGAGAGAAAAGATGGAAGAGCAGGTAAGGCCAAATTTTTTTAAAACCCCAAGGCCAGGCTTAAGATTATGACATACTATGCTACAAATATTGAGGAACAATTGAAGCAGTAAGTAACAAGGTGGTCCAGGTCTTTAACAATATTATTTTGACAAGTGTGGAAGAGCAGGGGGGTGGAGGAAGTGGTTAGAGTGATTTAGGGGGTTGAGAACATGGATTATGATAATAATACTGCAAAAGGAAGATGGTTTTGATATCCTTTAAAGAAAAATCATTAGGATTTAATCACTGATTGTACATGGGAGATATAGGAGAAGAGTCAAAGTTTCTCTTCAAGTATTAAAATGACCAATTAAGTGTCAGTGCTAAAAGAAATAGGGAAGTTAGTGTACCCAGAGATGAAACATGACTCCCCTAAGATCATGCCATTAGCTGTTGGCAACACCTGGGCTGGCCTCGGGTCTCCATGTTGCGAGCTTCTCTCCCACCACTCTCCATGCTGGCTGTAAAAAGGGTTAGTGATTTTTTAAAAAATACATTTTTATTGATTTCAGAGAGAAAGAGAGAGATGGGAGAGAGAGAAACATCAATGATAGGAGAGAATCATTGATCGGCTGCCTCCTGCACGTCCCCAACTGGGGATCAAGCCCATGACCCGGGCATGTGCCCTGACCGGGAATCGAACTGTGACCTCCTGGTTCATAGGTTGACACTCAACCACTGGGCCACACCTGCAGGGAAAAAGGGTTAGTGATTTGTATTTCACCAATTTGCTTATGGAGAAGAGAGCTGGGAGGTTTGGATGTGCCCATTAGAACTGTGTTTAGCTGTTCTTCTAAAAATGTGGACATTTTTACCCTCTCTCACAAAACAAATCTAACTTGTTTAGAAAGGGTCAAGGAAGTATTGGTAGGACTGGAAGAGGGTCATTACCTGCATACACTTAGATTCTCCTTCCTAGTCATTGTTGAAGTTTCCTGATTCAAAATGTCATCTTTCTATCTCTGCAATAGTTTGGAGATGGATTAGTATTTCTATTATTGTACATTTTTCTGTTTATCTTTCAGAAGAAAAATGGTTTCTGTTTTCTCAAATTTAAATCACTACCTAGATTTTAAAATTAAGACATCAAATGTTGCTTTCTTTTATTTATTGAATTTATTGGGGTGACATCCTATATAATAAAGAGGTAATATGCAAATTAACCACCATGCCCTCACAAGATGGCTGCCTATGACCAGGCTGGCAGGGGGGTTAGTGAGGGACAACCAAACTACTAAACAAGCAGGCTGCATGGGGCAACCAGGCTGGCGGGGGGTCCTTGAGGGGTGACCAGGCCAGCAGGGGGGTAGTTGGGGGGAAGCAGGCTGACAGGAGGGCAGTTAGGGGCAACCAGGCAGGTAGAGGGGGGCAGTTGGGGGTGACCAGGCCAGCAGGGGGGTCAGTAAGAGGTGACCAGGCCAGTGGGTGGGGGGCAGTTAGGGGAGACCGGGCTGGTGGGGAGGTGTAGTCGGGGGTGATTAGGCTGGCAGGGGGGGGCAATGAGGGGCAATTATGCCTGTAGGAGGGCAGTTGGGGGCGATCAGGCCAGAAAGACGAGGGCAATTAGGGGAGACCAGGCTGGCAGAGGGGGGCAGTTGGGGGTGACCAAGCCGGCAGGGAGTGAGCAGTTGGGGGTGACCTGGCCAGCAGCAGAGGGCAGTTAGAGGTGACCAGGCCAGCAGGGGGGGCAGTTAGGGGCGATCAGGTCAGCATGCAGAGGCAATGAGGGGCAATCAGGTCAGCAGGGGAGGGGCAGTTAGGGGCAACCAGGCAGGCAGGCAGGTGAGCACTGAGGAGCCAGCGGTCCTGGATGGTGAGAGAGATGTCCCACTGCCGGTTTAGGCCCTATCCCTGGCCTAAACCGGCAGTCGGACATCTGTCGAGGGGTCCCATATTGGAGAGGGTGCAGGCTGTGCTGAGGGGACCCCTGCATGAATTTCGTGCACTGGGCCTCTAGTTGGTTAATAAAATTATATAGATTTTAGGGGTACAATTCTATAATACATCTGTATATTCTATTGTGTGTCCACCACCTGTTGGGGTCCAGCCCCAACAGGTCCAGGGGTTCCCCAAGGTGTGGATGGAGTCAGCGAAGAAGGAATGATACGGAGGCAGCGTTCAGGTGATCATCATAGCCAGGTTCCTCTAGCCAGGATATCCAGCCAAGTTCTGTCCAGGTTCTCTTGCCATGTTCTCTCGATAGGTTCTCCAGTCAGGTTCTGTGTTTTATTGTCTTGTTACATCTGTATTTATACCAGTTGATTTTAATCCTATCAATTTCTATTTCAAAGGTTAGGGCATTTCTTATCCATTCCAGGGAGTAAAGATTATGTAGCTTAATCGTGATTGTTCCTAGTTAAAGTGATTAACTACCCGCCTGGCACTTAGTTAAGGGGTTTTATTCCCTCCCTAACTTCAAGGAAAAATCCCTACATGGGGAAACAACCTTTCTCAGAGAGGTGACCTTGGTTAAAACACATAGCGCCAAGAAGGGGAGCAAACATATTAAGAACAGTATGCCATATACGCCAGGTCCCTTGAAACATATGCTGTGCAGATGTTTCTTCCCTGCAGTGACTGTGTCAAGCAGCAAGGATGGACCGGCTTCCGGCAATCACCCAAGTCAAATCTCCTTCCATTGCCATTTATCACCATTATACCTCCTCCCCCTCCCCCCACCCCTCGGCCCCTTCTCCTCTGGTAATCACCATGCTGTTGTCTTCTATTGTCTGTGTCCATGAGGTTTTTTTTTATTTGTTTTTTATTGCTTAATCCCTTCACCTTTTCACCCCTACCCACAAACCCCTCTTCCTCTGACAATTGTCAGTCTGTTCTCTATCTATGAGTCTGTTTTTATTTTGTTTATTAGTTTATTTTGTTTATTAGATTTCACATATGAGCGAAACCATATGGTACTCGCCTTTCTCTGACTGGCTTATTTCACTTGGAATAATGCTCTCCAGGTCCACTCATGCTGTCACAAGGGTTAACGTTTCCTTCCCTTTTATAGCTGAGTAGTATTCCATTGTGTAAATGTATCATAGCTCAACATTAATAATCAGCAGAGAAATGCATATTAAAACGACAATGACATATCACCTCACACTTGTCAGAATCGCTACCATTAATAAATCCACAAACAAAATGTGCTGGTGGGAATGCAGACTGTGCAATCACTGTGTAAACAGTATGGAGTTTCCTCAAAAAATTAAAAATGAAACTGCCTATGTCCCAGCAATTCCACTTCTAGGACTATATCTGAAGAAAGCTAAAACATTGATTTGAAAGAATATATGTATCCCCATGTTCATGGCAGCATTATTTACAATAGCCAAGAATTGGAAACAGCCCAAGTGTCCATCAGTAGATGAGTGGACAGATGTTGCTTTTTTAAAGATCAATCTTGAAATCAATGGTCATTATTCTAACAAGCCTAATCAATTTATATTTTGAGTCATAGGACTTTAAACAAAAATCATCGAATGCAGTGCTCTTCAATCTGCACTCTCAAACTGTTCAGCTACCCATCTGCTTGTTAATAAATGTCTTCTTTTTTTAATAAAATATAATTATCTAGCAAGTGAGGATAAGTGTATTTAAGAGAGAGAAATGTTTGTTTTTCTATTTATAATGCTTTATACATTTCCTTACTCTCTCCATTACATATACCACATTATGATATAAATCATGACTCAACTGTGTAAAAACAAAACTTTTGTTATATGTGGTGGTGTCCTGTGTATATTTTAAGTCCTAGGTTTTTCTCATAGTCTCTATGTCTCAAGAGGTTGAATTATGGAAAACTGTTGACGCTCTCATAGGATTCTCCTGATAACTCTGGCAGTTCCTAAATTCACTATATAAATAGCACTAGAGCATTTTTGGTATTAATGTCTATCTGCATTTGACGTGTACTCTGAGTTTGGAACAGGTAAGCCATGCTGAAATAGCACACACCCTGTGAAAGTTATTTTCACATTCTTGTGTGTCAGTTTCCCCACTGAAAGGTGAAGTGTCAGTTGCCTCCACTGATCTCATAGGGTATTTCAAACAGAAATGAGAGTCTTGGTGAATACACCTTGTATTCTGAAAGAGAGTTTTCTTTCTTTTTTATTGTACTTGTATAAGTTTATTTTTTAGTGTTCTATAATATCTTTGTCATTTTATTTTTTATTGGATATATTTGGATGACAAGGTTTCAGGTGCACAATTCTACACCACATCATCTGTACACTGTATTGTGTGTTCACCACCCAAAGTCAAGTCTCCTTCCATCACCATTTACGCCTTCCCCCCCGCCCCCCCGTATTCCCTCCTCTAACTCCCCCCCCCCATCCCACCTTCCCCCAGCAGTCACCACGGTATTGTCCATGCCCATGAGTTCTTTGTCTTTCTTTCTTTATTTTTCACAACCCTTCCAACCCCTCCAGTTCCCCAACAGCTCTCGGCCTGCTCTCTATCTACGCGTCTGTCTCTGCTCAGCTTGTTAGTTTATTTTGTTTATTAGATATGAGTGAAATCATATGGTACCTGTCTTTCTTTGACTGGCTTATTTCATTTAGCATAATGTTCTCCAAGTTTCAATGTAAATAAAGGCATAGAAATGTTTACCCTTCTTTACAGATGTTACTCTGACCTATACTTTTCCTAAAAATGTCAAATTAGTGTGCTATCTTGGCTTTTTTATGTTGAGAAGATTAGAAGAACAAGTAATGGATTTCTGGGAGAGTGATCATATAGGTGATATTGCATATGCGTAAAACACTTGTAATTCTCAAACCAAGCCCTTGAATCTTAGTGGGGTCTTGGAGGGAAACTTAAAAAAAACAAAAAAACCTTGCCCTTCTTTCCAAGATCTTGACTCTCCCTCCACACTTAACACTCACACATGTGCACACACGCACACACAGCATCTTCCCTTAAACCCTCCCAGCCAGCTGGGTTCCTACTTTGTTGAGAACGTTGAAATTATTGGGCAAGAGCTTTTACCTTTCTTTCTCACCCAAACTCTCATCAGATCCAACTTATTCGCACCATCCCCCTTTTGGAATTTCCTTTTTCCATGAATTAATCATGTTCTTATTGTTCTACTTCTGTTCTTCCTTTGTTTTTTCCCTGATGATCAATTTAATGTGCCCCAGTGTGCTCATTCTTAATGCAGATCTAACCATGCACACCCCTTCTTAAAGACCCTTGGATAGATTCCCATTGTCAAACTTTGTCAAAGCAGTAGAGGCACCTCCTCCCCACCCTACAGAGTTTTGACAGTGAAAATGGAGATTATCTGGTCAATGCAAAGATGGTGGGTGCAATTTGGGGGTGTTACCTCCCCCTCTTCAGCCAGTGTGGCCCTGAACAAGTCTGAACCTTTGGTATGTAAAGAACTCAGGTTGAAAAACCACCGGCCCACAGGAAGTAGACCAGACTCTGAGCTTGATATTCCTGTCTGCTCCTGATTACTCTTCATTCTCTTTGTCATTCTGTTGTCCCTCAAATTCTGGGATGTAATAATTCCTACCATAGCTCTTGAACAGAATTCATTTCACTCATCTAAGCCTTTGTATTTGCTGTTCCTCTCCTGGTTAGCTGCTCTTTTTCCTTAAACACCCAGCTCAGGTTTCTCATCAGCGAAGCCTCATATTTGTGGCTCTGTTGTCTCAGCATCACATTTATTGTAGTCACCTGTGTTCGTCTTTTCTAAAAGTCCTGGGACAAGGCTGTGTCTTACCTTCTTACACCTGACATTGTGCACAGTGTCTGGTACAGAGTAGGCACTAATCACACTCTTCAAAATGATGAAGTCACTTTGTGATCTTTTTTATATCCTTTATTTTTCTGTGTTCCCTCTTGTCCCCTCTTAAAATTGATACAGCACATTGTGTATGTGTGTGTGTGTGGGGGGGGGGTGGCGGGGGGATGGACTGTGGAGAGTGGACAGTTGGAACTTTCAGAGCTTGAAACTCAGAGATGCTCGATTGTAACACTTGTGTAAGTAACATTTGTTACTAAGTTGTTTTCCCTAAAGTATCTTACCCAAATTAACTCTCCCACAGTTGGCTGTGTCGGAGACGTTAGGTATGCATCCCACGTTCCAATTCCAGTAGTATTGATGAACATAAACGTTTCACTATAGGAAATGTGAAAGCTGTTGTGGACAGTTGATGTCTATTGGGTAAAAATTTTGATGAAATTCCTCCTACTTACACATCCTTAAAAGGAAGCCCAACATACCTGCTACCATAAAAGTGTGCGGGAATCTTCTTAGACTGTTCAAAACATTCTTTTAGGGGACCATTTGGAACATTATTACTGCAAACATTTTTCTATTTGTTGAAAATATTGCTTAAGAGATCAGATCCTGGCATCATCTTCTGCCCCCCAACCCCCTATCACCCACCTGCCACCATATCTCTTCTACTTATCATAGCCTCTAGTCCAGGTGCGTACTTCGGTTTTCTCTGACTTTTTGTGTGCTTCAGCCCACTTAGTTGGGGAGGAGCTCAATCCCATTTGAGGCCCCCCTCCAGCAGTGGACCCTCCCAGCTGAGGAAATGGAACCCTCTCTGAATGAGAAGCCAGGTTAGAGAAGGACCCCCACCCTCCAGGTGTTCAGTTTGGAGAGATCATGCAGGTTTTATTTCTCCAGCAGTGCCTCCTTTGGCCGCTTCTGGTTACATAAGAAATATCTCTTTCTCCGAAGGCTTCCTCACCTCTAGCTTTTGCTGTTCTGCATGAGGAGGGCACCTTTTGGTTAGGAAGACAGTTTCCCTTTGTCAGGGTAAGCTGGCCGAAAGAGTAGGTGGCTCAGAGAAGATGCCACAGCACTGTTGGGTTTCTAGTTTCCTCTCAGCTATGGGACAGGGGATGGAGGGCTTCAGTTATAAAGTCCCCCTCTCTCCCGTCTGCACTGTCCACCGCAAGCCATACCTAAAATAAGGGGCATTGGGCAATCACATTGGCATTTCTTATTTTCTGCAGCATTCCACAACTGACTTAGGAATAGGGGCTGTGATTGGACGTTTAGTGATGTCCCTCAATATGGATTCATCTACTTTCTGTCTCTTGGCTGGCACTATTCCCTGGTATATTTTTCCAATTTTTTAAAATAATCATTATTTCAGTAATTTCTGGATGTCCACTCTTTTTTTTAAAAAAATTTTGTTTTATTGCTTAAAGTATTACAAAGAGTATTACATATGTCTCCTTCCCCCCCCCCCTTGACATTTCCCTGGCCTCCCCTACCCCCCAGTGTCTTGTGTCCATTGGTTATTCTTATATGCATGCATACAAGTCCTTTGGTTGATCTCTTACCCCACGCCCCCAACTCTCCCCAGGCTTCCCACTGTAGTTTGTGGATGTCCACTCTTATATATTACCACTTCTCTACAAGTCCTCCAGTCTAATTTTGTTCATGAACATAATGAAAATTAGCTCCTTAAATGGATTTAATAATGGATGACATTTTCAAGGCAATTCAAAATAGAAAGTTAGCTTTCAAGAAAAAAGAATAAACTGTCAGCCAGTCTCGCAAAGACAAAAATAAGCCAAACCTTAAAAAACAGGTTTTGGTGTAAACTTCTTTTACAGTTTCAATTCAGGTTGAACTCTTCAAATGAAGTCGAAGAGCTAGAGTCTTTAGCTGACAAGGATTCTAAGCATTAATTTATGGGACTCTATAAGCCCACTGAAAATTTTACACAAATTTTGCTAGGAAGAGGGGACCAGGTAATATCATAAGCTTCTCAATAGGATCTCAAAACTCAGGAACTAATGCTGTGAATGTATAAGAAAATTACAGCAGGAAATTCACCATGAGTTTCTAGGTAGGACAATACACTTAATTCCACAAGGGATTGCTTTTAACACAAACACGAAAACTTCAGGCACGGAAACGCTCATTAAAAGGAGAGTCAAGCCTGAAGCTGGAGGGCAGAAAACGGGATTGAAGAGGACTTGAAGTGTATCCAGAATAACCAACAGATTTTAAGCAAGGTCTTGCTTTGCATAGTCCCTCTGGTATGCTGCCGGAGGAGGAGGAGTTTGTTTTAAAAGACAAGAGGTGAGCACGTTGGGTTGGCTTTGACCATGGCTTCGGTTTTAGTGTCTTGATTAAGGGAACAAGAGAGAACTTAAATGTTTGGTCATGATGGCAGCTCTGTCCGTGTGTGTTTTCAGAGGGGGGGGAGCCAGCTTTTCCCACCTACCACAACCTTTTCAGCTGTGGGAATCACTGTAAACACCTTTGTTCCACAGGTAGGTATTAGCAGAATAAATAAAGCTCACTCTCCAGATGGATCGGAACATGTTCATGTGTTCTTTTAGTTTGCTGGTAACGGGTTGGACCATGCTCTACAAAAAATTGAACAGTTTGTGAACAATCCAACTGCCTAGCACTGAGCAGGACTCTCCAACATATTCCTCCTGGTGACATTTTGAGTCCTCTGTAGAATCAGTTTTCCAAGTTGGTCAACTCTGGTTTTCTCATTTATTTTTTATCATCTAATTATTTTTTCTTGCCATTAATTGAAGTATAAGGGACACAGACCATTTATTTTTATTTGCAACACGTTTAAAAACCTAATTAGGGCATCTTTATTTTACCACTTAACCCTTTTCCATTTCCTCAAGTTTTTCCAATCGTAGAAAAGTTGCTGAGCATGCCCAGCTTTGTTACTGGCTTATCGGATAACGAAGCGTCAAACAGGAGTGCATAAAGGCACAGTGGTGAGAAGATAATGTTTCCAATTAATCTCAAAGTTTGGGGTTAATTTAGTATTAATTCTATTCTTTGATGTCTTCCTGTTTTTTTTTGACATGGTGACCTGCCATAACAAAGAGGAAAACAGCAGGAAACTTGGTACCAATTAAAACCAGTCTCCTTCCACCAAAGAATTAAACTGTCAGCAAATGTAATCTCAAATTCAAATAGTGATAAGTGTTTTAGAAATAAACAGGAATAAAGGGACAAAGCTATTAAATTTCAGCATCTGCTGCAAAATGATTAAAATTCATGCCAGTCTCATTAAACTTGGAATTTGATAAGTATAACCAGCACGGCAGAAATACAAATAGAGGCCTCATGCCTGGTGTATATGTTTGAGTGGGGGCTGCATCCAACAAAACCAGATACACTGGAATGAATGTGTACGTGAACATCCCTTATACATTCTCCATTGGTGTTCATATTCCAGGTATGAGTTTATTCAACCAGGGCGATTAAGTTCATAACAGTGTGATTCCAGGTTTGCATCTGATTAGCAGTATTTGAAGTTTGAGTTGTTCTAGGATGAGCCAAGTGTAATAACAGATTGCTGGATGAAAATGAGTCTTCAACTTCGGTAGGAAATCTCTATTCTTACCCTGAGTGAGATGCTCTGGATGATCCTGCACACGGAACCCACTGACTTTGGATCAGCTGAATTGACTTCCAGGGTTAGAAGTCTCAATACTCTGTGCCCATTGATTGAAGTCTGTGGCTGAGCTGATGCGCTTCTAACCACTTTCTTTTAACTAAGACTGTACATATATCAGGTTGGTTTGTCACAGTGGGAACAGAACAGAAATCACAATTTTATACAAAAACAGAAAACTTGGAGTTTATTTCTGGTCTTCTGGGAACACCGATGCTAAAAGTTTCCCCCGTGGTTGGCATAAAATACTTAGTTATAGGTATTTTACTGATATTTCAGATTTCGTTGTTTGTTTACAGGGGAGCCTATCAAGAATAATCATCCCTATTCTATTTTATTCAGCCAACAGGAGAATTTTGAGTGCTTGCTGCATACCTGTGCTAGGCATTAAGTTGGAGAGGAAAGGTAGATAAGACATGGAATTTGCCTGTAGGTAGTTCAGAAATAACTGAGCTGAAGGACAAAGGTGATAACAAGGGAATCACTTAGGGAATTTAGGGCTCCAAATTCCTATGTAAGGTCTTTTTTACTTTTATCCAATTTGCTTTAAAAAATAACTGAGTCATTTATATTGTATTCAGAGTAGTTTTTTGAGGATTTATTTTTTGTGTATTGGGACCTAGGTTGAAAATAAACATGTATGGAAAGAAACTTTAAATTTGTTTTTCTTTAATTGCTAATTCAATTAATTATTTTTGAAGTAATTTTTTTCTGTGTAAAAAATTTACTCTTTGTAAAAAATTTTTTTAAATTTTATTTTATTGTTTAAAGTATTACAAATAGTAGTATATATGTCTCCTTTTTTTCCCCCATTGACCTTCCCCCAGACTCTCCTACCCCCTGGCACATGCCCTCACCTGTGCGCCGCCCCCCCCCCCCCCCCCCCAGTGTCTTGCTTCCATTGGTTATGCTTATATGTATGCATACAAGTCCTTCGGTTGATCTCTTACCTCCCCCCCACCCCCCACCCCCCCAACCCTCCCCAGCCTACCCGCTGTAACTGTGGCTTTCTCTCCAACTGGCTCTGGTCTGCTGACTCCAGACTCTGCCACAGCCAGCAGCCCTGCTGCCTTTCCAGGCTGGATGTTATGTGGGCAGTGGGTCTTGGCTCTGGTGCTCTAGGTTGTGGTGTCCAGCCCGGGTTCTGGGACTCTGTCTTTTGAGGGAACAGACCTCCCATAGCCCAGCGATCCCTCCTCTCTCTGCCTGCCGCCCCTGGGAGCTGGGTCAGCTCCTCTCACAATCTTACCCTTCCTACTGGTCTCTAGTACGTTATAAGTCTCCTCATCTAGACCTCAGTTGGTAATTCCAGGTGAATGTTATCCAATTTTGTTGTATTTCCTGTCTTGCCCAGTGATGAGGTGAATGCCAGGTCTGCCTATTCAGCTGCTATTTTCCCCTCCCTGTCAATTCTCTCTTCATTAGATTTCTTGTTGGTTTATTTTTATTTTTAGATTCAACTTTTGATAGATATGTATTTATTGCCATTTTATTGTTCATATTTTTGATATTTTTTTTCTTCCTCCTCTTCTTGAAGAATTCCCTTCAACATTTCATATAATACTAGTTTGGTGGTGATGAACTCCTTTAGCTTTTTCTTGTCTGTGAAGCTCTTTATCTGACCATCAATTCTAAATGATAACTTTGCTGGGTAGAGTTATCTTGGTTTTAGGTTCTTGCTGTTCATCACTTTGAGTATTTCTTGCCACTCCCTTCTGACCTACAAAGTTTCTGTTCAGAAATCAGCTGACAGTTGTATGGGCACTCCCTTGTAGGTAACTAACTGCTTTTCTCTTGATGCTTTTAAGATTCTCTATTTGTCTTTAACCCTTTGCATTTTAATTATGATGTGTCTTCGTGTGGGCTTCTTTGGGTTCCTCTTGTTTAGAGACTCTCTGTGCTTCTTGGACTGATAAGTCTATTTCTTGAATCCAGGTAGGAGAAGTTTTCTGTCATTATTTCCTTATTTATTTGTTAATCCTCTTCCAAGGATATTTTTTCATTGATTCTTAGAGACAGTGGAAGGGAGGGGGAGAGAGAGAGAGAGACAGACATTGATTGATTGCTTCAAGCCTGAAACCAAGGTATGTGCCCTTGACCAAATCAAACCTGGGACCCTTCAGTCCCCAGGCCAATGCTCTATCCACTGAGTCAAACCAGCTAAGGCTGTCATTATTTCTTCAAATAGGTTTTCAATATCTTTCTCTCTCTCTTCTCCTTCTGACACCCCAATAATGTGAAGGTTGAAACACCTGAAGTTATCCCAGAGACTCCTTACACTTTCTTCATATTTTTGGATTTTTTGTTGTTGTTGTTGTTGTTCTTCTGATTGGGTGTTTTTTGCTTCATCAATTCCAAATTGTTGATTTGATTCTTAGAATCCTCTATGTTGAATCTCTGTGAATTATTCTTTATTTCAGTTAGTGTATGCTTAATTCCTGACTGGTCTTTTTTCATGTCTTTGAAATTCTCACTAAGATCCTTAAAAGTCTCTCCAAGTTCCCTGAAGCTCTCAGTAAGATCCTTGAGTGACCTTACAACCATTGTTTGAATTCATAGTTTGCTTGCTTCCATTTCTTAAATTTGTAACATGTTTCTTTGTCTCCACATTTTGGTTGCTTCCCTGTATTTGTTTCTATGTATTAGGAAGAGATGCTATGTCTCCTGGAATTGGTAGAGTGGTCTTGTCAGTGGGGCTTTGGTGCTGACTGAGTCTGCCCCTTGAGTGAGTTGCTTGTGGATGTGTAGAGTTGTAATCTGGTGTGGTCTGCACTGTCCGCTAGGTGCACTGGTTCTGGGACCTCCTGGGAGGTGCAAAGTTAGCCACTGACTGGGACCACCCAGCAGGAGCTACAAAGAGATCTTTAGATTGCTCTTACTTGTATTGGGCTTGGAAGTACCAGGTGAGGCTCAGCTGTGAAGCAAGGCAGACTGGTGCTAGTGCTAAATCTTGGGCCTTTTATTGATGGGTTTGGGGCATGCTTACACCAGCTGCTGCTTGTTTGAGAGAATTTAGCAAAGTCTGAAGCTTGAGTCAGGACAGGCTATTCATATGGAAAAGCTGCTGCATACAGCTTTGTTGGGGCTGCAAACTGGATGGGGCAGGGTCTCAGGGAATCACTAGGGTAGAGCAAACAGTGTGCGCCATGCTGATGGAGACTCAGATATGACCTCCAGTCAGCTCTACGAGGGGGGAGGTCCCAGCACAGGAACAGTGACCCCTGTGAGTACCTTGGTCTGGGAGAAAGCTTCTCCCGAGTTATTGCCCTGTGATGCCAGACAATCCAGTTCCTCCCTGTATGTCCCTGATTCTCCCAATGCTACCGCCGAGTGCTCAGAGGGAGTGGGACCGTGTTAGTTCATGCATTTCCCCTTTAAGAGGGACTGCCTGAGCCTCCAGCAGCCTCTGTCACTCTTCCAGAATCCCCACAATCCCTACTGGTTTTTACAGTCCAAAGTCATGGGGACTTTTCTTCCCAGCTCTAGAACTCTGGGCTGGGTGTCTGCTGTGGGGCTGGGATCTCTTGTTTCTTATGGAGGCCTCTGTATTGGAGACATTCCTCCCGATTAAAAAAAAAATGCCACATGTGGGTCTTGGACCAGCCCATTCTTCACTTCAGCCCCTCCTACCAGTCTTGGTGTACTTTCTTCTTTACTTTTCCAGTTGTCAGACTTCCATTCATACAGCTTTCAGGTGGTTCTGAGTGATGATTGTTCTGTATCTTAGTTGTAATTTTGATGTGGTTGTGGGAGGTGGCAGGTACTGGTGTTTACTTAAGCCACCATCTTCTGTATTTTCAAGATTTTCTTGAAGAATTATTATGTATACTAAGTCCTTAATAGAATAAGTAAGAGATAATTTATCCAGAGTGGGAAGGGTAAAGAGGAGAGAAATAGGTAAAATTTAGTACAGTGAGAGGGGCCACATGTGTAAAGGCATAGGGCCATGGTCAGCAATCTGCAGCTCTCGAGCCACATGCAGCTCTTTGGCCCCTTGAGTGTGGCTCTTCCTAAGCCTTAGGGGTACCCTAATTAAGTTAATAACAATGTACCTACCTATATAGTTTAAGTTTAAAAAATTTGGCTCTCAAAAGAAATTTCAATCGTTGTACTGTTGATATTTGGCTCTGTTGACTAATGAGTTTGCCAACCACTGATAGGGGCAAGAGAGAAAGTGGTGTGTTAAAGGAACTATGTATTATAAATAATATCAGTATGAGGCTGGGGAAGATGGACATGAGATTAAAGGTTAGTGAGAAGGTCATAGGGATATGGAAAGCTAAAAGGATTGACTGAAGGTTGCAAAGTAAGTAGAGAAGTTACGGTTTTCAGCACTGGACTTTAGTACAGAGAAGGAGTTAGAAGATGAATAAGACTAGGGATAAGAAGTCTGTTAGTGGACTGTTGTAGTAATCCAGGAGCAAGATGGTGCCAGCAATTGCTAAAGGGTACTAGGGGCATGGATGTCAATAATTTATAGGTTCCAGAGACCATGAGAAGGTAGAATCAATAATACTGGTATTGGATGGTATTAGTAAGAGAGAAGAAACAATGAAAGATCCAAGGTTTTTTCTTAAGTAACTGGGTAGATTATATTACCATTCACTCTGATAGAAAATAGGCAACAGAGGACAAGTCTGGAAAGAAAGATAATGAATTCAGTATGGATGTACGGATGACTGGGAGACAATTATAAATTTAAATGGGAAATTCTGCAGAGGACTAGAAATAGGTATCTATTCTTTTTTAAAATATATTTTTTATTGATTTCAGAGAGGAAGGGAGAGGAAGAGATAGAAACATCAATGATCAGAATTATTGATCAGCTGCCTCCTATATGACCCCTACTGGGGATCGAGCCCAAAACCCGAGCATGTGCCCTGACCAGGAATCTAACTATGATCTCCAGGTTCATAGATCGACACTCAACCACTGAGCCAAGCTGGCTGTGCTAGATATCTATTCTTAGTTCTTTTGAATGATGTGTGTGTATATCTGTGTAAGTGTAAAAGCGTTTGGCTCCAGTGATTTCACCATCTTTTTTATGCTGCATGTTGCCACACACACACAGAGCGAGAAAGAGGGAGAGAGAGAGAGAGGGAGGGAGAGAGAGAGAGAGAGAGAGAGAGAGAGAGAGAGAGAGAGAGAGAGAGAGAGAGAACACATTGAAACATGGAAACGAGTTTGCCTTGAATTGTAGGAAACTGAAAGGGGGTCAGAATGCCTACTCGGTTCCGGGATTCTAACCCATAAGCTCTTCCAGCAGAGCAGTGCTGAGTTTTGATGAAATGCCATAAATGAGTGGCCTGGGTAATATTGGAACTGTAAGTCAGGACATTCGAATAGAAACATCTGACAGTTTAGAGTTCTGCTTTCTTCAGATGTGATTAAAGCAATTTTCCCATTAGGACATTAACCACCATTTTCTTCTACCCTTTGTTCTCTTCTCACATGAAATTAATTTAGCTTCAGCGTACTTTATGATCTTGATTGCTGACCGTGGGCTTAGAAGGCAGTGTAAAACATTTCCACACTGTGACTATTCGAGTTAGTGGAGTTGGAATTTGGCTAGAGGCCCCGGGGAAGACGGAAGAGGACAAGCAGAGTAAAAAGGAAGGTTTTTAAAACCAAAGACTAAAACAAATGAATGTTCAAGTGTGTTTATTTCACTGTAGTTCTTTGAAACAGGTGAGCGGGAGGAAGTTCAAAGGAAATATGGTTTTGAATTTTAACAAAGCCCTTTCAAGGAAATGTTGGTACTTCTGGTTACTACAGCCCTGTAACCTTTAAGAGTTAATCTGAGAGGTTCTTTTTCTTCATCCTAATTCAGTGCTTCCTTTAACTGGTGGATTTATCTTATGGTGCCATACTTATAAGATGGAAATTAAAACCAGAGTTCTTATACCCATGGAAACATGGAAAAGAGAAGGAAAGAAGGGATAGCTACTTTTAGGGGGTTGGTGACATTTTGAATGCACATTGCTTCAGATTTATAGTGGATATACCATATTCAAATATAATTGAAGTGTAAAAGTGAAGTATTTTGGGATTTTTTGTTTTGTGTTGTTGTTAATCCTCACCCAAGGATATTTTTTCCAAGGATTTTTTTTCTTTTTAGAGAGAGTGGAAGGGAAAGGGAGAGGCAGAGAGAAACATTGAAATGAGAATGACACATTGATTGGTTGCCTCCTGTACACACTCCAACCAGGGCCAGGGAATCTGCAACCGAGGTCCATGCCCTTGACCAGAATCAAACCCGGGACCCTGCAGTTCATGGGCCCATGCTCTATCCACTGAGTCAAACTGACTACAGCTAAAAGTAATGTTTTGACACAACAAAATTTGTATGATAATTTTAAGCAGAAAATTTATGACATTTTCTATTAAATTTTTTCTCTAGAAAATGATACTGTTCTATGAAAAATGCCATAAACTTGGATCATTCCGTAATCTATTAACTTGAAGCTATTCCAAACAAAAAGCTAATTCATCTTTTAACAGATATAGTTAAAGTCATGATAACAGATGTGTATAGCTATGTGTGTTGGGCAAACCATTGGCCAAATTAATTTTAAAATGCACCATTTGATTTGACATGTAAATTTGGAACATGTACATTTGTGAGATCTAAATAATGCAGTGGTTATGTGGAAATTATTTTGCAAGTAATTAGGTTTTACTTTGAATTCAAATCGTATTTTTAATGCAGACATATGTGGAAGTATATTTTTAGTTTTTCTCAATGCTTAGATTTAGTGAGTTTACAATCTTTTAAAAATATTATTTTTTCTCTCTCCTTACCGTTCCTGGCAAGTCCTATGAAGATAAACATCAGTGCAATGCTATCTTAAAGGAACAATCACCAGATTATACCCTGAGAGCACACTTTTCTCTTAACTTTAACTCATAACTTAGCCTATTAAAAAATTAATGCTTGCCCTAACCGGCTTGGCTCAGTGGATGGAGCGTCAGCCTGCGGATGGAAGGGTCCCAGGTTTGATTCTGGCCAAAGGCACATGCCTGGGTTGCGGGCTCGATCCCCAGTAGGGGGTGTGCAGGAGGCAGCTGATCAATGATTCTCTCTCATCATTGATGTTTCTATCTATCTCTTCTTCTTCCTTCCTATCTGAAATCAATAAAGAAATAAATTTAAAAAAATAATGCTTTTCTATGTATTTTGGGAAAGTAAAGGTTACACAGGATAGTTTAATGTAAATAAAACTTTTCCGGGAAATTGTTCTAATCAAACTCATAAGAGGTTGATGTTTAAACAGATTTATGCCTTTATCAATTCATAATCAGAAACTCACAATTCCAGGGATCAAACTATGATTTCTGTTCATTGTCCAAAGTACTTGCATTAAGGATACCCAATGTTTCTTGGAGGCAAAGAGTCTTAAATAATATTTTATTATCTAGACCGCAATGAAGAAAGCTCCTTAGTCATCCATTTCACACAGAAGAATTTGCTTGCCTAATAACTGTACTCATCTCAGCCAATCCAGAGCTTCCCTTCCCAGGACAGTATGGATAAGGAGTGTCAAGTCTACATCTCTGCCCTGAGCGGCCTGACCCCTTCTATTCACACTGTGGCCCAGCAGTGGGACAGCCCTGCATTTCATATCTACCTCTGGCTTGGATCAGCTTGCCAAGCCACTTTACTCCTTTAGCTTCTGCTTACTTATATGTAAATGAGGTGAAAATTATACCTCCCAGACCAAAAGCAGTCTTTATGATGGCATTTCAATGACACCGGTACATATTTATTCCTGCCAGTGTTAGAGAATTACAACATTGTAGGACTCATAAAGACCTTTGATGTATTCTTGTTCATTTCCCTCTATGACATTAGAGTTTTTTTTAAAAAATTATGATTTGTGGAGGTTGTGACTTGCTCAGAAATTCATATCCAGATCTAGAAATCAGCCTTCTTGTTCTGAATAGCTGTTCTCATAATATATGTATCTTATCTTCTGCATTAAGTAATTAAAAATCCTTGAAGATAGAGACCATATTTACTTCTGGATCCCATAAATTGTGTTCCCAGAAGAAAAATCTTTCCTGTGCAAAAAAAAAAAAAAAAAAAGTATCGTTTTTCTATTTTTCTTTCAATACCATTTAAAATGTGCACTACAGTTTGGGGTGATCTAAGACATTTATCAGATGTTTTAACAGAACACAGAAGATAAAGATGAGAGTAATCTTCATAATGTATGGGAGTACATGTTTCTGATGAATATGTGCTCATATGTAGTTGATGTTTCTTATTTTCCTAATGCTTTAAACACTAGAGAAATTATTTTAGTTTTTTTCCTTCTGGATTGACTAAAGCTATTTCACTTATATTATGAAATAATGGTGGCAGTTTTCTTTAGGACTGGCACATATCTTAAATGATAGCCCATTGAGGTTTAACAGCATTTTCATCTTTAAGTTGAATATTTATTTTACCCTCAAGACTAACTTTGTAACACCCTACAAAAATTACTGAAACACAGTAATCACTAATTGTTCCAAAATAGGAGGAAGAAAATGACTAGATTGTCATGGTAACTAGCAGATAAGGTCTAGATCAGTATGAAGATGGAGCTGTTCAAGGTTGCATAAACATTTCAGAAACACAGGGACATGCCTTTTGAGACCATCATAGGAAACAACCACTTTGATAAGGACCAGATTCCATGAATATATTAAGTGCATAATTGCCAAAATGCCTGTATTGCAAGGATTCCTAGTATAGAATTTCTCAGTAAAATGTCAGATATGTTATTAGTTTCTTTCATGTTAATACTTTAGATGCCCTTGGATATAAAATAACACACAATGGAATACTACTCGGCCATAAAAAAATCTTACCTGTTGGACAGTATGATTGTACCTAGAGAATATTATGCTAAGTGAGAAAAGTCTGTCAGAGAAAGACAAATACCATATGATTTCACTTATATGTGGAATCTAATGAGCAAAATGAACTAGCAAACGAAACAGAAATAGACTCATAGAAACAGAGAACAGACTGACAGTTGTCAGAGGTGAGAGGGTAAGGCAGCTGGGTGAAAAAGGTGAAGAGGTTAAAAAAAAATCTCACAGACACAGGTAACAGTATGGTGATTACCAGAAGGTAAAGCAGACTGTGAGAGATAGAAAGGGTAGAAGGGGGGTAAATGGTGATGGGGTGATGAACACACAATGCTATATGAAGATGATGTATTATAGAATTGTACCCCTGAAACCTATGTAATTTTATTAACCAATGTCACTCCAATACATTCAGTATAAAAATAAAAATTTAAAACTTAGCTGACACACTACTATAGTTATCTTCTATATTTTGATAGTTTTGTTTCTTTTTCCATTCTTATTTTATGGCTGAAGACATGGGACCATGTATCCAATAACATAAAATTAACATATTGATTAATTAAGATCATCTTGGTGAATTGGATGTTTATTATATAATTTGGCTCCAAAACTTTGTTCATATCATACTATATCAATGAGACTTACTCTGATTATAGTACTTAATACTGCAACCTACAACCCTTCCCTGGTACTCTTGATCCCCCATTACCTGCCCTGTTATTCATTTTCCCCTTAGCACTCAATGTCTTCATACTATACCATACAATTTATTCCTTATTACGTTTATCATTTCTCTCCCCACTAAAATGTCAGGTCCAAGAGGCAGGATTGTTTGTCTCTTCTCTTCAGTGGTATGATGCTGTTGGCTATAATAGTGGCTAGCACATAGCATATATTCAATAATATTTGTTGAATAAAAGAATAAGTACATTGATAGGTTATTTTTATAATTACCACTGTCATTATTTACAAGAAGTTCTTATATATTATTTGAAATCATTCTATTGGATTTATTGGGAAAAAAATACCTCAGCATATAAAAATAAAAGCATCAAATATATTAAGGTAGTCTCCCCCCACCCCATTCTCCCTGTGGTGTCTTCTTGACTAGATTCCATAATTTTTATAGCATCATCTGGTGTTGGAATGATTTTATTCCAGTCTTTGAAACTCAGTCCTGTTTATCTTAAAACTTACAAGTCAAGCCCGATTCAGTGCTCTTCTTCCCCCAAACAGGCTTAACCACTGGCTCCAATACTTTACTTGGAGAGCAAGAGAGTCTCACTCTAAACATGTGCCCCCACCTCACCCTTCCTTTTAAGCACCAGACACTAGGAGGTTGGGCAGGTCTAAGGAAGAATGAGAAAAGCTTAGGGCCCCGTATTCACCTAAGCAAGGCTGCAGGACATTGGGTGTTTCTATTTTGTAGCTGACACTGCCTAGCATCAGAGGCCCTCTGTGGAGCAGGCCAACAAATACCAGCTCTCTCTTGGCCCACATGGGCTCTTCAGAGGGGCCTGCAGCGCTCGCATGCATAGCCCCTGATTTGGGGAGTCTGTTTCCCATTCATCTCTGCTGTCACCACACACGCTTCAGCTTTGCCTGCAGGGAGTCCACCTTTCTGCTGGGGTCTGCTTGCCCACTGGACAGATTCTCAGGTAGGGCATCATGAGATAAACCCAAACTACTACAGTTTCTGCAGTGCTTTCTTCTTTTTAATTGAAAAATGTTAAAATTTTATTTTATTTTATTTTATTTTATTTTATTTTATTTTATTTTATTTTATTATTGTTTAAAGTATTGCATATGTTTCCTCGTTCCCCTTTCCCCGGCCACTCCTATCCCCCAGCATATGCCCCCACCTCCTCAGTGTCTGTGTCCATTGATAGAGTATATGCTGTGCCCTAGAGGGTGTCCGAGTAAGGCCAGCCAGCTCACAGTTAGCCATTATAATGATGGCGCCGATTGAAACTGAAAAATTATTCAGATGATTGTTATAATTCATGAGAAACAAATAATGCCTGTATCAAATCCCATGTCTAATTATGTTTGATGATCTTTTTCCTTGGCACATATTAGTTTGATGAAAGAGACCAAGACTAAACTCAAATTAGAAAAATAATCCCAATAATCCCAGGATTAACAGATATGTTGAGAACTGACAAAAAATCATGCCCATCTTATCGGCTGGGACACTGGCTGACTAGCGCTGCAAACTGTAAGCGGATTTATTTCTAAACTGTCAGTTGTCTCCACATCTTAAACTCAGACTTCTATCTGTAAGCCTCTTCTCTAATCTCCAGGGACATTCATCCTGACTCCCCTTCCTCAAATAATCTACACATTATTAAATTTTGTCTATACTGTTATTTTAAGATAAGAAACAAATTTTAAAACTTCACACATTGGAACTAAACAGTATCTACTGAGGACTATGAAAAACCTGGCAAGGCCTCCCTGGTAAGCATGTAACACACCGAGGTACTCGCAATGCACACGTTTGTCATGTGTGTGCGGCTACTTGTTTAATTAATGCACCTCTGGAAATGCAAGAACGTTGAGATTTTGACATGCTTGTATATTCATTGGTTCTTTTTAAAGAGATGTGAAATACATCTTCACAGATTTTTTAATATTGAGGTTGAAATTTCTTATCAGATGAGAAATATGAATGTCAGTCTTGCCAAAAAAAGGTTAATTCATCTCATATGCCCCATACTGAATGCATATATGAAGCATTATATTCCAGACTTAACAGGTAGCTTTGATACACTAATTAAGCTGTTGAAAATATAAGTTTTGGATCGATGGTTATTTTCCTTTAAAATGTTAGCTTTAACATTAAATTTTAAAAGTTTTTATTTCATAAGTAATGCCCTATAAAAAACCACTTTGCTTACCATCAGAGTGGGACTTCACCACCATACTAACTTGATGTATTAATTAAAAAACAAAGTCAAACTAAATAAAGGGAATTTGATAGATACAGAAGACAGGGATTGAAACCAACATTTTAGAGCAGCCCTGTCTATAGGGACATTTAACAGACAATGCTGAGGCGCATCATCCTGCACATACCTTGAAATAAATGTAAAATTGACAAATTATGTCCCATTTTGGTAGGAAGAATCTAAAACAATTTTGGAGAATAGTGCCATCTATTCAGTAGGCATTGTCAAATATATCATCTTTATTTAACATTTCCCACATCAAGAACAAATTAATTCTTAACAGCCGAATTACTGATTGGGACAATGCCTGTCAGGGGGCGTGCCAGAGACAGATACAATAGTTTCCTAAAGAGGCTGCTGGAACACCTGGCCTTTAGGAGGTGCAGTCCCTGCAAATAATGAGTCTTAAGAATTCACCTCCCCCAATAATTTGCATATATCAATAAACAAAACTCATTTGATGATGGCAGAGTATTTTATGTATTTTTAATATTAGAACATGAAGTCAGGTTTATACAGAAAAAAATATACTGCCTTATAGTATGGCCACTGTACAGATCTATAAATTGACTCTTTTATCTCCTTGAAAAAAAGCTGACATGAGATTTAAAGGATGTGTGTGTTGTTTCTCTCTTAGAGCAGTAAGAGACACACCACCAATGAAATCAATAAACCAAAAAATAAAAGCAAAAAACAAAAGCCCTCTTCACAAATTTTGAGCATCATCTACAGCTTTATGTGGGGAGAGATACAGCCTCCATTCTTGAGTGATTCAGAGAGAGTCAAATGGTCCTGAGCTAAATTACAACCCTGAATGCATATTGGTGAAATGAGATGCTGATCCATTTGCACACTAATGTGCTATTTTTAAGTCATGCATCATAGCATCTTCAAAGAGGCCTGTCATAATTATGATGGATTAGACTGCAGAGTCAGTCCTAGATGCAGTAATTGTTTCACAGATGCTGCTGATGTGACTCGACTTCATA